>NC_089754.1:29577383-29584883 GCF_040412425.1 Macrobrachium rosenbergii | reverse complement strand
TTTTCTGACTAGAAGGTACCTTCAATATTAACAGACAATTTGACGTATTCTGTCATTTTTTTATTTTTCAATTTTTCCATGACTCGAAGCCTTCCGGATTAACAGTGACAAATTGACTTATTCTGTATTTTTTTGTTTTTTAATTTTTTTTTTTACATTTTTTCTTTATTTTTTTTCGACTCGAAGGTAATTTCTGGATTGACATTGACAAATTGACGTATTCTGTAATTTTTTTCGTTTTTAAATTTTTTTTTACAGTTTTTCTTTGTTTTTTTTCTGACTGTAAGGTACCTTCTGGATTGATTGGCGTATTCTGTCATTTAATCTGTGTGCGTTTTTATCTTTTTTCTTTTTTGAAGACTAGTGAAGTCTGAAATAATATTTTTATCCACAAGACCAGTGGAAAGTAATGCAATAATTCGTACTGCTTAGAAAATTAAAATACACAATGCCTTACACATATCAGGGTGTTTCCTTCATGTAATCTGTATTTAAAAACAGAGAATTCTTCATCCAGTGTTTATGGTACCTAAAGATTTCTATTTTACTCTTTGCTTAATGGAAAAATCAGACAAATCTTTCTAATCAAAACGCCAAGTTTAACTCACTGAATACAACGATATTCAGCTGATTTCCAAAATGACTGTTCGGTGCTCCAAAACCTATTGTCATTTGACTTTCTCCCACGATGGGGCACAGTAGAAACTTACCACTCTGACCTAAGCTTTAACGGTCGCGCTATGGGTTCTCGTTTTTGTACATTTTGTTGGTGCACTGGCGAAGTTTTACAGATCAACAACGGTTGGTTTCATGATTTGTTCAGAGATGTCATCCTCAACTTGACCACCAAAACATTGAAACTCTTTCCACGCGCTCATTCATTTTCTGCCTTTGAGGGGATGTTAATTTGGAGACTTGCCACCATTCTCGTAAGGAAGAAGAAGAAGAAGAAAAAGAAGAGGAAGAAGAAGATAAAAGACATTTACATTACATGTTATAGGCTTACTTCCACTTAATCTGAGAAGGGTACCTATAGCAAGTGAAGTGAAAAGTGATTTGTTTGTATATATTGTTTTTAGTCTTAGATAGTCTTTTCGTATTTATTTTCTTGAAATTTTCCGTTACTGTATTAGTACAGGAGGGATACAATGAAGAGAGGCGATACCACCCACAATCAGTACGAATATTTGGGCACATTTTAAATTTTGATGAAAAGGTCCCTAATTTTTTTCAGTTTGATTCTAGTAAAATCATTGAAAATATAACGTACAATTATTATTATTATTATTATTATTATTATTATTATTATTATTATTATTATTATTATTATTAGATCTCGTTCACTCCAAACCTTCTTTATAAAAGAATGTTTATTGTGTAGGGCATTAATCCCATTATTTTCCATTATTCTTAAAATACTAATGCAGTTGTAACTGTCCTTGCCAGAGAGAGAGAGAGAGAGAGAGAGAGAGAGAGAGAGAGAGAGAGAGAGAGAGAGAGAGAGAGAGAGATAAAAAGTACTCTACCTATTTCGAGTCTAACCGTCAGTAGTTCCTGTTGGGTGCAGTTGTAGTTCAAAGTTCAAAGCATGAATTATGAATTTAGAGAGAGAGAGAGAGAGAGAGAGAGAGAGAGAGAGAGAGAGAGAGAGAGAGAGAGAGAGAGAGAGAGAGAGAGAGAGAGAGAAAATCCAATCTAGCAAGACGGACAATCTTAACCCTCTCCACTTCGAAGCGTAAAACACATCTCGATTGTTTTCATCGGAACGATCCGATATCAACGAATATTAATTCCTCCCGTTCACAGTCGAAGAGTTTAGCCGGGGAGAAAGTTTCCCTAAAACTTTCTCCCTCTCTCTCTCTCCAAAAGGGCGAAATCTCAAAAGGGGAGAAGAGAGAGAGAGAGAGAGAGAGAGAGAGAGAGAGAGAGAGAGAGAGAGAGAGCATTAATATGAAAGAGGAAATGGCAACTAACTTCTGCCGGCGGAGATTGGAGATTTATCATGCGATACGTCGCGTCAGTCAATTTTCTGCAACATTCAGATGGAACTTATGAGACTTCTTCCTCTTCTTCTTCTTCTCTTCAGAATGGATGGGCTTTCAGTGGAATTGAAACCCTCCTCTAGGAGTGGGTATAAAAGTGGGTTTAAAAGTGAGTTTGAAAATAGGGTTTAAAAATGGGTTTATAATGTCTGGGCGAATGATTGATTGTCTTTTCCGTAATGCTGGGCCGTTTTTGGTTCTTGGGAAATAGAAAATTATTCCTTCAGGTTCTTAAAAGGTGTTTATTCTTAAAAGTGAGTATTCGTTTTAGACATGGTTTTCAACGAGTGAATTTCAGTGTAGGTTTAAATGTGGTCAATATATATCTAAACTTTTTTTTTATTTATATTTCTGAACTTTCATATTAAGTCTCATGTTCAGCAGTTCTTTAACTTTATGAAAATACTTTCGATAATTTGACATTTAAATCTTAATTATACTATAAATATTCTTAATCAGTTATATTTTACTTTGACTCTACTCTAATTTTTCGGTCAGATAAAACCCATTAAATTAGTCATACTATCAGTTACCTCTACATGTCCAAGAGTCTCAGATGCCTTTTGTATTATGCATTGTCTTGAATATAAAAGAAGATATAATTCTAAAAGAGAAATCGCATATATATATATATATATATATATATATATATATATATATATATATATATATATATATGTATACATATATGTATGCAGGATATATATATATATATATATATATATATATATATATATATATATATATATATATATATATATATATATATATATATATAGGTGGACCAAAAGTAGGTGGAATAGGGTTTGTGTTAGAGTTATACTATAACGATGGTGTTTATTATAATTATATAGGGAGTACTCAAGGACAAAGTTTATAGTCGAAAACCACAAAGTGTTCTTGATTCGGAAAATTACATCAGAGATGCATTTCAAGAAATTAATACACGAAGAGACTTGTGCAAAAATGTTTGTCGAGGCGTGAAAGGTTGACTTCAAAGTTGTGTAAATTGTGATGGACAGCAGGTTGAGCACCTGCATTAATAAAATCTTCAGTGCATTTTTATTATGATATTGTATGCAATAAAATTCAGTTGTAAATGTGACAGTTGTTTATAAAAATTTAAATGTATTATTAGTAAATATACCTGTATATGTAATCTCAAAATAAATGTTACCATCAACTGTCCACTTACTTTTGCTTCACCCTATATCTATATCTATATATATATATATATATATATATATATATATATATATATATATATATATGTATGTATGTATGTATGTATGTATGTATGTATGTATGTATGTATGTATGTATGTATGTATGTATGTATGTATATACACACATTACTTTTTATAAAAATTTCCAGATTCTTCGTTAACCTAGCAGTCTTTTGATTAAAGCCTCTACAGATCATCAATGAATCTGGCATCCCTTTAAACATGAAAAATTAAATTAAATCACCCTGAAAATAACAACTAAACACAAAGCTCTGTTCCAAATTCAAATGCCTGGTATCTGGTGCAAAGGGAAGTTCGAGACTCAGGACGCTACAAACACTTATTGGAGTTTCGGACAGATCTATGGGTTTTCGGTTGGAGAATTCCCAGCCTCCTGGAATCGTCGACTGGAATGGGAATGACCTTCATAGGGGCCCATTTCATTGTTGACACGTTGTCCGGGGTCATTTGCTATGAATTGGGATTAGGTCGGGTGAATGTATTCCTGAGAATTAGTTTCTAATTTGAAAGTAAACGTTTTAGTTATATAGTGGCTGGAAGTATATACGTTCATTAGTTATGTGACGGGAAATTTAAAGAAAAGTTGTTGAAAATGGAGAGTAGCCATTCAAAATCATACCTTTATTTTAGTTCAAAGAATTAAGTTTTATAATTGATAGAAATGACTGTGATTAAAGTGATAGAATAAGGGAAGATTTTGTGTATGATGAGTTTTTAGTTTAGAAAAATGTTGAGATATTAGGAGGATTTATGGAGTAGCAATGGTACAGGTATACAAAAAGTAGGAGGCCTCTGTTATCATACATATTTTTTTAAAGTTATAGAGTGAAGGAACAGGGTTTAACAGGGTGTAAATACACAAAGAGAAACCTGAAAGAAATTAGAGACGTACAATTTGAGGGTTGCAAATCAGATCTCATTTATCAGTTCTGACACAAATCTCAAGAATGCAGAAGAAATTTTTTCTTCTTATCACGTCATACAAACTTGAATTTTTTATATGGGTTAAGTCACATAAAATTCTTAGAATGTAAATATGACTCAAAAGAACAACGAAGTATTGCCAGTTGTAATAATGTAATTGTGAAGCATCTTTTCATCTTTATAGTTTAGTTTAATTCCTGTAAACATGTATTTGATCAGAAATGATTAAAACATATACAATAATTATTAATAAAAATACATGAAAATGATAATGCTTTGTTGAAATAAGTAAATGCTTCTTTTCTTGTTATTCAAGTTTTAAAATTTAGTGAGATTCACTAAAATACTAATATTCTCCTAACGCCTAGTCTTCAAGAGGTATTAAGATTATCAAATTATGACTTCAACAATTCAGTGCAATATTTCTCTCTCTTAATAGCACTCTGGATATTAGAAAATACTCCGTCTGCTTACAAGGCGAAAATGAGAGTATTAAGCAAGCAGTAAGTTTGAGGAAAGCTACTGCAGTCTACTAAAACATCTGAGGAAAACTGGAATTGGAAAATAACCATTTGAAATTATTGTTTATAGCGACAAAACGGGAGCTCTCCAGTGAGTTACCATTCAGTTGAATATTGTTCAGATGAAATCTCTAGTGTGTTCCAATCTTTTTACTTAAGAAATTCAAAGTGCACTGTATATTACAAATGACTGATTGATTAGTTACATAAACTGTCTTTAGTATAAGAAGTATTAAGTACTTTGTATATTGTAGTAGAGAATGAAAAATATAGTCCCCATTTGGCGTGGTTGGTTTAATCTGCTTCATGGCTGAAATCCAACCTCTCATTTAATTGTTAGGCACATTAATGGTGTCGTGTGTGTGTGTATATATATATATATATATATATATATATATATATATATATATATATATATATATATATATATACATATATAATTTATAAATGTGTGTGTGTTGTGGGGCGGTCGCGCGCGCGTCTATCCGAGCTGCAGTGGTTGAACGTTTAAATTGTAGCTTATGCAATTTTTTCAGTGCAATTAACCCTTTGATTTCGGTTGTAACGTATACGACGCATTTAATAAACTGGCCCGAACACTGTTGTGTCGTATACGAGCACCGGTAATTTCCTTTTATGTGAAGGACTGATGATTGAAATACTGGCCTCTTTTTCTTGATATGGTAACAGTCTGTCAGTTGCCATACGGTGAATTCATATAAATTCACGTGTTTCCTAAAATTCATTAGTCTTCATCAAGATGTCACAGGAGGAGGGGTCAAGGGGTACGACATCCTCGAGTTGACCGCCGGCAGATCGAGAGAAGAGCTCTCGACGAGGATAACTATTTTATAGACCTTCTCAACTCATTTTCTGGATATGAAAATGAATCGGATTTAGAAGGAAATGAAATGGATAATTATGGTCCTGGTACAAGAGACAGTGATGAAATATCAACCGACAGTGAAAATGACGAAAATCTGCCACCTACAAATGAAAGCCAAGGTGTCAAAAGAAGGCGGAGACAGCGAAGTGACCCAGGTGATGAGTGGGAGTGGGCTGCCAGCAATTTCCAGCCCAGAGATTTCATATTTGACAGCAGTGGCAGTGGCATTACGTCGAAATGTAATGTGAATGAAAATTCAAAGGAAGTAGCCTATTTTTTTGAATTTTTCGACAACGAATTTATGGGGCTGATTGCTGAAGAGACAAACCGTTATCAGAGATTCCTTGTTGATACGCTAGAGATGCAGTGCCAAAGTATTTGCGAAAATTTGCTCAGGTTACTGTGGAGGAAATGATACGGTTCCTTTGTGTGATTATGATCATGTCGCATATAAGTAAACATCGCATCGTAGATTACTGGACTACGCTTGAGACATTCGAGACAAAAGGAGTGAGAAGGCTGATGGCAAGGGACAGATTTCTTCAGATTCTACGGGTTCTACATTTCGTTGATAATTCACAGGAAACAAGCCCAGATAATAAACTAAAAAAATTAAACCCGTGCTCGACAGTGTGCGTAGAAAATTCCGGGAAAAATTTCAACCTTTCCAGGATTTATGCATAGATGAAAGTTTAATGTTATGGAAGGAAGGCTAAGTTTCAAGCAGTACATTCCAGATAAAAGAAGTCGATTTGGAGTGAAAATATTTGAACTTTGTGATGCCAAAACGGATTATATTGTCGATTTTATAATCTATACTGGAAAAGATACAGAGATATTGGTACATGAGGATCTTGGGGTATCTGGTTCTGTGGTAAAAACATTTATGGCCTCGCATCTCGGAAAACATCACATCCTGTATTTCGATAATTGGTATTGCAGCCCAAAACTGCTCAAGTATTTGGGCGACAACGAAACAGGAGCATGTGGAACAGTCCGGAAAAATAGGAAATTTATGCCTAAATTTCCTGATGTGAACAAATCTGAGATTTCGTCTCAAAACTGCAATGGAATATTAGGTTTAAAATGGCAGGATAACAGGACAGTGTATATGTTATCTTCAGTACATGAAAATATAATGGTAGACTGTGAAAAAGGTGTCGACCAGGGGAATTTGTGCAAAACCTGCATGCGTTGTTGACTATAATAAGAAAATGCGGATTGTGGACAAGAACGACATGCTTATTAGTTCTGTGAAGTGTATCCGTAAAACCACGAGATGGTACATAAAACTATTTTTCCGTCTGCTTGATATGATACTAGTAAACTGTCATCACTTGCATGGATTTGTTACTGGCAAGAAAGGGTCATATTTACAGTTTTCTAAGTCAGTCGTTCTGCAGTTGATTGAAAGGTACCCTCCAGCACCTAACAAGATAATTACCCGCACCGTAATAACGCAGCCAAGGTGGCTAACAGAAAGACACTTTCCTGATCCAGTTCCCTCAACAGAAAAACAACTGCGACCTAGACTAAGATGTCGTGTGTGCTCGCATACATCCCGTAGGCCCAAGAAAGGCCAGCAGACATATTTCATGTGTAAAGACTGCAATGTAGGACTATGTGTCGCTCCTTGTTTCAGAGAATACCACACACTTCTGAATTACTAGAATTCTGTCGTAAAAGTTTTGTCAAGATTATTATGTTCAGCTTATTAAATATTCAGATTCATAACCATTTGTTATTCACATTGTTTGATTTCATTCAACTTATGTCATAAAAGCTTCTTCCAATCATATTGAGTCTTATGTGTTTATACATTTTCTGATTTTGTTTTTATCTACAGCAAAAAAGATTTTTGTAAAATAAATGTTGAAATT
>NC_089754.1:29549883-29572383 GCF_040412425.1 Macrobrachium rosenbergii | reverse complement strand
CTCAAGAGACTGGCCATCCTTGGAGGACTTTGGGCCTCATCCTTGAAGTTCTTGGGCCCTCTCCAGGCCTGCTTCCCCAGCCTGGCAGGATACCTGCCTTCCTCCGAGGAAGCAGCCTCTGGGTCAGACCCTTCCCTTCAAGGCTGCCCTCAAGAGACTGGCCAGCCTTGGAGGACTTTGGGCCTCATCCTTGAAGTTCTTGGGCCCTCTCCAGGCCTGCTTCCCCAGCCTGACAGGATACCTGCCTTCCTCCGAGGAAGCAGCCGCTGGTCGGACCCTTCCCTTCAAGGCTACCCTCAAAAGACTGGCAAGCCTTGTAGGCTTTTGGGGCCAATCCTTAAAGGGCTTGGGCCCTTTCCATGGGAAGGGTCAGACCCATAGGCTGCTTCCTTGGAGGAAGGAAGCGGCCTCTGGGTCGGACCCTTCCCCACCAATACTCTTTGCTTTCTCTTACCCTACTTTTCAAAACTGACACTTTCTGTCTCCGAAGGCTTCCAGACGATTTGAAGCATCTCGGAGATTGTTCTTGGACACTTTGAAGCTCGGCGCATGCGCGAATGGCATTTCTCTCGTCCTTCCAGGAGCCGGAGGACTGAAGGATTCCAAAATGTCTTCAAGGAAAATCTCGAAGGTTTTAGATCATTTCAACATCGCGATAACCATTACTTGGAGTTCTTTTTCTGGCACATAAACAGCTTCTTTGCTTTAAGGAGTCGTCTTCTATAAACTTATGAGATTCCCTCTTACTGACGATATTGATCATCCCTTCGATTCTTCCTTGCTTCTCCGAAAAGTAATTCTGTGAATCCAAAATCTTTGAAGTAGTTTCTAACACCTCAGGTTATCTACTTTATTCTTCGTCAGCATTCTTCAGTATACCTCCACGCCGATGTCGTCTCTTTTTGTTCCTTCTCTTTCTTATTTCGAGCGAAGAACTGCTCCAAGCGGTAATTTTGGGCATCCAAAATCCCTCTCAATCAGCTTAGAAAACACCTCAAGTTCTCTACCTTTTATTTCGTATAAATTCTTCAGTTCCTCCGTTCCACTGTCTTCCTCTCTTCTTGATTATTTCCTTCCTTATTTCGAATGAAGAGCTTGCGTCCGTGAGTGACAATACGACTGTAGAGGTGCCGAATAATCGCAGAAGGCGGGAACCTCGACTTCATACTGCTCCGCGAAGTAGTCCATATTTTCACCAGTAAACAATTACAGACTGAAGCTATCTGCCATTCTCGTGATGTACTTTTCCCTCTTGAAAATCTCTTTTAGTCGATCTGCTTCGTCATCCAGTTCATTTTAACCATAAACTTCGCCTTCTTTGCTCACATGCTGTCTCTGAAGGCTTCAAGACGTCTTCCTGGAGGATCCCTGAGATGGCCACTGTAGTCCTTGGTGTCAGTGCACCTATTGAGTGATGGCACTATACGCATGAGCTGAAGAATTCTAAAACGACTGCAGGAAAAACACAAAGATATTACGGCGCCAGGCGACAATGATTCTTTCTTGCAGCAGAAGGTATGAAATTTTCTTGAAAGCTTTATTGCCACGAAAACATCAATATTTAAAAAAAAAAAGAAATTAAAAATTTAGTGAAAATCATCATCGTATCCTTTTCTCTCGTCGCCGGGAGAAATATATATATATATATATATATATATATATATATATATATATATATATATATATATATATATATATATATATATATATATATATATATATATATATATATATATATATATATTTATATATATATATATATATATATATATATATATATATATATATATATATATATATATATATATATATATATATATATATATATATATATATATTATATATATATATATATATATATATTTATATATATATATTTATATATATATATATATATATATTATATATATATATATATATATATATATATATATATATATATATATATATATATATATATATATATATATATATATATATATATATATATATATATATATATATATATATATATATATATATATATATATATATATATATATATATATATATATATATATATATATATATATATATATATATATATATATATATATATATATATATATATATATATATATATATATATATATATATATATATATATATATATATATATATATATATATATATATATATATATATATATATGTATATATACATATACACATACATATATATATAAATATATACAGTATATATGTATGTATATATATATATATATATATATATATATATATATATATATATATATATATATATATATATTCATATATATATGTATATTATATATATATATATATATATATATATATATATATATATATATATATATACATATATATATATGTATATATATATGTATATCTACATATATTTATATATATCTCTATATATGTATATATATACATATAGATAGATAGATAGATAGATAGATAGATATCTCCTCCCGACGACGAGGGAAAAGGATACGATGATGATGATTTTTCGCTACATTTACATTTATTTCTTTAAAAAAATGCTATTTTCGTGGCAATAAAGCTTTCTAGAAAATTTCACCCCTGGGAGGACAAGATCAACTTGGAAATTATTATTATAGATAGATACATATACATAAATATATGTATATATAAGTATATATATTTTATATATTTATATATATATATATATATATATATATATATATATATATATATGTGTGTGTGTGTGTGTGTGTATACACTGGTTTGTGCGTCTGTGTGCGTTAATTTTTCCCAATAGTTAAAAATAAGGTGGTCTCAAGAATTTCTGTTTCCTGAAATGGTCATCACTAGCGCCCAGTAATCCAGTCAGCTTCAAGAGAAAAGTGACCTTTTTTGTTTTAACAAGGCTTCTCCATTGCCATTGATCACCTTATTAAGGGAGAGAGAGAGAGAGAGAGAGAGAGATGGCTGCCTCCAGCAAGGAATGATTAAGTTTTTTCGCATAGCAGAGTAAGTTATAAATATATAGTTTTTTATGGTACCAGCATCAAATTATAACAGTAGATTTTTTGAAGGATACAGAGTAGTTTAAATCGCTTGTCTTATTTAAAGAAAAATTCTTCTTCGGAAAAGAAATAATTTTTAGATTCTTCAAGAACACAATTAAAGACGCACGGAAAACTTTTCCAATATTCCTGGAAAACCTGTCTACCATATACTTTGGAGGCTTGTATTTCAAGTCAATGGTCCCTGTATGCTTGTCCCGTATGAATTGGATTCATATTCTAAAAAAAAAAAAATAATAGTAATAAAAAAATACTCATAGTAGCATGAGTCTTAAAATGAAGAAGCAAATCCACAGTTGTATATTTATCTTTAAATATATGTACATATACATAACTGTGGAATTGCTTCTCCAAAAATAATAATAATAATAATAATAATAATAATAATAATAATAATAATAATAATAATAATAATACTGAGATAATATTAAGCAAACTTTTTACTGATGAAGATGCAATTTTTAATAATTTTAGTAGAACATTTTTTAAACAACTTTTAGAGCTGGCCGTGCTGGACACGACCTTTGCCTTCAGTTTGTATAAACAAACTGAAGGGATGGCCATGGGATCACCACTTGGTCCAATTTTTGCTAACATCTTCATGTGCTCCTGGAGGAGCGCATAATAGAAGAATGTCCCATTAGGTTCCGCCCTCTATTTTATCGAAGATATGTTGACGACACGTTCTCCTATTTCGTCATGAGTGTCATGCAGAGTCCTTTCTGGAGTTCGTCATCCGACAACATCCAAACATAAGGTTCGCTATGGAGAAGGAGGTAAATAACAAACTCCCCTTCCTTGATCTTATTATTTCCAGAGGTGACTCAGGTTTTTACACAGGTGTGTATAGAAAAATACATTTACTGGTTTGGGAATGAATTTTTATAGTTCGTGTTTCTTTCATTTGAAACTGAACTCTATTTTAACCCTCCTCCATAGGGCTTACACCCACTCGTCAAACTGGAAGAGTTTCCACGATGAGATATCCTTTTTAGTGAAATATTTCAATAATAATTGTTTTCCATCACGACTTTTTTCAGATCCCTAAATAAACTGCTACTACAGAAAATGACTCAGGCAACACCTGAATCGACTGTGCCGAAACTAAAGATGTATGCAAGTTTCCCTTTCGTGCATGATGATACTTTTAGGAGAAAATGCACAGCCATTATTCAAAAGAGTTTTCCAGCTTTAAACCTGAAAATCATCCCGAAAAATCCCTTTACAATAGGGTCTCTGTTCAGAGTCAAAGACCGGCTCAGTCCTCTGTTTTCGTCCAGCGTTGTTTACAAAGTACACTTGCCCGGGATGTGATCACGGGATATACATATGTGGGATGCACGAGGAGGCTGTTGAAGGTCCGCATAGATTCCCACAGGGGCATAAGTCATAGAACAGGTAGCAGGTTATCTAATCCTGAGCAATCAAATATACGAAATCATTCAAAATTATGTAAAACTTATATTGACAGCAAGGATTTTTCCATCCTAGGCCGAGTGCAGAACAACGACGACTTAACCATCCTAGAATCCATAATTATCAGGAAGACTGTGCCGTCGTTAAATACTCAATCGTCCTCAGTGAAATTGTTTATAGCCTAGTTTGGGCAACTGGTTTTCCTCACTCTGTTTGTACTTATTTATGTTAGTCTTGTTCTTTCTTTCATATAGGTAGGTTGTTTTAAGATTTTAGTGAACTCCTTTTACTCATTATTGACTTGTCTTGGAATGAGGTGTTTTGTTTTAAATATTTTTACTACATAAAGAGCTGTTGCCATTGCATTAATTTGTTATTGATGTTCGCAAATTATATTATATTTTATAGCCTTGAAAATGCGACTTGGAATTCGTCGCGAAACGTCGGCATTGAAAATAAACTGTAGATGATGAGGATGCCTTTCCTACTGCTTGTATTATATGTATATATATATATATATATATATATATATATATATATATATATATATATATATATATATATATATATATATATATATATAAATATATATATATATATATATACCTCATTCAAACTGCATGGTATCTATAGATACCATCCAGTTTGAATGAGGTCCTTTAGTAATTTAGTTAATGCACAGAACAATTGTGTATGTGACAAAGTTAATATATACGTATGTATACATATATGTGTGTGTTAGTGTGTGTATTAACAGATAGTTAGACAGAGATAGATGCATAGATAGAAAGATATATATATATATATATATATATATATATATATATATATTTATATATATTTATATATATATATATATATATATATATATATATATATATAAATACATATATATAAATATATATATATATATATATATACATATATATATATATATATATACATATATGCATATATATAGTAAGGAGTACGGATAGGAAGAACAGTCAGCTCATCATTGATATATTTATTAATAGGTGCGCTTCAGGATCACCCATATCCCATCTTTTCTGGCTAAAAAGATACAAAACACTAATTAAAACTGACAACAGAGCTTACAAAATTAAAATGCTTTAAAGATTGAAAAATGACAATGACAAAACAAGAAATAGATTACCTTCAGTAGCAAAGTCCAGAGGATGAAAACTGAATAAGAGTAAACAAGGTTAGCAAGTAAACAAGAAAGGCGGGGGTTACTATAGTACGACCGCTTTAGGAAGAGACTTTGCCCCTCTTAAACTGACCATTAACCTTCTGACTTCAAGCTCTCATTGTTTGCGCCTGTTATCAAGCACGTGTACTATAATAGAAAGTTCTGAATGAAGTTTTGTTGTCCCACTTAAATTTTAGATAAAAAAAAAAATTCAATATATGAAAATGATAGATGCAAGAAATTTGGAAACCTAGATGTGCTTTCATTTTCAGTTTTGTTTATTTGGATGCTGTACTGAGCAATGTTCTTGAGTTACGTCATCTACTATAGTTTTTTATTACTGTTCCTTTGCTGTTATCGAAGTCATATAATTGTGATATAGTTTTGAGCTTTTGAATTGTTTTCTTTCGTGTATGCCTGATCCGTCTTTACCTCCTTGCTGTATCAAGGTTGAATTTTCACTGTGCACCTATAAAATAGCTCATAATAATATTTTTTTAAATATTGTTACACCCATATATATATATATATATATATATATATATATATATATATATATTTATTTAAAGAATGTTTATTATGAGCTATTTTATAGCTGTACAGTGAAAATTCAACCTTGATACAGCAAGGAGGTAAAGACGGATTACGGCATACACGAAAGAAAACAATTCAAAAACTCAAAAATCACAAAATATATATCATATATATATATATATATATATATATATATATATATATATATATATATATATATATATATATATATATATATATATATATATATATATATATATTACATTTTATACAGTATTAGATTTACCTGTGCTTTTAAAGCACTGTCATATGATACTCATCACTGCTGTGGCATTTCTGTTATATGTAGATTTTTAAAGATATTTCTGCCACTTTCTGTCGAAAAACAGATCTATATTTCAATTTATTTCAATTTCAGTGTTCAACAGGATATCACACAACAAGGGAAAGCAATAAATTTATTTACAATCGAAGTATGAGGAGACATTACTTATGAAGAATCCTCGTCAGAGGATGCTACATCGATAACAAAAGAATCTATATATTTATCAATGCAAACATCTCTTGAAGCGTCATCTCTTTTTATATCTTCGGCATGTCTCACATCATTAGCCCAGTTGTCAGAAGATATGGATTCAATTGCTTCTTTGACCAAAGGAAGCAGGTCTGATTTTTTAAAATGATTCTTCTTTGCCACGTATGATTTCACCTGTGCCCATATCAGTTCTGTTGCATTATACTGGCAGTGATATGGAGGCAGCCTAACCACTATGTCCATGATCTCTTGCCAGTCTGTCAATCACGTAATCATTTTCTTTACATGAATGTCTTTGCAACTTTACTAATTTTTTATTAGCCAGTCTTTAACTTCATCCTTTTTGGCAGACATTGTCGGAGGTTTATTAATTCGAACTGAATGATAAGAAGCGTTATCCAACACTATGATGGCAGATGGCCCTATATTGGGAAGAAGCTGGGTTTTAAACCATTTTTCAAACACTGCAGAATTCATCTGAATTTCTAGATTGCGTATCCCTTGTCAGCTGGGTGCTTGATCATTGATAAAAATATTACCCAGAAATGTGGTTAATATTGCAACCAATATTGTGATTGTGTCTACTTACTCTCCAATGTTATTGATGTACAATTAGAAGGAATAAATCATAGGTAAAAATTTTTATTCTTCTCTCTCTCTCTCTCTCTCTCTCTCTCTCTCTCTCTCTCTCTCTCTCTCTCTCTCTTCTCTCTCTCTCTCTTTTTTTTTTTTTTTTGCCAGCTAGTGGAATAGTAAGCGGAACCATAAAAATGATGAACATTCTTTATGATTAGTTTTCTGACGAATATACAAATAATTTTTAACTATAATACACAACTGTGATGTAGCTGTCCTTTACGGATTCAAACAGAATTAGAGAAAATGACAAAAAAAAAAGAAGACTGTCATCCTCAATCAGTGCAGTGCTTATACCTCTGGCAACACTAAACCCCGATATATAGTACTTATCCTATGTTTATTTATTTGTGTTGTTACATTAATTGCATAATATCTATATCACGGATCGCTACTATCACAATATTATCATATAAATAAAACAGGTTAATTTGCAGCAAAACAACAAATACAAACGCTATTACAATGATTGTTTACGATTTCGTGCGTCTGGTAGCATGCTACGGGTGACTACCGTCTGAAAACCCTCCGGATTGTGGTAAGTGTGAGGTCTCATCTCGGCCGTAATCAAAGGGTTAATCTTAACTACTTCACAGCTCATAATATTGCACGAGAGTCGAAAAATAGTTACAGGGCATTCAAGGTTTGTATTTACTTCCCATAGATTTATTTGTACTATAACCTAAAATTTTAGTTTGAGACAGCATGAAAAAAAATATAAACAACGAATACATCTGTACTATAACAAAATAAAAAGTCGTCTAAGTACTTACTATCTCTTTACTGGGAGAGCTCTGACAATCCCTTGGGTTACAGTAAGAATCACAAATATGGTTTCCCTGACATGAAGAGAGTTTGGAGGCATTACTGATACATATTCATGAACATTTTCGTGGAGCAAATCTGTGATACAAATGCTGCCACAGCATTCTCCAGAGGTCTTGTATATATTGTGTCTGTTTTGTTTTGATATGTCAGTGAGTTTTACGTATTTGATTTAAACCAGCAATGGGAATGAGTGCTGCAAGACACAGATCTTGTGAATGTGACCAGGGAACGCTTTTGTAGATTTCCCTGTATTTATGTAATTTAATTTTTTTAATTTAGAACAAGACAGCAGGAAAATCTCAGTTTACAAAATGTAAATAATGAATATATCTAACAGTAAAAAAACCTAAATAAAATGGGCATGTCACAAGTATATAACCACGACAACAAACATATCATCCTGTTATGGAACCAGACCACAGCACTCTCTCTCGCAGACCATAAGAAATCCTGAAAAATTATGGACATTACAAAAAAAATAACCTTCTGTATTTATATCTCGACGAGGTGTCCCACGGCGGAGATAAAACCTCGAGGAAACTCTCTTATAAATCTTGGTGCAATGAAAGTTCGTGAATTGCGTTTCAATTCCCTAACGCATTTTGTGACCCGATGCTGATCCTGTGTTGTAACAGGAGGTATCGAATATATGTGTGGGAATTAAAGGTGTCATATCCATAACAAGTGTGGCAGGATTTGTGTAGGTTTAACAAGTGTGATAGTCATTTTTGCAGGGTTAAAATTGCAGTTTTAGTACGACAAATATTTTATTTATTGATTAGAGAAACCTAACACAATCATATTTCAGCCCTTGGGTTTGATTCAATGTTACGAACTCCAGCAATGATGTTTAAACATTTTACACAAAAGCAATAGGTTGCAAGTATGGTAGCCTTTTTCGCAGGGTTAAAATTGCAATTTTAGTACAACAAATATTTCAATTTTTGACTGAAGAGGCCTAAAACCATTACATTACAGAACAGAGGTTTGATTGTATCTTACAATAATTTGCTTACCTTTTCATTTATTTGTTTATTAATTTGTAAATTAATTTTTTCTTTTTAGTAAATGATCTCTTATTTCTGTATTTCCTACTGCCTTCTGTTACTTCTTTCTAATGAACAACATATTGTATGGAAGCTTGAATTTCAAATCAGTGGCCCCTGTGGGCTTGTTCCATATAAATGAGGTTCATGCTCTGAATATTAATAGTAATAACGAACTCCAACAATGATGTTTAAACATTTTTCGAAGAATTAATAGGTAACAAATGTGATTGTCTTTTTCCCAGGTTATATTCAAGCTTACAATTGTAGTTCAACGTACATTGTATTTATTAAAGATACCTAATGTTATTATATTTCAGGTCTAGTGTATCATTCGGCAGATTATGAACTCCGGTACCAATGTTTAAACATTTTACACAGGAGTTGTAAACATAACTAAATTCTTATTTCCTTTACAATGATACACTTAAAATGGTGATGGTTCAAAGCAAAGCAACAATTCGTACGAGAACATATTGAGTGAGCTGTATATATATCACATAAATTTTGTACTTAACTTTTCTTCAAGCAAAGTACCTACAATACCCAAGCGATGTTGCACGCGTTCGATTCTCCGACCGGCCAATGAAGAATTAGAGTAATTTATTTCTGGTGATAGAAATTCATTTCTTGTTATAATGTGGTTCGGATTCCACAATAAGCTGTAGGTCCCGTTGCTAGGTAACCAATTGGGTCTTAGCCACGTAAAATAAATCTAATCCTTCAGGCCAACCCTAGGAGAGCTGTTAATCAGGTAAGTGGTCTGGTTAAACTAAGGTAAACTTAACTTTTTCTTCGGTACTGACTGCTGTGGAAATGTAGCAAGACATGTTATAAATGACTTTATAAGATATAAATGAGTATTTGTTTTTGTAGGAGAAAGTGAAATGTGTGTTCCTAAAAAATAAGTAAAAAAAAAAATTATTGACTCGAAGGGAGTAAGTTTAACTTTCGTACCTAAATCGTTCATATGCTGGTTTAAATTAGGGATATCAAAGACCAGGTGTATGATACTTCAAAAAGGCTAATAGCTAGGTTTTCATAGCTCGTTTGGTAGACAACTTCCCTTATCCAGGTAGTAAATATTTGAGGAGCCGTTGAGTTTGCTCGTATCATCAGAATCATCCTGCCCATGTGAGTGGCACTAGGATTTTTACCAGTAAGCAATAGAAATGGATAAACACCTATTTCAAGTCCTATGTACATGTCACCTTTAACTTATTGTCATTTACTTGCGTGTTCGTATGACTTGAATCATATTATAAATGGAAGAATCTTGACGTGATAAGAAACAGTACAGCTACGTAACTTGATGCAATCTGTGGTCGTTTTTTTATGAATGAACAGATGAGGGAGTGTTGATGAATGGAGATAATATACTGAACAATAAGTATTAAGGTAAATGAAAGTAAAAGAAAAGAGGAGTTAAGGAAGAGAGAAAGAAAGCTAATCTTTACAGAATGGCGAGTAACCGGATGATTATTAAGCAAACCTGGAAACTTTAGCTATAAATGAGGTAAAAGCCTGACAGTGTGAAGTAACAGAATACTTTTGAGAAAGTTTAAGTATTTCCCGAGGAATAAGAAATGGAAAAATTCAAATATATTTACTTTATATGATAATTATTGGCAGATCTGAAAACACACACACACACACACACACATTATATATATATATATATATATATATATATATATATATATATATATATATATATATATATATATATATATATATATATATATACAGACACAGAGAGAGAAGAGTGCTGAGTTTCCTTATAACAGTCAACATTCCATTACACGTAATTTTTCTGCACAGAACTCATAGGAGAGAGAGAGAGAGAGAGAGAGAGAGAGAGAGAGAGAGAGAGCAGACAAAATACTTATTTCTACCAGTCAACATTCCATTCCATATCATTTTTATGCACAAAACTCAGAGGTAATGACTTTTGGAGTTAATTATAACTAGCACAATGACTCTGTAATAGCAAGCTCTCTTATTAAGAGAATGACCGTGGGAGATTTTTCAGATTTATTTTTCGCTTATTTATTTATCTTCGATGCATTTCCTTTTCTTTCGTTTTTTCAATTTTGGTAAAAGACGGCTAATGAATTTAGTGATCTAAAGCCACGATTGAAGTGTTATCACTTTAATTTTATGATTGTATTTATAATGTGTGCCAATAGATTATAGGATCTTATTTAGTAAATTAAGTCATATTCTTTAATCACATAAATTATATATATATATATATATATATATATATATATATATATATATATATATATATATATATATATATATATATATATATATATATATATATATATATATATATATATATATATATATATATATATATATATATATATATATATATATATATATATATATTTGTATAAAATCATAGATATGATCATTCATATTGTTTAAGCAATTTTCCATATTTTTGTTTGATTTTGCTTTACATTTTTATACATAAATATGAATATAAATAATTGGGATTAAACTACACTTAATCTTTTTCCCTGTAAACAGGCTAAAACTTAAGCATCGTTTTGTATGGTAAGCTTACAAATGAACGCTTGAAGCTCTTTGATGTTGACTACTCTTGATCATGCCACTGAGAACGAAAGGCTTAACCAATAAAAATTCTCTTGAAAGTATGAGGGAAAATTCTACATCAGAAGCAACGAGGAACACAACGCATTCTGAATTAGGTCAATTCACATCGAGAGATTTGCTGAAGAATTCCCAAGAATTCTTTTGTGCCGAGCTGAAAATCCCACGAATCATTTCTCCATCACGCAAAAGAGTCTAGCAAAGCTCCCTTGATATATATTCATATGTTGTTTGAGGGATGAAGTCTTTGATACAGTTTGTGGAAACGCGGTGTAAGTGTCTTTTTATCCTGAAGGTGTTGGTGGTATGTTCATGTATATATATTCATTCTGGTAATGTTCACAAAGGGCATATGTAGACCATGTTTTTTTTCAAACTTTTTATAAAATACTCTTTTCTATGATTATTTGTTGTTTAAATACATTCGTAGAAAAAATGAAGCATTCTTAGTTTTATGTTCCCCGAGTTGAGAGATCACTTCGATACTTGGAAGATACAATTGTATATTAACACTAACTATTAATTTTTTTTTAATTTAGCTTTTCTTTTTAATAAGCAGTCTCTTCTTTCTGCATTTCCCATTACCTTCTGTTACTTCTTTCTAATGAACTCCATATTCTTCGGAAGCTTGAATTTCAAGTCAGTGGCCCCTTTAGTGGTTTGTTTTATATGAATAGAGTTCATCATCTGAATAATAATAATAATAATAATAATAATAATAATAATAATAATAATAATAATAATAATAATAATAATAATAATAATAATTATGGGTATGTGTGCGTGACTTTTTCGCTCTCTACAATTCTCATCCACTTTATATAAATGTGTATATATGGGATTATCATCATCACTTCCTTTATCATGTAATACAGAGGGCTTCAGTGTAATTCTACCATTGGCTTACAAAAATATTATTCACTATAAAACGAAATAAATTAGCAAAAAGTTTGTTTTCATTTCAACTAAAAGAAATTAGAAAGTCAGGGGCTAAGCCAAGCCAGGAACCCAAGGTATATGCCCTAGATCTAGAAAGCATTAAATCACGGCGTGAGAATATCAGCACAAATCTCAGATGAGGAGAGCAGGAATCTCTCAACATCAGACATGTAGATTACCTCATACCAAGAAGGCTGGTGATATAACAAACAGGTTGTAACTATAAATGGTAAGCTGTGAAGGGGAATAATATCCTTAGTTTGAACTTTGGAACAGCCTCCTTGAGGATGCCTTGCAACTGAAACTTCAGAAGTTCAAGCAGAGATGGAATGCATTACTACCCTAATACAATTCTCCTTGCATTTTAATAATTTAATCACATTTTTATTTATTGATTTAGTTATTTGTTAATCTGTCTGTTTTTCTAACAACTGATCTCCTCTGTCTTCATTTTCCATTACCTTCTGTTACTTCTTTCAAATGAACACCATATTTTTAGAAGCTTGAATGTAAAGTCAGTGGCCCCTGAGGGCTTGTTCCATATGAATAGGGTTCATCTTCTGAATAATAATAATAATAATAATAATAATAATAATAATAATAATAATAATAATAATAATAAGAAGAAGAAGAAGAATAATAATAATAATAATAATAATAATAATAATAATAATATAATAATAATTATTATTATTATTATTATTATTATTATTATTATTATAATTATTATTATTATTATTATTATTATTATAGTTGTAAATAAATGGACAGATAGATATGGAAACATACTAAACCTGCTTCTTAGGTAGTGTTTCTTCTCTTGGCCATCAGAGGCTCTGCCTTCAATTGTGTTTCGCCATACCAGAAATAACAAGATTTGTCTAAGGTAGAAGTGAAAGGAGCTTAAACCATCCGATTATCTTTTGATTTTACTTATTTCTATCACTATATGTTTACATAAAAGATGTATTTATGTGCCAGTGTACGTTTGATCAAACAATGAAGTATTTTACCATGATACATTATTTCTAGTCATGAGCTTATTTATATAACTTGAAGAAATAAAAATTGAGAGAAGAATACATTGGATACTAGTTAGTATGTATTCAGAGTTTACTCGAGCTAGGTGGAACTAAGCAATATTCAACATTCTAGAGACGTTTTAAATAGAATGATATCAGGATTCATCGTTAAGTGATTGATGTATTTGATATTTTTCAGATATATGCGAAGGTAGGTAGACAGCAAGACCACTCCCAAACTGAACGAGGCTGTAAAGGTAAGTAAGAATTATTTTTACAAGTTATTTTTATAGATGAATATGTATGTATATATATATATATATATATATATATATATATATATATATATATATATATATATATATATATATATATAATGTCTTTACTGTAATACTACAGTATAATATGAAGATAAGAATGCCCATAAAACACTATTTGAACGTTGCAACCATATATTTCAGGCACTTCCTTCTGTGCCCCTGTTCACTGGAAAAATATGGACAGATGAAATGTTACAAGGGTATATATACATTGCATATATATAGGTGTGGCATTAAGTCTCCGATGGCATGCAGGTGACCGTTTCCTAAGACGGAGGAGAGTAAACTGTTCCCTAGTGGTTTTCGATTCTGGTGGTCGTGTGCCCTGGAACACCTTCTTCAGGAGCGGTCTGAGGATTAAAGCGTCGATGTCGTCCGATTTCCAATGTCCTCCTGACAAGTTCATATTGTTGGTTTGATTGATGATAGCAGATTCCAGCATCTTTCTTTTGTACGGACAGCTACTTTTGAAAACCAGCTCCGCCCCACTCCAGTTTATGATATGTCCTGTATTTCTGATATGTAGGAAAATCCCAGAACTCTCCGAAGCGTAACGTACTGATCTTTTGTGCTCTGTCATTCTTTACGAGAGCGATCCACCTGTCTCCCCCACGTAAATGTCATTACAATTGCTACACGGTAATTAGTAAACTCCGGCTTCTTCCCCTTTGTTATTTAAGTATACGTTAATGAGCGAACTCAGGATGGATTTGGGATAATGGAAAATGAAGGGATTGTTAGACCTGAGTTGTTTGGTGGCTTTTTGGATGTTTTCGTCGTACGGAAGCTTTATTTTGTTGTTGAAATCTATTTGTCTGTTTTGAGTGGGACCTCTATAGTATATTTTATTCGCTTTGTTAATAGCCCTCTCGATAATGTGTGGTGGATAGAGGAGTTGCGTTAGGTGTTTCCAGTGAACAGGGGCACAGAAAGAAGTGCCCGAAATATATGGTTGCAACGTTCAAATAGTGTTTTATGGGCCTTCTTATCTTCATATATATATATATATATATATATATATATATATATATATATATATATATATATATATATATATATATATATACTTACGTATATATATATGTACATATATTTATGTATGTATGTATGTATATTATACATAACTAAATATACTCCCATAATGTACGAAAATATTTATAAAACCCCACTTAAAAAAAAAAAAGAGCATTTACCAGCCTCACATTGACATTTCCAAATGAAATTAAGAGCAGAGCGCGGTGCTCGTGGAGGCGATAAAATTATATTAAAATATCATGGCCTAATTTGGATGCAATGAGGCCGGGTAGAAGTGATGCCATTAATTCTGCAACTCAGAGATTTCCGGATGGCTATCAATCTGAACCGTTTCGCAGCTCATTTTGTTAATGACATCGTGGAAAAATTAATTCAGGCAGCCCTGCCGTTACTTATAATGGCTTTTTGTTTTACTTATTTTGACTTTTTTTTTTTTTAACTTATAAGGACTTTTTTTTTTTACTTATGACGTATTTACCTATAATGCCTTTTTTTTTTTACAATGACTTCTTTTTTTAATGCAATTTTTTTACTTATAATGACTTTTTCTACATACAATGACTTTTTAAAGTTATAATGACTTTTTTTTACTTATAATGACTTTTTTTTACTTATAGTGACTTTTTTCTTGGGTATTTATTGATGATTTTTTAAAAGGCAAGTAGTTAATTTTACGAGGCATATAATGATCGGTGATTTTGATGTCGTAAAAGATGTAGGATTAAAATTTATGACGGTAGGCAATCTCATTCGTAAAAGATATGGGATAAAAACATTATAACACTCTCTCTCTCTCTCTCTCTCTCTCTCTCTCTCTCTCTCTCTCTTGCAATCGTAATTGATTATTTACGTTTGAGTGACCTTACCTTTTACCCCATATCTCAGAAATCCTCGTTCTCTCTCTCTCTCTCTCTCTCTCTCTCTCTCTCTCTCTCTATATATATATATATATATATATATATATATATATATATATATATATATATATATATATATATACACATACACATATATGTGCATCTCTCTCTCTCTCTCTCTCTCTCTCTCTCTCTCTCTCTCTCTCTCTCTCTCTCTCTCTCTCTCTCTCTCTCTTTCATTGCATTGAAACTGATTGTTTACGTGCGAGCGTTAGCCTCTGGGAATGGCTTTAAAAGCCCTTTGCAAAGAGGAGAAAGGTAAAAGCAAAGCTATAGCAGAAGGGATATGAGGAAAACATGGTTTAAGGAAAATACGTTTGTTTTCTCTGTGTACTTTCTATTTTTGCTATTTTCTTTTTATCTGGGTAGAAACAGGACTGGGAAATTATTATTCATATTTATTCGCTAGACCAAATATCTTCTCTTAAATGGGAGCTTTTAGAAGTATATTTTCGTGTTCTGGAGGACGAATAATTGCAACTCTTTGTAGGAAATTATTCTACAACGTGCACAACATATAAGCGACAAATAGCCCTTAAATATTAAATATACACTCTGCCCCTGGAATAATATTTAATGTATATATGTATATATATATATATATATATATATATATATATATATATATATATATATATATATATATATATATATATATTTGTATATTTATATATATACATACACACACACACACACACACATATATATATATATATATATATATATATATATATATATATATATATATATATATATATATATATATATTATGAAACCAGTGTACCTTTGGACGATTAAAAATACAAATAAAAACTCCAGAGTTTCAATTCAAAAAACTATGTTCTCACTGTTAGATATTTTTGCTACCTCACACACACACACACACACACACACACACACACACACACACACAGGCTCTTCAAAAGCATGGTAATTCTCCACCATTGCGTTTGCACATCAGCGTTGTTTGGCTTCCTTTGTCGTTAGCTTTCGAATGTCATTAGTTTCTTTTTTGCCAAAGGAACATCAAAGAGTTAAGCTTCGTAACGAACTCCCTGACAAAAGGAACGAACGAAAAATTTATGAGTCTTTTTATTTTTATTGTCTTTTTTTTTTCTGTGTGTCTGGTGTTCAGCTCATCGGATGCGAAACTGGTTGCTAGCAGAAGTGTTGTCACTCAAATTTCTGTTTTGAATTTTGTTTTTTATTTTAATAATTTTTAATTATGTTCATTAAGCATTTCTTTCGTGGACAAGTATTTCAGTTGAACAATTGTCATACGCTTTTTGAATTGTTTAAATTTTATTTTTATTTTCATCTCTCAAAATGATATTCATTAATTATATCTGTCACAGAGAAGTATGTTGAATGTGACATTGTCACTCAGATTTCTGTTTTCCATTCTATTTTTTATTGTAATCTTTCTTAACTATGTTCATTAAGCATTTGTGTCACGGGAAACTATGTCAGGTTAACAACTGCTATACGCATTTTAAATTTTCCAAATTTATTCCTAAAATTTAGTCCTTCAAAATACGATTCATTTTGTCACTCAAATTTCTATTTTCCATTTTTGTTTTTCTTTCTTAATAACATTCATGAATCATTTCTGTTATAGAAAAGAATTCTTGGAGAGGCATTATCATTCAGATTTCTTTTTATTTTGGATTTAATTTTTAGTACTTTAAATCTAAATCTGTCAAAACGATAGTCATTCATTAGTTTCTGGCATGGAAAAATATGTTAGGTGTACCATTGTCACTCAGAATTATATTTTCCATTTTATCTTTTATTTTAATCGTTCAAATGTGTACCATTGTCACTCAAATTTATATTTTCCATTTTATCTTTGATTTTAATCGTTCAAAATGATATTTATTCATATTTCTGTCATGGAAAATCATAAGTGAACAATTTTTTCAATATTATTTTTATTTTTTTATATCTTTCAAAATGTCGTGGGAAAGTATGTTAGGTGTAGCAAAATGATATTCGTTAACTATTCCTTTCATGAAAAGGTACTTATTGTCACTCCAATTCCTGTTTTGAATTTTTCACGTTTTTATCTCTAAACCCTATTCAGTAACTATTCCTGTCGTGGAAAATTGTCAGGTGAAGAATCATCATTCACATTTCTATGCACTTCCAGATTAATTCTTTTTATTTCAATTCATTAATTCATTAAGCATTTCTGTCGTAGAAATGCATGTCAGGCATAACGTCGTCATTCCCATATATATGTAATTTGTATTTTCAATTCTGGAAAGCTGATGATACTATTCACAATTATGATTCAGTGATAACACCAGAACACAGTACCTATGGTAGCAGAATGATCTACTGTAGGAAATAAGAACAATGAATACATTATTTTTCTTTAATAAAAATTTAGCCGATGTATCATCATGCTTCATTCTTCTTTTAAAAGAATATTAAATCGGCAAAGATAATTTATTTATAATCACATTCGTCAGACATTTAATTCGAAAACTTTATATACATTATTTCTTTAAAATTGCAACCGGTATATAATCATGACTCATTCGCTGTTTAGAAAAATATTTAATCAGAAAAAAATACTTTATCTGTAATCAGATTCGTCTGACATTTAATCCGAAAAGTTTATCATTTTCCCAGACTTAAATCCCGTCGAAATATCATCTTCCCTTTTCACTCTCTTTTCACTTCATTTTTATCCGACATCTTTCCTTCCCCCTCTTTTATTGGCACCATAATTCAGGATTTTCCCTGTCCGCGAATCCTGCCTGCCTGCCTGCGAGGGACCTCTGTCTAAGAGGACGCTAGGATCTCCCGAGGACCTCGATGTTGGGGGGGGGGTTAGGATCCCTGATGCGAGGGACCTCTATCTAAGAGGAGGATCTCCCTGGACCTCAATGAGCGGGGGTGGGGGTTGGAGATGAGGGTAGGATCCTTGATGCGAGGGACCTCTAAGAGGACAGGAGGATCCCCTTGGACCTCGGGGAGGGGGAAGGTAGGATCCCCTGAGGACAGTAGGATCACTGTTTATCGGATATTTCGGGTCTCTTTTTCAGGTTTAAGAGGCCTTATGAGAGGTCTATCCTTTTTTTATGTGGCTTGTGGAAAATAACCAGACCCTTCCTTTCCCCTCTTTCCCTCATAATGTCAGATTCGGGGGGGAACCATAACGGCGATTAGGGGCGTGTAAGGGCATTGTGAGATCATCCTTAAGAGATAATTCCTTTCCCTTATTAATTAAAGTTCGGTTACAGTGGGCTGATTATTTCTATGTGAGTGTTGAAAGCCATAAAATGAACTGTATGTAGAATATTGAAGATTTTCATGATGTTTAGTTTCTAATTCATTAGTTATCCTGTATAAAAGTTAGCAAGTAAATCGGTATCTCTGTCTATGTATATATGTACAACTCACAAGCGTGTGTGCATATATATATATATATATATATATATATATATATATATATATATATATATATATATATATATATATATATATATATATATATATATATATTAGAAGGGTTGCTGTCCCATAAAACTCACAGACCCACATTTTTTGATGCCATGAGAGAGAGAGAGAGAGAGAGAGAGAGAGAGAGAGAGAGAGAGAGAGAGAGAGAGAGAGAGAGAGAGATGAGAAAAACATAAGATCAGCATCCCAGATATCGCGTCATGTCGTTTCAGTCTACTAAATTTATATCGAGAATAAATCGTGCAATTCCATCTCCGCGCAGTAATAAACATTCACTGCTTTATAAATCTTGTAGTAATAAAAAAATTATTTTTAAGTGTAGTTGTGAAGCTGTTGTATTGAATTTTGTGCATAAAAACGGATTTAACTACTATTTTAGTTGCTACTGGCAACTGATTTAGTAAGGAATTTAAATATTAGAGGATTCTGACAAATAAAATCCTGAGGTTGAAAAGTGGAAAGTTATTAAGTCCTTAATGATACATACATGCATACATACATTATATATATATATATATATATATATATATATATATATATATATATATATATATATATATGTGTATATATATATATATATATATGTGTAAATATAGATATATATATATATATATATATGTATGTATATATAAATATAGATATTCATATATATATATATATATATATATATATATATATATATATATATATATATGTGTATATATATATACATATATATATATGTGTATATATATATGTATGTACTACGATGATAAAGGCAGAAGCCTAATACATAGAGATCAAGGGCAGCTGAAAACGCACATGAACAATTAACAGCACTTATTGTGGCCGACTGCGTTTCGCAGTAATCCATGACATTTTCATGGCTGTAATGGCACATATAATCACATTTGATAAAAAGGAACGTCACTACATAAAATTATAAAGATAAAAATGCATTTCTTAATATACTTAGAACAAACCTACCCACTACGTGGCTAAAAAGTGACGTAAACATTTCAAAGGAAAACTGGTTGGAAGTAATCAGAACAGGAGAATAATTACAAAATAAACATAGGCGGTCGGCCGCACCGCAGTAAATGGTGTTAATTGTCCGTGTGCCTTTCCACCTGCCCTGGTCTCTGTATATATATATATATATATATATATATATATATATATATATATATATATATATATATATATTTTATATATATTATACATATAATGTGTATATATATGTATGTATATATGTATATATATATATATATATATATATATATATATATATATATATATATATATATACATATATATAAATTATATTTGCATATATATATGTATATAAATACACACATATACATTCTTTGTGGATCAATATTATAATTCTCATGTGCGTACTAAACCCTTTTTGAATATACGTCATTTAACACCACTGAATATAAATTATAACTCATACCGCTATATTCATGAGTCAGACAACGCAGATACATGACACTATTTAACAACAATACAAATAAGTATCTCCACTCACCTAGGAGGCCCGACGCCAGAGAAATACCGACGTATAAAGTAAAAAAAAAAAAGTTTCGAAATTCATATTTTCTCCGAGAGAAGTTTTTTCATAAGAGCAGGAATTCCCTCGTGAACGAGTCTGATACTTTCGAATACAAAAGATATAAAAAAAAAAATTGGCAAAATTCCAAATGGCTCGCACATGCTTTTCACTGCTGCCATAAAAAAAAGAAAGTTAAATTTTGAATGGAGTTATGAAAGAGGTAGGGTAATTATGCTTTTGTTTTCAATGCTTGCTTAATTTACGTTTAAAGTTTAGTACGGGTAATAGTGATATAATTACTGACTATAAATTAGTAGAATAGACATTATTATCTTTACGCGTATTTCTGAATGGAGTTGGTGTAAGCATTGGGGATAATTATGCTTTTGTTTTCAATACACGCTTGCTTTGAGTTTAAACTTCATCACGATTAATAGCGAAATAATTACTGACTGTAAGTTAATATTATAGTGATATAATTACTGAATAGAGATTTTTTCCTTGATGTATGTTTCTGAATGGAGTTATGTAAGTGGTAGGGAAATAATGCTCTTGAGCCTCGATGGCTCAGTCGGTTACAGCAGCAGCTTCGGACTTCGTAGAGGTCTGTGGCGCGGGTTCAAATCCGCAGCCGACTGATCAGAGAGGCAGACACTTTGCTATCCGTGTAGACATCCCGGGATTATATATGTAATCAACGGATAGGTTTGCTTAAAAAGCAAATGGGTGTTACAGACTAAATACACACACAAAACAAAGCCACTACAACACCTTCTAAAAACATAACAAACATCTCACACGTCTCGAACTCTCGCCCCACCCGCGCAACAACTTCTCGCTGCTGGGAAGAAAGGGCGTTGGGTCGGGTATGATACATGAAACATACGCTACCGGGGTCTAAGCGATGTCAGGCAGGGCAGCCGATCGAGACTACAGGTCTACCCCAAAGCCAAATCAAAAAAGTCCTTCAAAAGAAGGCATCGTGCCTACCCCATACAAAAATGGGAAAAAAGCACGTTAAAAGAAGAAGAAGAGGAGGGAAATTATGCTTTTGTTTTTAATGCTTGCTTAATTCAAGTTTAAACTTTATTACGAATAACAGTGAAATAATTACTGACTGTATATTAGCATAGTGATATAATCGTTCAATAGAGATTATTGAATTCAAGTATTTACGGGTAACTAATATACGCAGAATACTAAGTCTGACATCAAAATGACCGCAAGACTTCAAATAAGGTCAATATGTAGGAAGACTTTCTTTCTTAGTCCATAAATAAAGATTGGTTGCCTTTTGAGCTTTAAGATTATATTATATATATATATATATATATATATATATATATATATATATATATATATATATGTATCTATATATGT
>NC_089754.1:29529883-29544883 GCF_040412425.1 Macrobrachium rosenbergii | reverse complement strand
AACGTTTCGTTTTCTCTCTCTCTCTCTCTCTCTCTCTCTCTCTCTCTCTCTCTCTCTCTCTCTCTCTCTCTCTCTCTCTCTCTCTCTCGTAAAGATTTTTTGGGGATTTAGGAAGCACAGTAAAATATAAGTCAATAGACGTATTCTCTCTCTCTCTCTCTCTCTCTCTCTCTCTCTCTCTCTCTCTCTCTCTCTCTCTCTCTCTCTCTCTCTCGTAAAGATTTTTGGGATTTAGGAAGCATAGTAAAATGCAAGTCAATAGACGTATTCTCTCTCTCTCTCTCTCTCTCTCTCTCTCTGAATACACAATTCCTCTCTTATTCAAGAAAAAGAAACTACTTGACAAAAAATTCCTGTTATGAATAAAACTGGAATGATATTCAAAAAAATGAATTTGACAGATTATTAAATAAACATGACTAAATAGAATAAATACAAAGATCTATATATATATATATATATATATATATATAATGGGAATATATTATATATATATATATATATATTAACTTCATCTTGATGTATTACCAAAATTCCTGTATATGAGTTGGGAAAACTGGAATGATATTCATCATAAAAAATGAATATTCCTACGTTGACATTTGTTGATTTGAAATTATGAAAACGTAAACCATTGAATATGGCTCAATGGTTTACGTCAACTGGAGTCGCTGAATAAATAGATTTATCACTTATATAAATTCCCCTTCAAATTCCCAACGGATATACTGAGGTAATATTAGTCATTTGTATATGATTGTATATAATCACATATATAAAAAATTTCATATATATATATATATATATATATATATATATATATATATATATATATATATATATATATATATATATATATATATATATATATATATATATATATATATATATATATATATATATATATATATATATATATATATATATATATATATATATATATATATATATATATATATATATATATATATATATATATTAGTTTTCATGTGAACCTATAACACTGCAATCTAGTCCTAAGGGAATCTGCTGTTGAAGAATCTCTAAAAGTATTTTAAAGAGATAACTGTAGGCCCTAGTTTTCATGTAAATCTGTAACAACGTAACTGAATCCTAAAAGAATCCGTTATTGAATCTGTTAATATGAGTAGCCATTAAGATCAGTCTGCAATTGCAAAGATATTGAGATCATGCATTGCAACCAACACCGTATCGCCGTTGACAAGCACATACTCGCGCGCCAAGAGCCGTCGTGAAACATCAAAGTTTACCGGTACTTGGAGCTGGGTGCTTGATAAAAAGCCCTGACGAAAGTGAGAGAGAGAGAGAGAGAGAGAAAGAGAGGGGTGGAGGGTGAGAGCATACCAGGACCGGGAGACGTCGTGAAACCTCAGAGTTTACCGGTACTTGGAGCTGGGAACTTGATAAAAAGCCCTGACGAAGGTGTGTGTGAGAGAGAGAGAGAGAGAGAGTTAAGTATACCTTAGTTTAACCAGACCACTGAACTGATTAACAGCTCTCCTAGGGCTGGCCCGAAGGATTAGACTTCTTTTACGTGGGTAAGAACCAATTGGTTACCTAGCAACGGGACCTACAGTTTATTGTGGAATCCGAACCACATTATACCGAGAAATGAATTTCTATCACCGGAGATAAATTCCTTTAATTCTTCATTGGCCGGCCTGAGACTCGAACTCCGGCCTATCAGAGTGCTAGCCGAGAAGTCTACCGACTCGTCCAACGAGGAACTGAGAGAGAGAGAGAGAGAGAGAGAGAGAGAGAGAGAGAGAGAGAGAGAAGGGTATGTGAGAGTATATCAGGAACCGGTGCGTCTCGCGTCAGACCAATAATTCGTCGACGATATAAAAATTAATATATATAGGGCCGTCTCCCACAGGATTCCTCACAACTCCCTCACACCTCCCTTCTTCTTCCCTCCCTCCCTCCCTCCTTCCCTCCCTCGCCGTTGTGTAAGGACCAGAAGGATAAGCGTGTCGCTGGGGCTGTTCGTTAACGCCGTTGACTCCCTTTGCAATTTACGACTGCAATATCCTCTTGCCACCAACGCTATCTCTATTAGATTTCTCTTCCGACGAGGCGGCGTTGCTCTCCTCCTCCTCCTCCTCCTCCTCCTCCTCCTCCTCCTCCTCCTCCTCCTCCTCCTGTTGGTGGTGATGTTGCTACAGACAAGGACTTAATTTTTTATCATTATTTTTTTTTTTTTTTAGGTTTTGTCTCGGGAAGGACTCACCGTTATTTGTAGGTCTTGGAAAGGTAAAGTTGTGGTTATTATTATTATTATTATTATTATTATTATTATTATTATTATTATTATTATTATTATTATTATTATTATTATTATTATGATGTATCAGACCTTTCCTTATTTTTTTTTGTCCTGGGAAGGCAAAATTGTTTTTGGTATTATTATTATTATTATTATTATTATTATTATTATTATTATTATTATTATTATATTATTATTATTATTATTATTATTATTATGTAGTAGTAGTAACTGATCGTACCTTATTTTTTGGGACGGTCTTAGGAAGAGTACAGTTACGTTGTTTTAGGTATTATTATTATTATTATTATTATTATTATTATTATTATTATTATTATTATTATTATTATTATTATTATTATTTCCGGATCAGTAAAAAATTAACTCGGAGTTCTCATGACTGTAATGTGTGGTAGTATGAAAAAGGTACGTAAACCGATTATTGTTCGTTTTTAGATATTTGTTAGGGGCTTCAGCTACTAAAGATATATTCGACGGAATGAGGAATTCACTCACGAAATATTGCCAGTGGTTAAAAAAATATATTAGAAGATTAACAGATCTGAAACGTAGAAATGTGCTCAGAGATCTTGCATGGGGTAAAAAGTCAATAAGAAATTCGCTTTTTATGTTTCACTAATTTGTGAAGAAATTTGGGGATAGCTATGAAAATAATCAATCCATATTTAGTATAATATATGAAATACCATTGCATAGTCATATTCTTATGTCTGTTCAGTTGCATAATGCATCACAGTGTAAAATAGATAATACATACTTTATAAAACGATGAAAAAATATAAAGTAATGACCATATGAATTTCTAATTACTTGATGTGGACATTGAAGATCCCCGTATGCCTATGAATATTTGATTCGGTGATTCGTTTTTCACGTTAAATTATGTAAAAAAAAACTTGAAAATAATATTTTCATCTGAAGTAATCAAGATTTAAGGGAATGAATAAGATGTTTTTCCTTTACTAAGATGGATATGAATAAAACTCATTATTTTCTTCTACTTGTTCTGCTTTATCAATGTCGAGTGTTGTCAGTGTAATACCTGTTACCTATGCCTACTGAAGCTTAAGGTAAATGATTGAATAAGGTAATACTGTTTCATTTTATTCAGGAAAGCCAGAATCCATTCAGTATATTTGTTCTTTTTTAAAGCATTGTTTAGGAAAACATGGAATTTATCATAATCCTTTACTCTAATTTCCTTTATTCCTAATTAATTATTTTCATATTTAATGATTACTCCTGCACAAACCAATGAAAAAGTGTAAGTGAAATACTTGCATGGACAATATTCAAGTTTAAAATGTAATCTGACGTAAAAGTAAGACCGATTCTATGTTTTCATTGGGAAAATTCGATCAAGTTCATTCGTAACATAAAACTTTAAAACGGAACTAAAATGTTTAACAAATGTAAGAGATATATATCTGGAGTTATGGAATATGTTTTTCACGGATGGCGTTTATTTAATTCATATATATTTCAGCTTTATTTTACTATTCAATATTTTGTTTACGAGAATTTATTTTCGAACGTTTTATTTTGATCGTGAAAATTCCCATAATTTCAGGTACGTGACGTCGAGAATGTGTCTGTGTTTTGTATGAGTGCGAAAATGCTGGTGTTTGTGGTCGTATGATTCTGGGATATTATTGCTGAAAGATTTTTTAAATTTTTTATTTTGCAAATAAAAAATTCATTTGCGTTTCGGTGACAAAACATCATAATCTGCTTAATAAGTTATCATGGTGGAGACGGGTTGATATAAATTTTAAATATAAAGAAAATATTGGCTTTTTCTTCATATGACTCTAAAATATTACTAAAAGATTTTTTTTTATTTTGCGAATAAAAAAGTAATTTGAGTTTACGTGACAAATCATCATAATTAGCTAATTTTTTCCTATTAAGCTGTCATGGTGGAAAAGGGTTGATATGGATTCTCAATACTGAGAAAATGTTGTCGTTTGTAAGTATATGATTGTAAGATGACACTACGAAAAAATAACTTTTTTTAAATAAAAAAAGTAATTTGAGATTGTGACAAAACTTATAACTAGACAAGTTTTATTAACTTACCACAGTATAATCAGCTCTCACCTGGGAGAAGGGTTGATAAAGATTTTAAATACAGAACCAAAATTTGACAGTGACATGTAAGGCAGAGTAGAGAGCTTGATATTGCAAAATATATACATTTCTTGTATCTTTCACAATTCATGTGATATCCCCCCCCCCAATTATATGAGAATCAGTACCAATAACAATGCAAGTATGATTACTTTTCTGTCTATAAATGCATATATTCAAATAATTAATTATAAAAAATCCACGTGGCAGCTATTAATTAATATTAAAAGTTTAAAAACATTGCATTTCCTGTATTTCACGCAATATTCACAAAAACTGATTTGTGAATCAGTACCAGTATCACTGCAAGCATGATTCCTTTTCTATCCATAAATGCATGTACTCAAATAATTGATTAAAATTCACTTACCATTTATTAATATTTAAAGTTTCTTTCTTTCTGTAAATGCATATACTCAAATGATTAATTAATAAAAATCCACGAGACATATATTAATATTTTAAAAGTAAGAACATGCACCACCTATAAACACACCTGTAAAACTAGATTGCGCCAACAAGCATCACCTTTAAGAGCAAACACTTCCTTAAATATTTCCCATCACGCGAAGGCAGATACCTTTCCTATAGTTACCAGTAGAAAAAAAAAACATCCCCGATAATATTATGAAGTGGTTGGCGAAGTAGAGGCTGGTAACGAGATGGAAACCACTGAATACAAATAGCATCAAATGAAGGGGGTACCACCACCCACCCATCCCCCCTACCCCCTTATAGTTTGAGGCCGAGTTGGACCGGCGTTGGAGCAGGGGCTCCAATGTCGTAACTAGATTCCTGAACTCGTGTGAAAGCCCCTTGGGGAACTGTAAGTTCCTGAATGCGAAACGATATTAAGTTCTGATATTAACAGCCAGGGAGGGGAGGGGAGGGGGAGAGAGAGAGGAGGAGGAGATGGGAGGGGGAGAGAGAGAGAGGGGGGGGAGGGGGTAGAGAACGAAGGAGGCCTTATGAAACGTGAGTGGATTCCTTACACTAATTAAGATGGAGAAGCTTGGGTGATGTCGTCTAATTTGAAACGGGAGACGTTTTGCTGTGAGTGAACTGAAGGAAGGTAAATAGGTTGGGGGCAAGGATGACGCATGTCCTCTCTACGTATATGTGACTGAATGATCATTGCATTCAGGTGTCTTATATTTGGAAAGTTCCTTTTTAGTTTTCTGTAAAAGAAAACTATTGAGCCGGCTTTGTCTGTCCGTCCGCACTTTATTCTGTCCGCACTTTTTTCTGTCCGCACTTTTTCTGTCTGCTCTCATATCCTCAAAACTACCGAGAGTAGAGGGCTGCAAATTAGGAGGTTGATCATCCACCCTCCAATCATCAAACATACCAAATTGCAGCCTTCTAGCCTCAGTAGTTTTTATTTTATTCAAGGTTAAAGTTAGCCAAAACCGTGCGTCTGGCAACGATATAGGATAGGCCACCACCGGACCGTGGTTAAAGTTTCATGGGCCGAGGCTCATGTAGCATTATACCGAGCCCACCGAAAGATAGATCTATGTTCGGTGGCCTTGATTATACGCTGTACAGAAAACTCGATTGCGCCGAAGAAACTTCGGCGCATTTTTTACTTGTTATTTTTTTAAATCGTAAGTTGGAAACCAATATATATTTAGTTGGTAATAATAATGAAGTTATACCCTAAAATTTTCAAAATTAAGTTTTGAACAAGCACATGTAAAGTATTGAATTATGTGATTTGTAAAATATTAAATTTCCATAGGAAACATTTTTTGCATAAATTCAAGCGTCATGAATATTTTAAATGACATATAACCTTAACATCTTGATTGCTACTACAACTATAATATCTCTCTCTCTCTCTCTCTCTCTCTCTCTCTCTCTCTCTCTCTCTCTCTCTCTCTCTCTCGTCTTAAGTAATAAATTTCTCTTTTTTAAATATACATAGAATGGGCTTCTCTTATTAAGAAGTTGAAAATAAGATAGAAATAAATGCATTAATGAATAAGTAAGTATATAAAATAAAAAATAAATAAACAAAATCAAGAAACAATATGGATGTTGAATAATAATATAAATCCGTAATCCAAATGACATTCATGTTTTATTCAAGCTTTTTAATCCTTACAAAGGTACAAAAAATAAACATATTTTCGCTGAATGCATTTAAATTACATTACATATACCTTTATTTAGGAAAAGCAGATTTATTATTGATAAAATTACTGATTTGTGTCGAAGATGTTTTATTTCAGTTAACAATAAAATCATCGTTTTAGGATCTACGATATCTTTTTTTATCTAGAAACATATAGACTTCTTATTAATAAAATTAATGATTTGGATTGAAAATATTTTTTATTAGTTAACAATAAAAGTATCGTTTTAATTTGCCTTATATTTTTTTATTTATGTCACTCTCTCATCACATCGATTCCTTCCCGTCTTTGTCTTTTATTTTTCTTATTTTACTTCTTGATAACTTTTTTAGTTCAACAAAAAAAGGGGAAATGGCTGCCGCCGGCAAACCTTTTGATGACAGACATATTAAAGGAGTTCCTTCCCATGCTTCTGACAGCGCTGTCAGGCCTGCAGCAAGTACTGTCACTTCTTTATTCTCTCGCTCTCTCTCTTTCTCTCTCCCCTCTCTCTCTCTCTCTCTCTCGCTTTCCGTAAGATAATTTAAGTTTGATGTCTTTTAGAAATTATGCGTATTAAATAGAGTAATATATGAGGTTTTCTGATACATGTTTCATAGATCTATAAAAATATAACAATTAAAAAAATAATAATTGTAATATAAAAGTAGTAGTAGTAGTAGTAGTAGTAGTAGTAGTAGTAGTAGTAGTAGTAGTAGTAGTAGTAATAAAATTAATAATCATAATAATAACAAAAATATTATCATTATTATTTTTTGGGGGGAGAGAGGGGAGGGGGTGTCTATCACAGTCATCCTATTCGACTGGGTGGTTTTTATAGTGAGGGGTTCCGGGTTTCATCCTGCCTCCTTAGGAGTCCATCACTTTTCTCACTATGTGCGCTGTTTCTAGTAGCACACTTTTCTGCATGCGTCCTGGAGCTACTTCGGCATCTAATTTTTCCAGATTCCTTCTCAGGGATCTTGGGATCATCGTGCCTAGTGTTCCTTTGATTATGGGTACAATTTCCACTGGCATATTCCATATCCTTCTATTTCGATTTTCAGGTCTTGATACTTATCAGTTTTTTCTCTTTCTTTCTCATCTACTCTGGTGTCCCATGGTACTGCGACATCAATGAGTGATGCTTTCTTCTTGATTTTTTCAGTCAACGTCACGTCTGGTCTATTGGCACGTATCACCCTATCTGTTCTGATACCACAGCCCCAGAGAATCTTTGCCTGATCGTTTTCTATCAGTCCCTCAGGTTGATGTTCGTACCACTTATTACCGCAAGCTAGCTGGTGTTTCTTGCACAGGCTCCAGTGGAGGGCTTTTGCTACTGAATCATGCCTCTTTTTGTGCTGGTTCTGTGCAAGCGCCGGGCATTCGCTTGCTATGTGGTGTGTGGTCTCGTCTTTCATATTGAGTTTCCTACATATGGGTGAGATGTTATTTCCATCTATTGTTCTTAGAACGTATATGTCCAAAGAACAATAGGTTATTATTATTATTATTATTATTATTATTATTATTATTATTATTATTATTATTATTATTTACAACACCAGCTATCATCTTTGCCTGAAATTAGTTGGTAACAATTGCTTCATTATTAAGAAATATGCCTATCCCTACAATGACATTTACTTTTACAGAAAATATAGCAAAACCAGTAAAACTTCATTAATATTTCTATTTACCAGTCCTCGAATTTCCATTTTATTATCAGTCACGCCAAAAAATTCCGAAAAGGCACAGGAAAATCAGCTGAGCTTTGAAAATGAGAAAACGGCGCCACTAAAAATGTTTTCGAAAACGCCAGCGAAGGTTGATTTAGTTATTTTAAACAAAAAGTTGTATACAATTTTTTTTAACGGGATTCATTCAGTTCGATTCTTGCCTGGGAATGATTCATGAATCAGAGGTGTGTATTAGAACTGGGTTTATTTCTGAAGATTCAATGTAAAAATAGTTTTATTGATTTTATTTCTTATATATATATATTTAAAAGTTTGCAAAAAATATTTTATTGATTTTATGGTAACTTATGTATATATATATATATACATATATATATATATATATATATATATATGTATGTATGTATATATATACATATATATATATATATATATATATATATATATATATATATATATATATATATATATATATATATATATATATATATATATATATATATATATATATATATATATATATATATATATATATATAGTATATATATATAAAAACATAAGTTGCCATAAAATCAGTAAAACTATTTTTGCAAACAGTTTTAAAATATACTTCAGAAATAAACCATAATTGAATCTCCAGTTCTAATACACACCTCTGATTCATGAATCATTCCCAGGCAAGAATCAGAACTGAATGAATCCCGTTAAAAAAAATTGTATACAACTTTTTGTTTAAAATAATTAAATCCACCTTAGCTGGCGCTTTCGAAAACATTTTTAGTGACGCCGTTTTCTCATTTTCAAAGCTCAGCTGATTTTCCTGTGCCTTTTCGGAATTTTTTGGCGTGACTGATAATAAAATGGAAATTCGAGGACTGGTAAATAAGAAATATTAATGAAGTTTTACTGGTTTTGCTATATTTTCTGTAAAAGTAAATGCCATTGTAGGGATAGGCATACTTCTTAATAATGAAGCAATTGATACCAACTAGTTTCAGGCAAAGATGATAGCTGGTGTTGTAAATAATAATAATAATAATAATAATAATAATAATAATAATAATAATAATAATAATAATAATAATAATAATAATCTATTGTTCTTTGGACAGATATGTCCAAAGAACAATAGATGGAAATAACATCTCACCCATATGCAGGAAGTGCAATATGAAAGACGAGACAATAAACCACATAGCAAGCGAATGCTCGGCGCTTGCACAGAACCAGTACAAAAAGAGGCATGATTCAGTAGCAAAAGCCCTCCACTGGAGCCTGTGCAAGATATACCAGCTAGCTTGCAGTAATAAGTGGTACGAACACCAACCTGAGGGAGAGATAGAAAACGATCAGGCAAAGATCCTTTGGCACTATGGTATCAGAAGATATATATATATATATATATATATATATATATATATATATATATATATATATATATATATATATATATACATACATACATACATAATACATATATAAGATGAAATTATATATGGTATTTCTCTCTTTCCGAAATTTTCAAAAAGAGATGTATAATTTTTGGATCGTGATGCAAAATTCAGTAAATAATATTAAATATGGTTTAATTATTTTTATTTTAGAAAATTTCCAAAAACAGTTATATATAAATTTTTCATCCCCGGTGCCAAATACAGAAATAATATTAAACATTTCATTTATTCTCTGTCAGAATAAACATTGCAAAACATATCTCTTTTCCCCCAATCTCCCTTGAATAAAAATAATATTTCTAATATGTAAGTGATGAAAGAACCTTTCCTCTCTATCATATTAAATGAAAAACATTGACTTTATGCAACTTAACCTTTTTATCTATATCGCTTATGAACTATTTAATGACAGACTAATCTCGAGTTTAAAGGTTATCGATGAAGTGAGTATTCGTCTCCGGGTGACGAAAAATCAACGACAAGAAGTGGAAGGTTATTTTTGATATAAAAAAGAAACAAAATGAAGTTAGAGACGTTACTGATAGTTGAAAAGTCGAGAATATCAGGAGACGGAAGAGATGAGAATAAAAATTTAGCGTTTTTATTTTTTACAAGTTATTTTTCAGTGCTTCTTACGGTATCATACGATCTTTTTACCTTTGAAATGCTTTACATTTTCATTACTTTTACCTTCAGACATTTTACATTTACTGTTTTGTGAAATGTTTTTGTGATGCTTTTATTTTAGTTTTTTTTTATTAGCTGGTGAGGAATAAACAGAGTTAGATTATAAAAGAATTTTGAGAATGTATAAATGTATATATATATATATATATATATTATATATATATATATATATATATATATATATATATATATATATATATATATATATATATATATATATATATATATATATATATATATATATATATATATATATATATATATATACTGTATATACATATATATGTATATTAACCCCCAGTAATCCCCATTCACCAGGCAGCTAATAGGATATCTAAATAAACGTTTCGTGTTGGACAATTAGCGTTTCCCAGCGGGGTTCTTACCTAACGTTGAGGAGAAGGAATTGGGTAACACATCTCTCGGCCTGTACATACAAACGTTTCCCTTCATTGGGCGTCGTTTGTATTCAGTGGCTCCAACGTCTCGTCGCTTCCTGGTATTATTGATGGCTGTATATCAATAGAGCTGTACGCGTTATTTCTGGTTTTTCCCTAAGTACTTAAAAGTTTTTTTTTTTAACTCAAATGGTTTTTGTGTCATTTTTATGAGTGAGGTTTTGATGAACTGTCTTAGTGAGGTAATCACGAGAGAGAGAGAGAGAGAGAGAGAGAGAGAGAGAGAGAGAGAGAGAGAGAGAGAGAGAGAGAGAGAGAGAGAGAGAGTTTCTTAACATTCACGTCAGAATGTATAACCGACTTATAGAGCATATTATATATCGTTCCATGAGATATAGTACTGTACTTCAATCAAGTTTTGAAGAAATAGCAGAACAAATGAATGATTCATACAGATATATATATATATATATATATATATATATATATATATATATATATATATATATATATATATATATATATATATATATATATATATATATATAATATATATATATATATATATATATTTGTATATATATGTATATATATGTGTGTGTATATATCTTAGTGTCCGAAAATAAATAAACTATACAAATAAACATAATAAAAATAATAAAAACAATAAAATTATATATAATAAATAAATTAGAAGTGATGGAAACAAAAGACTTTCATTTATATTAGGCTTTATTTTTTAGATCTATTTTAATTTCAGTTATTATTATTATTATTATTATTATTATTATTATTATTATTATTATTACACCGTCAGGCACAGCAAACGCCTCCCTGGCACTCCACACAAAAGTCACCGACATATATCCAACTGTCGATTTTAAGCCCAAATACGAAGAGCTTCATCAGAAGCGCAGTTTCATAAGCGTGTAAGCTTTCTACTTTCCATCCCCGATGCTGATTTGAATACAGAGTACTCGGCAACACAAACACACTATGAAACGCTCAGCATAATTCTGTCTGAATACTGAATACACAGTCGTTAATGAACGGGTCATCAGCACAGAATGCTTTCAGCAAATGTAATATGTAAATTTTCTGCATTTGATGACGGAACGGTTCTGGTGTTTCAGTGAAAGGAAAAGGAAGTATTTATCATTTTCCAGTTGCTATGTTTATTATAATATTATGCTTAAATGTTTTTTCAATTAGGTTTATCTTAATAGGTTCCATCAGACTTAGCAAATAAATCTCATTAGTTTCTTACTAAACGGTTCTGGTGTTTCAGTGAAAGGAAATGTGTGCATTTATCATTTTCTAGTTTTGATGTTTTTTTATATTTTTTGTATATAATTTTTCAATGAATTTTGTCTAAACATGTTCCGTCAGTTTTAGAAAATAAATCCCTTTAGTCTCTTGCGAAACATTTCTGGCGTTTCAGTGAAAGGAAAAGTATTGATTTATCATTTCCAAGTTATGTTTTCTCGGCATTTTTAGTTTTCTGTAAAAGAAAATTATTGTGCTGGCTTTGTCTGTCCGCCCACAGTTGTTAGAAATTACTGAGGCTAGAGGGCTGCAAATAGGTATGTTGATAATCCACCCTCCAATCATCAAACATGCCAAATTGCAGCCCTCTAGCTTCAGTAGTTTTTATTTTGTTTAAGGTTAAAGTTAGCCATAATCGTGCTTCTGGCAACGATATAGGACAGGCCACCACCGTGCCATGGTTCAGGTTGCATGGGCCACGGCCCAAACAGCATTATACCGAGACCACCGAAAAATAGAGCTGTTTTCGGTGCTCTTGATTATACGTCGCAACGGCTGTACAGAGAACTCGACTGCGCCGAAGAAACTTGGCCGCATTTTTTACTTGTTGTATATGTATTTTCTATTCATTTTGTCTAGACAGGCCTCGTCAGTTTTAGAAAACAAATCCCGTTAGTCTCCATCATTTCTTATTGCTTCTTCTTCTTCTTCTCCTTCACTTCAATTTTTTCTATCCACGTTTTAATAAAAGCAGCGAAAAAATGTGGATGAAGGGGAACCTCTTGGGTGCCTGTCTGTGGAGTGACATATTAAAGGTTTTTCTGCCAACGTTTTGACAACACAAACAGTTCTGTAGCGACGACTGTCACTTTTTCCCATTCCACAATCTCTCTCTCTCTCTCTCTCTCTCTCTCTCTCTCTCTCCTTGTCCCTTTAATGAGAATTTCTGGAGAAAATGTATTCGAATTACAAACTATCACTGGTGATTCTCACTGTTATAGTTGTTACAACTTTAGTTATAATAGTATTTTATAGTTGTTAATAACCTTGCTGTTGTTGCATGAAGTACACTTACAGTAGAAACTATTCCTGAAAAAGAAATGATATTGATTTTGATGGAAATGTACCATCCTAAAAGGACATAAAGTGTTATATAAAATGAATTTCTCAATTCCGACATTCATTAGTGTGAAAAAACGTATGCAATATGGCTAGAGATATCCCCGGAAACCTCACGTTTCATTTTCGTCATGAATACAATAATCTGGGTCACTTAAAGGTAGAGTATTATTAAGGCCATAGGCAGCGCGATAACTGAGTTATCCAGTTTTTACGTTGGATTAATCCTGCTTTCATTGCTCAGGATAATTTTTGAATGAATTATATGACGGTTGTTTTAATAATCAACGTAACAGGAATGATAATGCGACAATTGCATCGAGAGAAATAGAAGCACAAACCTCTAATTTGCAGTAGGAAATATCTTGGGTAGTAAATACTGTATAGCAGTATAACTGTGATGAATATTTGCTTATGGTTGTTAAAGTGATTATTGCTGCTTATGTTATGAGTTTATTTTAAATGCACAATTATGTATAACACACACATACACACACAAATATATATATATAAATATATATATATATATATATATATATATATATATATATATATATATATATATATATATATATATGTGTGTGTGTGTGTGTGTGTCTGTGTCTGTGCGTGTATGTATTATGTATGTGTATGTGTGTGTTATGCAGGAATTGTGCATTTTGAAAAGCAACTCATAACATAAGCAGCAATAATTACTTTAATAACCATATACAATTATTCATTGCAGTTAAACTGCTATATTTACACACGACTATATATATATATATATATATATATATATATATATATATATATATATATATATATATATATATATAAACATATAATAATAATAATAATAATAATAATAATAATAATAATAATAATAATAATAATAATAATAATAATAATAATAATAATAATAATCACAGACTCAGATCATACTATAGAAAAATATAATAAAAACCTCCCATATTGGGAACTCTAGATTACTAGAGCAAGTCTTGTTAAGGTTCTTCTAGAGGGTAAACGGTCATAATTAGACATTTCCCCCGAAGAACTTTTCAGTGTATTAGCCTCAAAGGCTCCGTGAAACGTTTCCTTCTAACATTTTTAAAAGTTATGTTTATCAATAATGTTTTCATTCTTAATGATAAGATAATATTTAGGGAACTTACGTTTCTTTCAAACATTTTTAAACGTTATGTTTTTATTAATAATGTTTTCATTCTTAATGTTAAGATAATATTTGGGAACTTACGTCACCTTAAAACATTTTTAAACGTTATGTTTTTTATCAATAGTGTTTTCATTCTTAATGGTAAGATAATATTTTGGGAACTTAAGTTTCCTTCAAACATTTTTAATGTTACATTTATCAATAGTGTTTTCATTCTTAATGATAAACAAAATATTTTGGGAACTTACGTGTCCTTCAAACATTTTTAAAGTTATATTTATTAATATTTTTTTATTCTTAATGGCAAGATCGTATTTGGGAACCTACGATCTTGATTAAAGCGTGTTTTTGGAAGCAGTACTCTCAAAAAGTGATATTTTGGAGCAAAAAACAAATATTATACAAAAGAAAATATATCTTTGAGCGCACGTAACGTTTCAGTAAAACATTTGTAAAGTTATATTTAATGATAATATTGTTATTTTAATGGGTAGGTTATTTTTGGGAACTTACGATTATGATATTTTGAGAATGAAAAAAATTAATAGACGAAATTAATATATTTTTTAACGAAATTAATCCTAAATATCAAATATGTAACAATAATATTTTTTATTCTTATTGGTAAGATCCAGGATTAATAGAGCCTGGGTAAGATC
>NC_089754.1:29512383-29519883 GCF_040412425.1 Macrobrachium rosenbergii | reverse complement strand
AGAGAGAGAGAGAGAGAGAGAGAGAGAGAGAGAGAGAGAGAGAGAGAGAGAGAGAGAATTTATAGGATATTGTTTGGTTTGTCTCGGTTATGTATGTCTTGGAAGGTAAGTTAAAAGAGAAAGAGAGAGAGAGAGAGAGAGAGAGAGAGAGAGAGAGAGAGAATTATGGGATATTGTTTGGTTTGTCTCAGTTGTGTATGTCTTGGAAGGTAAGTTAAAAGAGAGAGAGAGAGAGAGAGAGAGAGAGAGAGAGAGAGAGAGAGAGAGAGAGAGAGAGAGAGAGAGAGAATTATAGGATATTGTTTGATTTGTCTCAGTTGTGTATGTCTTGGAAGGTAAGTTAGAGAGAGAGAGAGAGAGAGAGAGAGAGAGAGAGAGAGAGAGAGAGAGAGAGAGAGAGATATTGTTTGTTTGTTTGTCTCAGTTGTGTATGTCTTGGAAGGTAAGTTAAAGAGAGAGAGAGAGAGAGAGAGAGAGAGAGAGAGAGAGAGAGAGAGAGAGAGAGAGAGAGAATAGGAGTTTGATTTGTCTCAGTTGTGTATGTCTTGGAAGGTAAGTTAAAGAGAGAGAGAGAGAGAGAGAGAGAGAGAGAGAGAGAGAGAGAGAGAGAGAGAGAGAGAAGAGAGAGAGAGAATTATAGGATATTGTTTGATTTGTCTCAGTTGTGTATGTCTTGGAAGGTAAGTTAAGAGAGAGAGAGAGAGAGAGAGAGAGAGAGAGAGAGAGAGAGAGAGAGAGAGAGAGAATTATAGGATATTGTTTGATTTGTCTCAGTTGTGGTATGTTAAGGAAGGAGAGAGAGAATTTAAGGATATTGTTTGGTTTGTCTCAGTTGTGTATGTCTTGGAAAATTAAAAGAGAGAGAGAGAGAGAGAGAGAGAGAGAGAGAGAGAGAGAGAGAGAGAGAGAGAGAGAGAGAAAATTATAGGATATTGCTTGGTTTGTCTCAGTTGTCTCAGTCTTGGAAGGCAAGTTAAGAGAGAGAGAGAGAGAGAGAGAAGAGAGAGAGAGAGAGAGAGAGAGAAAAGAGAGAATTATAGGATATTGTTTGGTTTGTCTCAGTTGTGTATGTCTTGGAAGGTAAGTTAAGAGAGAGAGAGAGAGAGAGAGAGAGAGAGAGAGAGAGAGAGAGAGAGAATTTATAGGATATTGTTTGGTTTGTCTCAGTTGCGTAGGTCTTGGAAGGTAAGTTAAGAGAGAGAGAGAGAGAGAGAGAGAGATAGAGAGAGAGAATTTGATATTGTTTGGTTTGTCTCAGTTGTGTAGGTCTTGGAAGGTAAGTTAAGAGAGAGAGAGAGAGAGAGAGAGAGAGAGAGAGAGAGAGAGAGAGAGAGAGAGAGAGAGAGAGAGAATTTATAGGATATTGTTTGGTGTGTCTCAGTTGCAGGTCTTGGAAGGTAAGTTGAGAGGTGAGAGAGAGAGAGAGAGAGAATTTGTAGGATATTGTTTGGTTTGTCTCAGTTGTGTAGGTCTTGGGTAAGTTAAGAGAGAGAGAGAGAGAGAGAGAGAGAGAGAGAGAGAGAGAGAGAGAGAGAGAGAGAGAGAATTTATAGGATATTGTTTGGTGTGTCTCAGTTGCGTAGGTCTTGGAAGGTAAGTTGAGAGAGAGAGAGAGAGAATTTGTAGGATATTGTTTGGTTTGTCTCAGTTGTGTATGTCTTGGAAGGTAAGTTAAGAGAGAGAGAGAGAGAGAGAGAGAGAGAGAGAGAGAGAGAGAGAGAATTATAGGATATTGTTTGGTTTGTCTCAGTTGTGTATGTCTTGGAAGGTAATTTAAAAGAGAGAGAGAGAGAGAGAGAATTATAGGATATTATTTGGTTTGTCTCAGTTGTGTATGTCTTGGAAGGTAATTTAAAAGAGAAGAGAGAGAGAGAGAGAGAGAGAGAGAGAGAGAGAGAGAGAGAGAGAGAGAGGACGAAATCAAGACAATGAATTGATTAAATGTGAATGTACTGTTAAAAAAACGCGTTAGGTTACCTTTCAGACTTCATTACTAATTATTCGCTTAATAATGCATAAAAAAGCTGTTGGAAAAATGGGATTGTTTTCACAGTAAAATACAAGTAAATTGCGATTTTATATTAAATTTTTTACTAACTAACCTCTGCATCCCACAAATAAAAGAAACAAACACAAACAGACATCTGAAACTGAACTAAAAATTGTGTTTTCACCTTAATAGGTTCCTGAAGTCTTGGAAACTACGTAAATCTTAATTCATAATACATTCAGCTGAGATAAAAGTATAAGGACTGGTTCCAAACATATGGCAAAATTTGACTTTACCTGCGACTGCATTTTTTTAACGAAAAGGCTTCACAAGATATCACCGAATGATGCCTAAGAACTATATATTATTTCCAAGGAAAGGATATGAATATTAAGCCTCGGTATTTCAAGAAGCAATTGTATCACCCTGAGTATAGGCGATTTGTATATATACTAAGTTTAACTTAGGCACCTTCTCTTACCTGTATTTAAAAAAAAAACCACGATTATTACAGGTAATAATTTCAAAATGCCCCATTATCACCTTTAGTACAGGTAATGATAAAAATATTAATAAGTTCATGTTCCTGAATCAATATAACGCCAGTTTAAGCAGTCATAAATCAATCAATCAATCTTAAATCAACTCTGATATTTCCTCTCCCATCAACAGCCAATCAGGAGCCCCTCACTTAGGTGAAGCTAGTACTCAAGTGAGTTAATACTGAGGTGAAGTTAATACTCAGGTGAAATTAGTCCCTTCGAGGATCACCTTCGACTCGAGTCTCAAGTGAGCACAAAGGTTTAGCCTCGAGAGTTCTGAGGTCGATGTTGAAATTTGACTATTGACTGAGAAATGGGTTTGTTTTACAATGGTTTGAGAATTCCCTCCTAACAGGTAACTATATCAGAAAGATTGCTGTTTGTAGTGAATAGGTTCTAGGATATTATTATTATTATTATTATTATTATTATTATTATTATTATTATTATTATTATTATTATTATTATTATTATTGTTGTTGTTATTGTATCCAGATTCTTTTGTGCCTAATACTGCTCATTATTATTATTATTATTATTAATATTATTATTATTATTATTATTATTATTATTATTATTATTATTGTTGTTGTTGTTGTTGTTGCTGCTGCTTAGTTATAGTTTATCATTTTTGTTTCTATTCTTTCCATATTTTATTCACCACTCTCATACTCTCGTTATTACAGTTTTTTTTTTATTAAGTTTTCACTTTCAAGAAAATTATAGTTGTCTTCATATATGTATGTCGATTTTTTTTCTGTATTTTAATCTCATTGTTATTCCACCTCCAATTATCTATGTAAAATGGATAGGAAAAGTGTATATTCCGACAAATTCCTTCACAATTTAATGCTGGAAAAGGCTTATGTAATATTTTATTTCAGAGAAAAAACTGGAAATCCTTTTTATAATAGTCTCATCTCGAATTAATGTCTACCCATACTAGAATGAAATATCTTTCTATTTGCATATACTTAACAAATCCATTCCTTAGACAAAAAATGTAGACATTTTTTATTCCTATATTTCTCTGTGTGTGTGGAGAGAGAGAGAGAGAGAGAGAGAGAGAGAGAGAGAGAGAGAGAGAGAATTTATTGCAGCTATCCACGGAATGTAAGAATTCGTCTTTGAAAATTTTAAGCTCCCTAAAAATTTCTGCATTCAAACTTCTCGCAATTAAAGGAGCATCTTCTCTCTCTCTCTCTCTCTCTCTCTCTCTCTCTCTCTCTCTCTCTCTCTCTCTCTCTCTCTCTCTTGCTCGCTTCGTATGACCATGGACTCAGCATCTTTGAATTCAATTATATTGAAACAAAAGGATGTAGATGAATTTTCCTTTATTAAGATTATATACTACAGTCAAAGATTGAATTTATATTACACGTTTTTGAAAATATTTGACATCACTTAGCTAGTAAAGGTTGAATCAAATGTTAAAATAAATAAAAATATTCAAACTACATTTGATAAATAATCACTTCCACATTAGTTATTTGCAACAGAAAAAAAAAAACTCATAAATTTCAGAACACTTTTAATCTCATTTCTAATTGTTTAATAGCTCCTGTCTTCTTATTTAACGTATTTCCCCTTCGCCCTAAATCCTGAATAAAAATCAAAGCCAAAAAAAGGAAAAGGAATAGTCCACTTAATAACGAAAATCGTTTAGGAAAAAATTGAGAGAAAGTCGTTCAAAAGAAAGCCCGAGGTATGGAGCCTGAACGCTTTGCTTTCTCCGGGGATAATGACCTCATTATAAGGTTTACGTTTTCACACAGGACGAGGAAGTGGGGCGGGGGGGTTGGGGGTTGGGGGGCAGTTGGGAAGACTTCTTTCCAAAGAATGATGAAGCCTTGCTTGAAACAAAGGGATAAGTTGTTTGTGAAAGGCTTCGTTCTTGTTTGGTTTTTGTTTGTGTCCTTGCTTTGTGTGGGATGTTGGGTGAAAGGAACAGTTTGTGTTCAGATTGTTACTTCGTGTCAGTTATATCTTTCTTAGAAATTATGGAAATATGGATATACTATGTTGCCTGATGTATGGCTGTTAACATTTCTCTCTCTCTCTCTCTCTCTCTCTCTCTCTCTCTCTCTCTCTCTCTCTCTCTCTCTCTCTCTCTCAAGTTTTTGTGCAATGTCACTCATGCGAAATTTTAATTATTTTATTTCTGTGAAGACAATGTTCTGTTTCTTAGGAACAGTTTTATAGATTCATATGCTTGTGGGTCTTATGTGTGTATATATATATACACACATATATATATATATAGTATATATATATATATATATATGTGTGTGTATGTATATATGTATGTATGTATATAAATAGTTCTTGTGAAGACAATTTTCTGTTTCTTAGGAACAATTTTATAGATTCATTACTTGTGGGTCATATATATATATATTAATATATATATATATATATATATATATATATATATATATATATATATATATATATATATATATATATATATATATATATATATATATACATATATATACATAAAAAGAATTTTATATAATATAAAATATAATTTATATATATATATATATATATATATATATATATATATATATATATATATATATATATCCTCAACAGTCGAATAACAATCAAGGTAAGCAAATCACCCTAAGATCAACAAAGATGTACATTATTTTAATAGCTCCATCTTACCGTCATCCACATCTGGTTCAGTAACTGAAAGTTAATCCACCGGTTTGTGAGCTGTGAGCACTAACGCTTCGCTGGGAGGTCAAAGAGAGAGAGAGAGAGAGAGAGAGAGAGAGAGAGAGAGAGAGAGAAGGGAGCATGACAAAGGAGAATGCTCCTTAGGAACATAATGGCTGTCCTTCCTTCGAGCTATAAAATAACACAAGACTGACATAAGTTTTACCTCGTTAATGGTCTTTGCGAAGATAGACGAAGTCCTTAATGTTTCTCCTGATGAACTCATTACGGGAGGTCTGTCAGCCGCCTCTCTTTCGAATCCCACCTGAGAGAGAGAGAGAGAGAGAGAGAGAGAGAGAGAGAGAGAGAGAGAGAGAGAGAGAGAGAGAGAGAGAGAGACTTAGGTACCTAAGAAAATAGGTTGATGTACAAATGTTAGCATCTCAACATGAGTAACAGAGAGAGAGAGAGAGAGGTAACCAAGAAAATAGTTTGATGTACAAATGTTAGCATCTGAACATGAATAACAGAGAGAGAGAGAGAGAGAGAGAGAGAGAGAGAGAGAGAGAGAGAGAGAGAGTGTGTTGTGTGTAGTCAGGAAAGTACTTTAATATACAATTGCAAACATCTTACCATGAGTCTGATAACTGAATAGATAAGTTACATTTCAAACAATGAGAGAGAGAGAGAGAGAGAGAGAGAGAGAGAGAGAGAGAGAGAGAGAGAGAGAGAGAGAGAGAGAGAGAGAGTTAAGTAGCCAGGAAAGAACATTAATATACAAATGCAAACATCAGGGCATGAGTTTGATAACTGTTTAAACAAGCTTCATTTGAAACACACACACGCACAAGTACACACACACACACACACACACACAGAGAGAGAGAGAGAGAGAGAGAGAGAGAGAGAGAGAGAGAGAGAGAGAGAGAGAGAGAGAGAGGCTGAGAAACAGCCTTCTTTTGGAAAGGAACAGTACCTACTATTTCAAGATAAATGTGGCCATTATTTAGCTCAGTAAACACAGCTTACATTCTTTGGGTATATACACTTAAAGAAGATTAAAAAAAAATTCGTTTTATCAAGATAAAAAACACTTTGTTTACTACATGGAGGAGGATATAAGACTGTCTTAGCAATGTGAATCATTGTATAAAAAATACTGGTAATTAGTTTATGGTAGATAATATACTTTAGTTCAGTTTTTCCTGCTTATACAAAATGTACAAAAGTTGTGTATAATTTTTTTCGAATTGAATAGTTTAACAATTATTAGTGGAGACCAGGCTCTTTAAAAAATTAATAACTAGGAAGGTTAATTTATTTATAATTATTGCTTTAATTTCTGTAAGAAATTAAGTATTGATTTACTGTGTAAACTAAAATTATTTAAGGATTATTCTGGCAATATTGACTTCGGTAATCAATATAGTAACAAAAGATTGAGAAAATATGCTTGATTTATTATAATTGAGGAGGGAGTCATGTCGCTTTTAGCCTAGGATATGAGTGGTACGTGTGAATAATATTAGCGTTATTATTCTTTAAAAGAAAAACAGTTATATATATTATATAATATATATATATATATATATATATATATATATATATATATAATATAGATATAATATATTTCATTTGTATATAGCTATAATGTATATCATTTTGGTTATTCTCTATAAACTTTCTAATGACAATATATGCATAAGACAAGCAAATTTCCATAATATATAATATATATATATATATATATATATATATATATATATAATAGGATAACATTATTTAATTGGTAATTGATTTCATTTGTATTATTTTCTTGTTCAGCTTCCTCCTCATTCTTAATGTATATCATTCTTGGTTCTTCTTGATAATTATGGATTCTATTCTCTACCATAGACTAATCCTTAAACTTTCAAAATTATGTAAAACTTATATTGACAGCAAGGATTTTTTCTCTCAAGTGCATGATCAACTTTCTTTTTAAATACTACAAAATTGTTTATAGCTTTGGGCAACTGATTTTCCTCACTCTGTTTTTATATTCATTGAAAAGCTCACTATATTTGTTCTTGATGTTCACAAATTATAAGACAAGCAATATTCCATAATCATTACTATTGAATATATATGCATATATATATATATATATATATATATATATATATATATATATATATATATATATATATATATATATATATATATATATATGAATGTATGTATGCATGTATATATGTATGTATATGCATCATTACATGCAGTGTGTGTGTGTGTTCATGAAACTAATTTCCACGCGAGAAA
>NC_089754.1:29504883-29507383 GCF_040412425.1 Macrobrachium rosenbergii | reverse complement strand
CTTAAACAAAAATCAGAGAGATTCCCGAGTAAAGAAAGTAGGAAAAAAGTGAAAGTAAAAAAAGAAAGTGAAAAGAAATTCGTTCCCGAAGAAAGCCTGAGGTGTGGAATCTGAACGTTTTCTATTTGCTGGGATAATGACCTCATTAAAAGGTTTACATTCTCACAAAACATGGAGAGGGATGGTTGCCCCGGAGAGTAATGTGGCTCAGAATGGAACCAGGAAATAAATAAGAGAGAGAGAGAGAGAGAGAGAGAGAGAGAGAGAGAGAGAGAGAGAGAGAGAGAGAGAGAGAAGAGAGAGAGCGAGAGATAGAGATGGGTTCGTTTTCACCCTTTTAAAAAAAATTTGAGAGTTTGTCCACGTACATGTCACAGTTATTTAAGGAACTGTCATCAGTTTGGCCCATGTAACTGCTCATTGCTTACTCTCTCTCCCATTTAATATATATATGTATATATATATATATATATATATATATATATATATATATATATATATATATATATATATATATATATATACACACACACATACACACACACACACACACACACACATATATATATATATATATATATATATATATATATATATATATATATATATATATATATATATATATATATATATATATATATATATATATATATATATATATATATATATATATATATATATATATATTAAATGGGAGAGAGAGAGTAAGCAATAAGCAGTTACATTCACACATGTACATATACATACACTTACATACATACACACATACACTGTGAAGTAACTAGATATGTATGACTAGACTAGAAGGACAAAAAGGTTTTTTTTCTATAGAGGCTTTGAGTTGCAAAGCCTGATCATCAATAGCACTTAGTCAAACGACTATGGCGACGAGAGAAATGTAAAAATATGTTGATCCAAATATCTCCTGAGGACAACGGGGGTGACAGCAGAAAGTTATGATGATAAGTGACTGTGGTGTACAAATGAGAAAAGAATGGTACAGTCAGAATCTGTGTATGGTTACGTTCGAAGAATGAGCATGTTTGGGACTGTTTATGTTATCAAATGCCAATGCTGATAATTGAAGGTTCAATTCAGGCTTAATTTGAGCCTTAACGAAACTCTCATGAACCCTACCCCACGTAAAAAAAGATAATTCAGACACTTGATCTATAACAACATATATTCCAAATAATATACTTAAACTGAAAATGCTTGAAATATCTACATATTTCAACCATTTACTTTCCAAAGCGAAGCGCGCCTTAGTTAAAGATTCTGAACCCAACAAAACCTCCTGTGTAGAATAATGCCCTACCTGAGTGTGGGAACTTAGGTCTGAGATACCTGGGTTGTTTAGCAAGAGGAAGAAAACAAGTTCTATTGTGAAATACTGGTGCTTTGTTATTTTGTAAAACAATTTCATTTTTGTTCTTATGTAAAATACTCGTGTCATTTCAAGTGAATATGTAGATACTGTAAATCTTGTGTATGAATTTATATTTCCACCATGAATTTTAAAAGGTTATTTATTATTTTGAATGAAAGAAGGACAGATCTGTTACAGCCATGACGAAGAAAATTTTCACAAGAAAAATTTTTTTTGTAATTAGGATTTTCACGCAATAGAATAAGATAATGATTTTTCCGGTATATATATATATATATATATATATATATATATATATATATATATATATATATATACATACATGTATATGTATATATATGTTAGTATGTAATGTGTGTGTTTGGCATTATATTATAATGTTGCAACTTCCCAATAACCTCACTACTACAAGGAATACTCTCAAAATAATTGCATGTTTCATGCAAACAGGTTCAGGCTTTTTCATTGGTATTGTTTTCATCACAAAACAAAACAAAAATTAAAAGAAAGCAACAGACCCATCCACGTTAATGTTATTGCACCAGGTTTGTCGCAACACTAAAAAAAAAGAAAAATTCCCAATGAACCAGATTAGAGATGCGCAATATTGCAATTATGTCTCTGAATATGAATGATTATTAGTGAGCATTTCCCAAAAGAGAAATCTGGTAGATATTGTCTTTCGTTTTAGTTTGGGGAGAAAAACAATGGACGGAAATTGAAAAATTGAAACTTCATGAGAGTGGAAATGAAACGTCAATAGATGAGGCCAATTTATTAGTTTCTGGAAAAAAAACTTTTTCAACTCTAGTTTTTTTTTATTGGATCATCATGTTAGAGTAATTTTTCAATATATCACAGATTCAAGAATCAACAGTTTCATATTTTTAAGACCCCTCTCTCTCTCTCTCTCTCTCTCTCTCTCTCTCTCTCTCTCTCTCTCTCTCTCTCTCTCTCTCTCTCTCTCTCCTAAATGATTTGATGCTCTCTCTCTCTCCTAAATGATTTGATGCTCTCGCTCTCTCCTAAATGATTTGATAAACCTGCCTCCAATAAGTTAATCATAATAGCATAATTCCTTTAGAAGGTATAGTTTGTTAAACCTTACCT
>NC_089754.1:29494883-29502383 GCF_040412425.1 Macrobrachium rosenbergii | reverse complement strand
AGCCAATCCGTTAATTCCTCTTTAATTATTCATAGTTTTAGTGCATTGTTGTCACAGTGTAAAGAGTAAAAGACATATATATATAAATATATATAATTTTCTTATTCACTATAAGCAGTTGCTATTTTTACCTGCTTACTAGAAAAAAGTATTTGCATGAATCTTCAGCAGTCTGCAAATCAAATTCTAATTATGAGATTTTAGTTTGCAACGTGCTATTGGTTATTTCATATTTATACCTATTTATTAATTTGCAAGTTCTCCCACAAATGGCCAAAGCATCAAAGGTTATTGTAAATGGACGATAAATCCTTTTATCATTAGATTAACCCGTAACTCGAATACATTCACAATTTCTTTTCCCAGGTAGAATTTTGAAACACATTTTAGTCTGGAATTTGTGTTACAGTGTTGCTCAGTATTGCTCTTATTATTATTATCCTTTACAGGTTAATCCATCACTGGGAAAATATTAGCATTGTGTAACAGTATTGCTCAACATTGGTCAATATTATTCTTCTTTTAACGTGCTTTTTTCCCATTTCTATGGGGTAAGCACGATGCCTTTTTTTGAAGGACTTTGATTTGGCTTTTTGGGGTAGACCTTAGTCTCGATCGGCTGCCCTGCCTGTCATCGCTTAGACCCCGGCTGCGTATGGACATGTATTGTACCAGTCACCAGCGCCCTTTCTCCCAGCAGCGAGAAGTTGTTGCGCGGTTAGGTAGACAGTCAAGACGTGTGAGCTGTCTGTTACGTTTTTTTTAGGAGATGTTGGAGTGGCTTTGTTTGTATGTTTATTAGTCTGTAACACACATTTGCTTTTAAGCAAACTTATCCGTTAATTACATACATAATCCTGGGGTGTCTACACGGATAGCAAAGTGTCCGCCTCTCTGACCGGTCGGCTGTGGCTTTGAACCCGCGCCACAGACCTCTATGAAGTCCGAAGCTGCTGCTCTAACCGACTTGGCCATCGAGGCTCTATTGGTCAATATTATTACCCTAAACTTAATCCTTCTCTGGTAAAAAAAAAAAAATTAGTCGTGAATTTGTGTAACAATATTGCTAAATAATATTACCCTTTAAAAGTTCATCCTTCACGGGAAATCTTTGATGTATTTTATTGTCCAAATTACGAAACAAAATTGCCCAGCAGTGCTCAATATTACTACCACTTATTAGTTAATCATTCTCTGGTAGATTTTTAAGACGTATCGAAATTTTTCAAAGTGTGTAACAGTATTGCCCAGTATTGCTCAATATTATTACCATTTTCAAGTTAATTCTTCCCTGGAAAAATTCTAATACATTTTACTCTCAAAATTGCTTAACAATATTGCCCAGTATTGCTCAACATTAGCCACCAATTCCGGGCCAAAATCATTTTGTAACTTTCCGTGACTTTTCCACGCATTGTTGCTGTTCCGGCCCAGTGTATGTAATGCATTAACAATTACACGGGCAATTGGGTTTGTATGGGATTTGCATTTCCATAGAAATCTCCCCGACCGAATATTATGATATAATTTCACGGGGGTAAAAAAAAATAAAAAATAAAATCATGTATAAAAATGGGTTCAATGCAATGCTATGCGATATATTTTCGATGGGAATTGTGTCTCCCCAAAAATACCGTGGTAACTGACGGTAATTGTTTGTTTTACGAACCATAATATAGAAATTATTTCTGATTTATATTCGTGATCTGTGATGTATAGTATAAAGGATAGGAGGTTGTGTTTTCGTTTTTTTGATTATTGGCGTAAATTGTTTAAAATTATTCTATATATCATACTTATAATTGAAATGTTATGGAAATTCGAAAGCTCCATTCAGTAAACATTTAATGTTTTTTGATATTGGAATGGAGAAGTATGTAAACAAATATATTTGTAAATAATTAATCATTAGATGTTTAATATATGCGACTCATTTATGCAAAAAATCGTATGAAGCAAGAGACTATTTGATGTTACAAAAAATAAATACGTTTCGCTCTCGTGCTTAATTGAAAATAGATAGTCGTTCAATGTAACTGAGATCATAAAGTTATCAATGGAAAAAGAAAGTTTGGTTTGTGAGAAAAGGTATACAGTACTTTCCTTTTTTCCAGGAAGTCTTTTAATGACAAAATGCATTGAAATAGAATGAAACATAAAGAAAATTGCAATTTTAAAGTAACATGTGAAAATTTTTTTAATCTCTGGAAAATACTTCTGAACCATTTCATCATAGCCTCTCTTCGTTGTCAACATTTCCTCAATAGCAATTGCAATCATAATCATTCTTCGTATCTCCTAACTTCTAACGTTGCAAGTTAGAGTCACACCTCTTTAAAATCTTGTACAAAACTGATTTCACAAGCGTAAATCTTAAAAGAATCTCATACAGAACTGATTTCACAAGCGTAAGTCTTGAAAAAAAATTTCATACAAAACTGCTTTCACAAGCAACATGATATCCTTTCAGAGAACGAGGCTTGCACAATCTTGCAACAGAGAGGGAAGATAAAAAAAAACCATTTACAGACCTAAAAGTAAAAAAAAAAAAAAAAAGTCAAATGTTGGAAAAGGATAGACAAACCTTGAGGTGCAATTTTGTGCAGAAAGTTAGCGAGGGTTAATTTCTTAACTTCCTCTTTTGCCTGGAAGGATTGGGTGTGAAAGCGAATTTCTGTTGGGTTTAACTTTGCAGACGTTCTCTGGATTCACCTGTAATTCATTTACCCTTTCAATATCCTCTTAACTTCTCTAAAACTGCGTGTTGGAATTTAATTCGTCTTTTTGTCTTATTTCGCTTTTATCGGTTTGCAGGCCAAATGTTCGCGGAATTTTCCTTCGATTGTTGTTGCAGTTCTGCGCTGGGTGTATGTCACTTTTGTGCTGCTTTTTTTTAAAGGATAAAACTTAAATACTTAAATAAATATTAGATTAGCCTATCTGTAGGACATTACGTTTCTAAGGCTGTGAAAGTTAACGGGTAATGAACAAAAAGAAATTTATTTCTTTTCAAGTCTATAGAGAGGAAAAAATTAGGTTTCTCTCCATGTTTACTTTTATTTACTCCTATTTCCTGTGATTAATTTCTGTTCTGACTTTTCTTCCAATGGGGAAGCCTGCTAAATCACTAAACTTTCTGCATTCAGCCATTTCATTCAACCTGTTGAAACATCTCTGTAGCCCTGCAACAAACTGGTATGCAGACTCACCTTGTACTGGCTAGTCTCACAGAGTTTCTTCCTAAAATGCTTCTTCTGTTATCATTAATCTATGCAAACGTGTTCACTTCAGGCTTTCATAATTCGAAGCTTCGTGAGATATCATATTAAACAAAAACTGGAGACCCTTAGCTCTTTCTTAGTTCACAGAGAGTTTATCAAATCAAAAAATCTGAAAATAAACATTTTATTTTAGTTTATTTAAAGCCTGTGTCTAAGATCACAGAAAGTACTCTTTGAAAGTGGACTGACGACTACCTTGATAACGTAACAAGTTGACCTTTAAACAGAGGTAGTTGGGTACCATCATTTAAGGCATATCTCTTGACCATTTAACCCTACCATATGCGCAAATAAAATAAGAGCCTGTAAATTAAAATCATGTAAATTGAAGATGACGTAAATTTGCATCCATTTACACTGATTTGTTAGGTCAGTGGTTTTCGAGTGTTCATAGAATGGAAATACTACATCTACAGATAATTTGACAAATATAAAGAGGGGATTTTTATTTAGTAATAAATAATTGAAGATGTCAGTGTTATTAATTACATACGTTATACATATTTATACACACCATATATATACTGTATATATATGTATATATAAATATATATATATATATATATATATATATATATATATATATATATATATATATATATATATATATATATATATATATATATATATATATATATATATATATATATATATATATATATATATATATATATATATATATATATATATATATATATATATATATATATATATATATATATATATATATATATATATATATATATAGAGAGAGAGAGAGAGAGAGAGAGAGAGAGAGAGAGACCTAATCCCTAGTGGCTCTAGTAACTAAGAGAGATACCTATCAACAGCAAGAAAAAAATAATAACAGCCTAACACTACCACTTTGTCTGTCTCATTTTGTCCTTTGAAATATTTTCACATCAAGTTCATCTAACCCAGGCTAACCTAGATCCGTAACACTGCAATATCAATTTGATTCTCTAATAAATAAAAAATCTAGACAAGGTTCAGAGAGGCATTTGAGAGTATATCACTGTGCTTGTAACGGCAATTTAGCGAGAGAATAGTTCATCTTTTTATTTTGAATTTTCGAGAAGGCTTGAAGGCCAATTTAGTGATGCGTTGGGTTGTCGGAACGTAAAACTTACTGAGCATACTTTAACGGGATATGTGCATACGTATTCATGCTTCTTTGTGCGTCAGTATGTGTGATATTATGAACTGCATTTTATACGGTAAGAGTAATATTTTCAATAATAATAGTAATAATAATAATAATAATAATAATAATAATAATAATAATAATAAATATGCATAGCGAGGAAAAATATTGGCACATGAAAAAAATGAGATTACAACGACAACAATAACAACAGCAACAATAATAGTAATTAATAGCAATAATAATAATAATAATAATAATAATAATAATAATAATAATAATAATAATAATAAAAAATGATAATAATATGGAAACTAATGCTTTTTGGCACGTTAGTATACCTGGTGTTGTAAATTGCATTTTGTCATATAATTCTGCTTTAGCAGAAAACAACAATCAGAGCATAAATATTATGAAAAACTGCAAGACATGAAAAAATATGGTATTGCGAGACGAGAAGGCACAGAGAGAGAGAGAGAGAGAGAGAGAGAGAGACGATATAAAACGAAGAAGGCCATCAAAAGAACAAAAGGATTGATAAATACGAAACAAAACTGACAACTCGAGAGAGCCTAGGGGAGATGGGGAAGAAGTTGAAATTTGATATGCTTTGGGAAGAAGAGAGAAAGAGATAACAGAAGAATAGGAAGTAATTGGTGATCGACGGTAGGAAGCAGTTTGGACTTGCTCAGAAATGAAAAAATATATTTCTGAGTTCCAATATACAAAAAGGGTAAAGTGATATCACATAGGGGACTGTGTCTTTTGTGCAGGTGAAGAGCAGGGTATTGGAATATGCGTGGGTTTTTTCTTTGCAATTAAAAGAGAATTATTTTAATTATTCGCTGTCAAACTGGCGATAACACTTTCAAACAATAGTTGGTAAATGTGCAATTTATTTAGATTTTCGTTGTTTAAATTAATATTTTCATTTATTGTATTTGTTCGTTTTTTATATTTTACCTATATGTGTTTTTATTTGTCTTTCATCGTAGTTTTTATTACATTTAATTTGTTACGTATTTATCTATTTATTTTAACAAATTTTATTTATTTGAATGGGCCTTAAGTGAATCACATTTACAGTCTTTAAGATAACATTGATATCTATCGTTTCATAAACATCTTGTTTACGAATATCTGCTGCACAATAATCCTTATGAAATACTGTATATATACACATATACTTTATATATATATATATATATATATATATATATTATATCATTCACCTCACTGAATGCATCTACAAACAAATTATTCTCTATTCATTCGCATGCATTGACTTTATAGTTCCTCTTTTAAGAATTTAATTCCTGGCAACCGTGCTATTTTAAAGTTATAATTGTGTAGCAGATTTTCGTATACAAGATGGTTACATACTTCGAATTAAAATAAAAATAGTGTTAAGGGGAAACGTATTACGAATATGTCTGTATGTCATGGAGCAAGAATGATATAATCTATTTTATATACAATCGTTATCATTGTCATGTTTCATGTTATACAAGTTACATGTTTCGTTTATATAACATGAAACATGACAATAATAACGGTAGTATTATAAACTAAATTAACACGCTGCTCCTAACACAGAGACATTCAGACACCTAGACATCCATTCACCCAGACAGTCAGACAGACAGCTAGACAGACATACAGACAGACAGACAGACAGATATTCCAAACATGATCTCAATACACCATAACGCAGACACATAAACGGGTCACCATTCTCTTAACGCCGCACCAAACGACTGTGCTTTTTCACCACTGGATGCAATAGCCCATCCCCCCTTCTCCCCCCAAAACCCCGCAAAAAAAAAAAAAAAAAAAAATCGGCACACCATTACGAGGAAAGAGATGTCCCCATCCACTTCATAATAACAGAAGGAAATGCGAATACTTGAACTCTTCATTTCCTGAAAACCAAAAGGTTGAAGGGAAATGTTCAGAAATGTCGTCTGTGGCTGGATGTGTTTGAAATTGCGATGGAATGGTGTGGCTGGGTGGTTGGATGTTCATGTTCTCTTGAAATTGTTCTTTATAGGTGTGTGATTATTTTCCAGTCATATGTGGTGGTGTCTCTTCTCATAGATTGTCTGTACACACACACACGCATATATATATATATATATATATATATATATATATATATATATATATATATATATATATATATATATATATATGACTAATGAACACATGAGCACGCGTTTCACAGATATAAATTTCTGACTCACATCAGGATCGAACCAAGGTCGCTCAAATGGAAGGCCAGGGCGCTACCAATTGACCCATATGTGTCATAAAAGATGTTGGAACCTAAGTACTTAGGTTTCAACTTTCTTTATGTACTTTGTGGCTCAATTGGTAACGTCCTGGCCTTTAATTTGAGAGACTTCGGTTGATCCCGAAGTGAGTTAGAAATTTATATATATATATATATATATATATATATATATATATATATATATATATATATATATATATATATATAAAAGCATTAAGTTACAAACGACCTTTAACATCCAATTCCCTCTACCTCAGAAATAATATATTTTTATAAATGTTACCCAAAGGAGAATTTTTATTAGTTGATAATAAGTTCGTCGTCTCGTGGGCTCGAACCATGAAAGACCAGAACTCAGGACTACAGTGACGCGCATTAAACCACACGACCATCAAGTCTTGATGGCCGTGTGGGAAACATATATGTAAATATATTATTTCCGAGGTAGAGCAAATTGGATATTAAAGGACGTTTGTAGCTCAATGCTTGTATATGAATCACGGTGATGTGGTAAAATTCATCCATGTATGTATGTATGTATGTATGTATTTATTATATACACACATATACATACATACATGCATACACCTATGTATGTATGTGTATGCGTACACAGCATTTTATCCATTAATCACAAGAGCAACCAATAAGTAACATACGGAAAAATTCCGTTAAGTAACGAAAGAATCACCCATTATATCTCGCGCCCTCGGAGCCTCTTAATGGACTCACTCAGCCCATCGAGAAGGGCAATATCTGAAAGACATATATATCTAATCTAA
>NC_089754.1:29484883-29489883 GCF_040412425.1 Macrobrachium rosenbergii | reverse complement strand
CTCCGCAGCCGAGATATCGCTGACTAGACAACATCTGGAGCCAAGATCTCTTGCGGCGGAAGAGGACGCGCAAAACCCTTCCACATTAGGGATTCTGCCCCTGTCTCCTGCATTTCTCAGCTAGACTTGATTTTCGAACCGGTTAACAGGAAGAAAAAGGGTTGAGCTGCGTGTTCCTACGATGCGCAGGTGTCTTGGATGTGGAGGTGGTTTTTGGGGGAAATGGTACAGAAGATCATATTTAACATTCGCTGATGATAAGGTAGAAAGGATGGCTTGATACGAGGGTGGTTTTGCGGAATGTGATACAGAAGGCTGGGTTTAACCAACTTTTGATATTAAATAAGCTAAAAGGACTGACCTACTTCATTTACTTGTCAAATAGTAACTCTTCCTGTCACTTTCATATGGTTAAGGAAACTACCTTGCCTCATTTACTTGTGAAATTCAAATCAATACTTATATCTCCCTATTCGATGATATTAAGTAGGGTAAGGACGTTACCTGTTTTACTTCCTTGTGGTATGGTATTCATTGTTATTAAGTCAAACGGTTGAGAGACAGACCTGCCTCATGTAATATAAAATTGGTGATCCCAATCAAATTATAGCAAAACATTTCACCGTTAAAACCCAATAAGAATATGAAATTGCAAAATCAGTCCGTTAAACAAGCGTATCAGGATATAGGTCAAGCAAATCAGGTGTATTTTCATGATCCAGAGCCTAGAGCTAGTTGTTTTAAGGTTATAGGTTAACAAGGAACGTATTTGATAATTTCCTTTATTCATACCTGTGTCAGATATTTATGCAACATGTCGGTGAACCAGGAATGCAGTCCCACAAAGGAATTATATCTTTAAACATTAAAATAGAAGTAAATAAATACTGTGATTTATCAATTTAGGAAAGTTTTTGTTTATTGATCCCTGTTTGTACTGAGTCCGTCAGAGAGAGAGAGAGAGAGAGAGAGAGAGAGAGAGAGAGAGAGAGAGAGAGAGAGAGAGAGAGAGAGAGCAAATAAAGTGTAAATTACTTGAAAATTTAACACGGGTTAGCGTTTATTAATCCTGGTTTAATAATCAGGAATTACTGAACACCTTATCCCTGGGTAATTAAGATTATTTGAGTACAGTTGTACCCACCAACTTCATTTGAGAGAGAGAGAGAGAGAGAGAGAGAGAGAGAGAGAGAGAGAGAGAGAGAGAGAGAGAGAGAGAGAGAGAGAGACTGGTATGATAATCAGGAATTTCGGAATATCTTACTTCTCGATAATAGAGATTAGTTCTGCACAAACTCTTGTACCAACTTCATTTGAGAGAGAGAGAGAGAGAGAGAGAGAGAGAGAGAGAGAGAGAGAGAGAGAGAGAGAGAGAGAGAGAGAGGTCCCACTGATACGCCACTCCCACTCAATAAGGGACCATAAGAAGCTTCCCAATGAAGAAAAAACGCTCCCAATACTTATGCGGGCATATGTCTTCCCTTCTCTCCAGTGTCAGGGACTTTATCAAAGACGAGAAGAAAACCAAGAAGAAGAAGCTTCTACTACGGCAGCCAGGGACTTACGAGAGAGAGAGAGAGAGAGAGAGAGAGAGAGAGAGAGAGAGAGAGAGAGAGAGAGAGAAGGGAATGGGAACCACTTAGCTGATCAAAGGCAACGGGAACGAAGGAGCTTTTACCATAAATGACTGTCATCTCCTGCTCCTCAGTCGGCGTAAAAAGGATAAGATATGGATTAATGTCGTTGTCGTCGTGTGCGGAGATGTCTTCAGCATCATCTGCTGCTGCTGCTTCTTCTCGATTTTAGGGTCTTCAGAACATCAGGACTTCAGGTTCTTCTTTCTCCTGCTTCTTGTTTTCATTTTTAGGATTTCAAAACTTCAGGACTTTTGGTGGTTCTTTCTCCTGATTCTTCTCGTTTTCAGGATTTCAGGACTTCAGGTTCTTCTTTCTCCTGTTTCTTGTTCTCGTTTTTATGATTTCAGGCCTTCAGCACTTCAGGTTTTTCTTTCTCCTGCCTCTTGTTCTCGTTTTTAGGATTTCAGAACTTGGTGTCGTGGTTCTTCTTTCTCCTGATTCTTCTCGTTTTCAGGATTTCAGGACTTCAGATTCTTCTTGCTCCTGCTTCCTGTTCTGGCTTTCAGGATTCCAGGACCTCAGATTCTTCTTTCTCCTGCTTCTTGTTCTCGTTTTTATGATTTCAGGACTTCAGGTTCTTCTTTCTCCTTCTTGTTCTCGTTTTTTTAGGATTTCAGGACTTCAGGTTCTTCTTTCTCCTGCTTCTTCTTCTCACTTTCAGGATTTCAGGACTTCTGATTCTTCTTTCTCCTGCTTCTTGTTCTCGTTTTTTGGATTTCAGGACTTCAGATTCGTCTTTCTCCTGCTTCTTGTTCTCGTTTTTGTGATTTCAGGACTTCAGGTTCTTGTTTCTCCTGCTTCTTGTTCTTGTTTTTAGGATTTCAGAACTTCAGGTTCTTCTTTCATCTGCTTCTTGTTCTCGTGTTTTATGATTTCAGGACTTCAGGTTCTTCTTTCTCCTGCTTCCTATTCTCGTTTTTAGGATTTCAGAGCTTCAGGACTCAGGTTCTTCATTTACCTGCTTCCTATTCTCGTTTTTATGATTTCAGGACTTCAGGTTCTTTTTTCTCCTGCTTCCCCTTCTCGTTTTTAGGATTTCAGAACTTCAGGACTTAAGGTTTTTCTTTCTCCTTTTTTTGTTCTGTTTTTTAGGATTTCAGAACTACAGGTTCTTCTTTCTCCTACTTCTTGTCTCGTTTTTAGGATTTCAGGATTTCAGGACTTAGGTTCTTCTTTCTCCTGCTTCTTGCTCTCGTTTTTAGGGTTTCAGGACTTCAGGACTTAGGTTCTTCTTTCTCCTGCTTCTTGTTCTTGTTTTCAGGACTTCAGGACTTCAGATTCTTCTTTCTCCTGCTTCTTGTTCTCGTTTTTAGGATTCCAAAACTTCAGGCTTTCAGGGTCTTTCTCCTGCTTCTTGTTCTCGTTTTTAGAATTTCAGGACTTCCGGTTCTTCTTTCTCCTCCTTCTTCTTCTTGTTTTTAGGATTTCAGAACTTCAGGACTTTAGTTTCTTCTTTCTCCTGCTTCTTCGTCTTGTTTTTAGGATTTCAGAACTTCAGGACCTTATTTCTCCAGCTTCTTCTTCTCGTTTTTAGGATTTCAGGACCTCAGGTTCTTCCTTCTCATGCTTCTTGTTTTCGTTTTTAGGATTTGAGGACTTCAGGTCTTCAGGTTCTTCTTTCACCTGCTTCCTCTTATCGTTTTTTAGGATTTCAGGACTTCATGACTTAAGATTTTTTTTCTCCTGCTTCTTGTTCTCGTTTTGGGACTTAAGGTCCTTTCTTCTTTTTTCTTCTTTTAGGGCAAAAAAAATGTTCCTCAGAGATCGTTTGCATGAGACCAATTATGGGAAATATGTTCCTCAAAGAACGTTTGCGTGAGGCCAAGTGAGGAAAAATATTGCTCTAAGAACGTTTGCTTGAGGCCAACTAGGAAATAAAAAATTCCTCAATGAACGTTTGGGTGAGGCCAACTAGGAAATAAAAATATTCCTCAATGAACGTTTACGTGAGGTCAACTATAGAAAAGAAATAATTCTAAAAAAAGAAAGCTTGTAAGAGGCCACCTACGAAATACAAATATTCCTCACAGAACGTTTGCATGACGTCAGTAACCAAAATCTAATCTCAATAACCAAAATATAATCCTCAAAGAACGTTTGAGTGAGGTCAGTAGCCAAAATATAATCCTCAGAGACGTTTGAGTGAGGCCACGTAGGAAATAAAAATATTCTTAAAAGAACGTTCGTATGAGGTCAACTAGGATAAAAAAAAAAAAAGTTCCTCATTCCAATACCCTGTCATAAACGTTCCGGCGAGCCCACACGAGCCACGTAAAGTCCACAAGGTTATGAGGGAAAGAAGGGCCGAACTCATATACTTGATAATATAACCCTTTCATGAGTGTCTCGCCTTGGTCGCCCCACACTTTTTTTAAGAGAATTCCATTTCTGTTTTCTGAGAAGCAATAGGCGTTTATATATGGGTTTCGGTTGTTTTTGAGAATTCCTTCCTCTCTCTCTCTCTCTCTCTCTCTCTCTCTCTCTCTCTCTCTCTCTCTCTCTCTCTCTCTCTCTCTCTCTCTTTGTATATTCATTATATAATTTAATTTATATACATACACACACATATATATATGTGTATATATATGTATATGATAGATATACTGTATACACTTACATACATGCATACATACATACATACATACATACATACACACACACGCATATGGGAGAGAGAGAGAGAGAGGCTCTGCCCATACGACTCACAGAGCTTGTGAAGTTAGCATATATAAATAAAAATATTTTTCATCTCTTAGTATAAAACCTAAGAAAAATATTTAATCGTCAACCGCTATCTGAAAAAGTACCCTCTCTTAACACGAATACGTAAGAGAGTAACATACAGTAAATACATACTGATGGATTATTTTCTGTTTAAGTCAGAAATTCGTCAACTATTCATGAATATTGATAAGTATCAAATCCGCTCTCTCTACTCTATCCTTAGCGATTTGACGACTTATTTATAACGAAATGCAGTTGATATCGTTTTGCGACTTTTATTTATTATTTTTTTTTTGACAGTGAGGTGTGGTAGGGGCTCTCCCGAAATTTTCATGGTTAAGCCCTGACCCCCCCTCCCCCCATCAGACTATTAATCACAGGTGGATGTACCAGGGGGACAGGGCTTACGCGCAGGTAAGCTGTGAATCAGAGTGACACACCTGTGGCGCGCGCTGGAATAATAATGCGTATTTTAGTTACCGATTTAAGTTCTGTGCATTCGAGGGACTAAGTAATCTCTTACATCAATTCTCTTAGCTTTTGTCATATGGAAGAACTATATCACTTGGAAGTGAAGATATTGTTGTATGGTGAACTGTTGGATGGTTATGGTGAAGACAGTATCAGTTACAATCAGTT
>NC_089754.1:29479883-29482383 GCF_040412425.1 Macrobrachium rosenbergii | reverse complement strand
ATATATACATATATATACATATACATATATATATGCACACATATATGTGTGTGTATATATATATATATATATATATATATATATATATATATATATATATATATATATATATATATATAGAAAGGATAAAAGCAACTTTATACTTACTCTCTTTTGTTACACCATGACCTCATTTCTCTTGCCTGTGCACTTCCAGCACTGTTCTCTCTCTCTCTCTCTCTCTCTCTCTCTCTCTCTCTCTCTCTCTCTCTCTCTCTCTCTCAATATATATATATATATATATATATATATATATATATATATATACATATATACAGTAATGTATGTATATATACATATATATACATATACATATATATATGCACACATATATGTGTGTGTGTATATATATATATATATATATATATATATATATATATATATATATATATATATATATATATATATATATATACATACATACATACATACATATATGAGAACATACGAATACCCAACCTTTCTTAGCATCAGAAATGGCGTCGCAAATTCAAGGGGTAAAAATTGAACCCACGTCGAAATCCCATTAAGACTTCGAGGGCCCAGACACGAAGAAGGTGATGCATAATCATTAATGATTTATGATTTGTGCCTTTGGCAATCACCCAGATGCACGTGAGGGAATTGGAGGTAAATTTTTATGTCTCTTAAAACGCGCCTGAACTCTCTCTCCAAGCCATGGTACGTGGAATACATTTGGAAGTGCATTCCAGAGGATAAATTTGGAATATATTCTACAGGTGTTAATTTGAGGAAGGGGAATTTTGGAACATTCTACGTGTGTTCTTTAGAGGTAAATTTAGGAAATATTTAACAGGTGTTAATTTGCTAAAGGACAGATCTTGAAAATATTTTACAGGTTAATTTGCAGGGGGATAAATTTGAAAAGTATTCTATAGGTGTTAATTTGCTAGAGGGTGCTTTTGGAAAATATTGTACAGGTGTTAATTTGCTGAGGGACAATTTTGATAAATATTTTACATTGGTAAATGACAGTTTTGGAAAATACTCTGCAGGTGTTAATTTGCTTTAGGATCATTTTGAAAAATATTCTACAGGTGCTACTTTGCAGAGGGACAATTTTGAAAAATATTCTACTGGCGTTAATTTCCCTAGGGATAAATTTGGAAAATGTTCTAGAGGTGTTAATTTGATAAGAGATAAATTTGGATAATGTTCTGCAGGGGTTAATATACTAAAGGATAAATTTGGAAAATAATCTACAGTTGTTAATTTGCCAATATTTGGAAAATATTCTACAGGTGTTAATTTGCTAAGGGGTGCTTTTGGAAAATATTGTACTGGTGTTATTTTCTAAGGGAAGATATTATGCAGGTGTTAATATGCTAAGGGATAATTTTGGAAAATATTCTACAGGTGTCATTTTGCTATTTATGTTGCCATTTATATTATCCGCTTCTTTAGCCTGCTTTAGACCCTTTCTTTCCTCTCAGTCTTATCATGAAACTGTATCCTAATAAATACTTGACCAAAACGTCTTCCTTTTAAACCCACAGTGGTTTTCCATTTATATCTTCGGCCTCTATCTTACTTCCTCAATTACTATCATATCATACACATGTCCTGATATACTGCGCTCTCTCTCTCTCTCTCTCTCTCTCTCTCTCTCTCTCTCTCTCTCTCTCTCCCCATTACTAATGAACCGGCAAATAGGTCAAAATGAAATCTCCAGCCCTCTCCCGAGTTACGTTTTATCCAGGAAATGTTTACATATCTCTCGTCACTGGAATTAAAACTTAGCTAATCAAAAGCACGATTTGAATAGAGTTTTTTGAAGCCAAGAGGCGCTTTAATACTCTCTAATCTTAAGCAGTGATATCCCCAAAACCCCACGTGTATTGCTTTTTCGAATTTGAAAGGAAAAATAACCCCAACTTCCTTGGTAATAAGGATTAAAGTCATTTAAAAAATGAGTTTACTTGCGAAATGAATATTAACTTTGGGTTATGAACACGCATTTCGACTCTTATTCATTTTTTTGATAAATCTGTTTCCTTTGGGAAGTGATTTATGATTAACATCACTTTTCACTCACACTGAAAGAGAATTATATTATCATTACCTCATTACATTTTTTTGACCAAAACATTTATGGTACTTTTCTTATTAAAATGTACAGAGATGGATTTCAGTTTTAAACTCCTGCACTCTTTAATTAAATAGATTATTTAGTATAAATAATAAAAGAACTAGTGGGATTACGTTAATGATTTATTGAGGTGGAAACAGCTAAGAATTATTTAAATGTCACCAGTCTTTTTGATAATTATGTTGTGGAATAAGTTTACACTAGAACATAATATATTATTGATGTTTATATGGCTGTTATTATAATTTTTTATGTGTTTATTTTTTTAGTCTATCACAGTCATCCTATCCGACTGGTTGGTTTTTATAGAGTGGGGTTCCGGGTTGCATCTTGCCTAATAAGAAGGCCATC
>NC_089754.1:29464883-29474883 GCF_040412425.1 Macrobrachium rosenbergii | reverse complement strand
TTCTTAGTCATTATTCAAGCTAAGGTCTCTTTTTTGTCAGAAAACAGCAATTTTGTGTCCGTAGTAATTCTTTAATAGTCCATTTTTTTAAGGAAAACCAGTTCCTAAATTCATACCCGTAAGATATAGTATATTCACAAAGATTAATTGGCGAAAGATTTATATAAATTGTAAGTTAAGGTCTTTAATTTTTTGTCAGAAAAGAGCAATTTTGCGTCTCAAGTAATTCTTTAATAGCCCATTATTTTTTCTCTCTGACGAAAAACAATTCCTAGATTCACATTAGTAAGACAAGTAACATACACAATGATTAGTTTGATAAGATTTGAGTGCTTTTAAAAAAGAGGAAAATGGTGCAATATATGTAGTTGCTAATAATAATAATAATAATAATAATAATAATTAGTGTTAAAGAAAAAATCACTTAAACAAATGAAACTGAAGTACTTTTACCTCTTTCCAGTAGTCTAAGTACCTGATATGAAAATATGAATATAAAAAAATTTTTATGGTTCTTTAAATCTCCCTCCCCAGAAATGCAGTTGTTCCTTAATTTCACACCCAAAAAATGAATCTTCTGATCTCTTAATTTTCAAAAGTAATTAACCTTGTTAAGAATATATATATACCCACCAACTTATTATCCAAGTAAATTAGTATGTTACAAGTATTTTACGATACACTGTAAATATGATTAATGGTATGATACACCATCATTCAACTTGGTTTATGAGCCATGTTTCTTCCAATTAAGAGCAGGCCCAGTAAGTCATGAGATAATTTACAACAATGAGAAAGTGTATGTTACAATTATATCAAAATGATAATTCTTATTGTCTTGGAAATAATTCTTTTCTGATTAGACTTGAAAGTTCAGTAACTGAGAAGGTTTAGGATTTAGAATATATGAACATGTGATGTAAGGCATATCATTTTATTATTTATTAATCAGTTGATGAAAATATACAGTTATGTTTACGTATATAAGCTACTGGGCATCGAACAGAGTGGCTTATGCAATAAATGACATCATTTATCACAGCTTTACGAAGAGAAATATCAGAGAGGTATCTTCACTCGGGCTGTAAAGAGAATCTTCAAGAGAGAGAGAGAGAGAGAGAGAGAGAGAGAGAGAGAGAGAGAGAGAGAGAGAGAGAGAGGTTTTTTCAGCATTCCATTTTCATCTCACTCTGTCCCCGGAACAATTTCAGCGCTTAGGAGAACAGCCAACTACCCTTACGCCCTTCCATTAGTAAATTATTCCCTCATCTTTTTGGCCCCCCCGAGGGGTGGGGGGAGTGATCCTGCTGGAGTCTTCTTTCCTTCGATCCTTCGTAAGTCCTTGGTAGGATCTTATGGGGCCTTTGGGGACCACGAGAAGAAGAAGAAGAAGAAGTAGAAGGAGCCTGAAACCTTTCGGCTAAGTCATGGAGGGTCTTCTAAAAGCCAAGCATTTTTAGACCATTTTGCTCCCCAACTGTAACTGCTAATAGCTCTCTCTCCCTCTCTCTCTCTCTCTCTCTCTCTCTCTCTCTCTCTCTCTCTCTCTCTGAGGGGCTGGTTACGTCGCCATTAAGGCCAGTCGAGGTGACATCGTTAACTTTGAGTCCTAGAGGGGAATATGGACGGAAAAAATGTCGTTTCTTTGCGTGGAATATTTTTACCGGAGCAATATTTTTATTTTTATTTTCATGTGTGTGTGGTACCTTTTCTATTCGTATGCATATTTTTACGTGGTTGTAAGTCTCCTCCTTTTACTGTGTATGTATTCTATCCATGGAACGGAATGTGTGAGTATATATATATATATATATCTATATATATATATATATATATATATATATATATATATATATATATATATATATATATATATACATATATATATATATATATATATATATATATATATATATATATATATATATATATATATATATATATATATATATATATATATATATATATATATATATATATATATATATATATATATATATATATATATATATATATATATATATATATATATAGAGAGAGAGAGAGAGAGAGAGAGAGAGAGAGAGAGAGAGAGAGAGAGAGAGAGAGAGAGAGAAATTGAATACTTTAGTATCTACAAGGACCTATGAACTATTTACGGATAGAATTATATCAATTTTGATTGACAGCATAGATACCAAACATTGTTGCTCAAAAACACCTTTCAGTATGGAGGGATATTCAAATTAAAAAAGATATTCCTTATTAAGATAAGATAATTTCATTTGCAACAAATATAGCGACAAGAATGACTTATGAATTGATATTCAACAATGAGATTTTTCCACAACAAATACATAAAAATATACTTACAAATTTTATCTTTTGAAAGGTAAAGTACCCTTTTTATAATATTTTCTATAATAAGATGTTTCTCAAGTATTTTTATATTCTATTTATTTTGCTTAATAGAAAAACTTTGTGGAATATGTGTTTTTTACTCCATCAGATTATACTGAGATATTTGATACTGGTTTGTCATTTTATCATAGAATATGATTCGGATTATATTGCATAGTCGCTCTACGGATTTTCTATAAAAGGGAAAAAAGAACCCATATTAACATTTTATTTACTATTTATTTATTTATCTATTTAATTGTATATTTATTTTTTTGTTTATTTATCTGTTTATTTTTTTATTTATATATTTATTTTCTTACGTATTAAATAATTAATTTATTTATTAGATTCAGTTAACTACAATTAATTGATTACATCAAGCCATGCAACAAACTACTACCACTACTCTCCTAACCCCACCTCCCCCCAACGAAAAAAAGAAGCTATCAGTATTTACCCCACTTCCATAATTAACTAAAAGCAGCTGACTCTTTTCCACCCCTCCCTTCCCCTCCCCTCTCCTACCACCCCACAACCAATCCTCTCGAAGCTCAGCGGCAGAAAAAGAAGAAGAGTAGTAGGATGAGCAAAAAAAAAAAAAAAAAAAAAAATAATACGTATTTACATAGACCCATAAAATATGAAAGAGGAAATCCCTCGAGTTGTGGCGTCAGGAAGCCTTACGAGTACTGCGCAATTATGTCTTTCTTGGACGTCTGAAGGACGTCAGCGCGACGCCAGAGCGTGTCCTCTTTAAAAAGAGAGAGAGAGAGTTTGACGTTGAAGAGGGATTTTTGCCGCTGGTGGAGAGAAGGGAAAGCTGATGCTGGATGCTGATCGTGGCGAGAGATGAAAGAGATGAGGTTGGAAATGATGCTCTGGTGATGACACGTATGTTAAGTGGACGAGATATTTATATTTTTCTAATTTTTTTTTCACGTCATAAGTGAGTCATTTACTTTAATTTTTTTCTGTTTATTACCTGGATGCTGATTTCTGTGTTCTTATTACCTTCCGTTACGTCTTTTTAAACGTAGACGAGATATTTATATAATTAAATTTTTTTTTCACGGCATGATTTACTTTCTTTTTCTGTTTAAACCTGATGATCTCTTCTCTGTGTTTCTTATTACCTTCTGAAATGTGGACGATATTTATACACTTCTAGTTTTTTCACGGATAAGTGATTCATTTATTTATTTTCTGTTTATAATTTTCTCTTCTTTCTGTGTTTTTTACCTTCTGTTACGTCATTCAAATGTGGAGTCATTTCTAATTTTTTTTCACGTCGTTAATTTTTTTTTTCTGTTTATTACCTTCTTTAATAATTGATCTCTTATTTCTGTGTTTCTTATTACCTTCCGTTACGTCTTTCAAACGTAGACGAGATATTTATATATTTAGATTTTTTTTCACGGCATAAGTGATTCATTTACTTTCTTTTTTCTGTTTATTACCTTCTGTAATAATTGATCTCTTCTCTGTGTTTCTTATTACCTTCTGTTACGTCTTTCAAATGTGGACGAGATATTTATATACTTCTAAATTTTTTTTCACGCCATAAGTATTTCATTTACTTTATTTTTTTCCTGTTTATTACCTTCTCTAATAATTGATCTCTTCTTTCTGTGTTTCCTATTACCTTCTGTTACGTCTTTCAAACGTAGACGAGATATTTATATACTTCTAAAATTTTTGTTCATTGGATAAGTGATTCATTTACTTTAATTTTTCTATTAATTAACTAATGTGTTAACTTATTTTTCCTTCTCCAACAATTGATCTTTTTTTTTTCTTTATTTTCTATTACCTTCTGTCACGTCTTTCCAAATGTGGTGAATATTTATATATTTCTAAAATCTTTCTTTCATGGGCTGAGTAAATAATGTAATGTATTTTATCATTTACTTACATTTTTATCTGTTTATTAACTAACTTATTTTTCCTTTCCTATTAACTAACTTATTTTTCCTTCTCCATTAACTGATCTCTTTTTGCATTTCCTATTACCTTCTGTTACTTCTTTCATATGTGGATACGATATTATATTTTTAAAATTTTTATTCTAAGAGTAAGTGATTCACGTATTTTATAATGTACCGACATCAATATCCACTTATTCATTAATTTTTTTAACCTTATTTGACCTTCACTAATAACTGATCTCTTCTTTCTGTTTCCTATTACCTTCTGTTCTTCTTTCAAATGTGGACGTGATCTTTTTATATCTGTACAGTATTTCGCATGTTTAGATTTTTATGGCCAGTATCACATCTCGATTTTTAAAAGTTAATCACCTATAATCCTATTTTATTTCGTGTAAGTATGAAATAGATAAATATAAAAATATTTTAAAAATATTGTCGAAGAAATATCATCTTAGTACACTTACATAATCCCAAACCTTTTGATGACCAAAATGTAATCGTATTATATTTCGTACTAGTATAAAATATTCTCTCTATTGGAAAATTAAAAATAAAATTAGATAAAAATAAAAATAAAATATTGTCCTAGAAGACACTTCAATAGACTCACATAGTCTCAAACCTTTGCTGATCAAACACAATCATTTAAGAAAACCAGACGTCTTTGTACCGCTCCATTCAATGAAGGACTGGAAAAAAGATATATATGTACTGTATATATATATATATATACATATATATATATATATATATATATATATATATATATATATATATATATATATACATATATATAAATATATATGTAAACATGTATGATTTTATAATTAATCCAAAACTATAACATCCCTCTTCCAGATCTCCCATTCCATAGACAATTGTCTATAACAGATTCCTGGCGTGTCAGTTTCCAAGCCAAAAACAATAAAAAAAAATTAAAAAAATAAATGGAACACCCTTTCCATTAGTAAAATACTTTCCCATCTTTTCCAGAGGAGATTCCCCGGAGGCTTAGGTCGGATCCACTGTGAGTCTTCCAGAGCATCTTATGATCTCCTTCTTCTTTAGCCAAGAGAGGCTCTCTTATGAGACTCATGGGAGATTCTGTTTATCTTCCCCCGGGGGTAAAATGTATTAAAAATGGTATATATCTTTATTTTTGAGTCTTTCAGTGCCGACTGTCGCAACTGATTGTGTCTGATCAGCAAAATGTTGAGGTGAGTCTTCTAGGACGATGTTTTATAAAATTTGTAATTTTAATTTTCTCAGCAGCGACGATATTTTTTGCTTGCACGAAATTTAATAAGATTAAAAGTGACTGCCGTTAATTGTGAATGCGCAATACGGTAATGATTATAAAAATTAGAAATGAAGTTTACAAATTTTACTTGCACGAAATATCATACATATAACTGACAGCCCTTGCAAAAACTGAAATGTAATAGAAATTTAAAAAGTTAAATATAAAGTTTAAATATTTCTGAAATCGTTACAAAAAATCTGGAAACAGAATCAGGTACAAAATCTACGAATTATAAAATTTACAGTTACTCAAAAACCAATTAAACTACTTGAAATATGTTTTCAGTAGGCATATGCCCAGTGTTGAAACATCATTCATGTGGCTATGATTAAAAAACAAAGCTTAGATTAATACAAATTGTAAAAATTTAAAGAAATATCCTTTAGGTAAAGTTATAAAATTACCATCAATACTTTGAAAATCAGTTTCATGAGGTGGGGAGACTTAGTTCCTTTAAAAGACAATGAAATATTTCGCTTACTTACAACAATAGAGGATTATTGATCTTCTTACATTCATTCCTGATGTTCTGTAAGAGCCTTACGGTAATTTCCCAAGCCGGGCGTTTATTCCAGTGACCAGCTATTCCCATTCCAGTGGGTGTCCGTCGGAATATCCCACCACGCAGTTGGAACTCTTGGACTAGAACAGAGGGGACACTGAACTATGGTGTAAGTGGACCTGTCCTCTCTCTCTCTCTCTCTCTCTCTCTCTCTCTCTCTCTCTCTCTCTCTCTCTCTCTCTGTTGACCAGTTAATTTGGTGTAATTTTTCTCGTCTGTAATAATATAGAGTAACCATTGGGCTGTATGAAAAGACATATTCTTCAGTGCTAGCTGTCTTCCGAAAAAATTACATATATATATATATATATATATATGTGTGTGTATATATATGTGTATGTGTGTGTGTGTGTGTGTATATATACATACCTAAATAATCAACTGTAAAATATATATATATATATATATCTCATATAAATAATCAACTGTAAAATACCCATCTCATATAAACACGCTTGTGACAACTCGGGGAGACAAACGAACAAACACGTCAGCTCACATATAAACGAAATCGCGAATGTTTGCCAACAGAAGGAAGCGTGCAAATACATACAGTCCTTTCATTTACACTCTCACGAGAGAGAGAGAGAGAGAGAGAGAGAGAGAGAGAGAGAGAGAGAGAGAGAGAGAGAGAGAGAGAGAGAGAGAGAGAGAGAGAGAGAGGAGGGGATGTGTACTTGTTTGCATTCGCAAATAACCCACTAATTAGTGGAAAATGCTTACGGTTAGCCAGCCAGTTTAATGACATCATATAGTGGAATTAATGCTTTTTGTTGCATAAGGGAAAATAAATCCAGTTAATGTTGTGTGTATATATATATATATATATATATATATATATATATATATATATATATATATATAAATTTTATATATGATTTATATACAATCATACATACATACATTCACATACATACATACATTGGAGAATTGTCGCCGATACATACATATAAGTGATAAATGAATTGGAATCGTGGGGAAAACCCGCGACGAAAGCCTAGTTAATCATATAAACCATTGAGCCATCAAGAATATTATCATTTAAGTGTCATTATTTGAAAACATTCAAACAATGACCTTTTCATAAAATACATTATTTTTTATCTGATTTATTTACAAATGTAGTTTAATATAAATTCCATTGCGACTCGAAGCAGAATATGATTTGACAAAGTATTATTCATCACTAATTCATTATCTACTGGTTGTCTTTCATTTATGCAAATTGCCTAAAATCAAAGGAAATATTCATATCAGGTCAATATCTTGTTAAGGGATTACAGATACCTAATTTACACAAATTTATCTTGGGATGTAACGTCGATTAATTCAGTAAATGAATTGGACATTGGGGACACTCCATTCCATTGCTAAACCATTGAATTAGTTTTATAAAAATTTGCTAAGTTCATCCCTAGGAAGACATAATTTCAGTGTAGAAATCTTCAATGCAAAATACATTATAGTGTGTTTTGTTTGGTCATATTTATATTGATACGTACATACAGTTTTTGTAGCTGTAACTGGAATGATAACCAGAGGTAGGAGCGAAAACAAATTTTACGTTCACGTTCATAGACACAAAGAGATAATTTCAGGGTAGGAGTAACAAATGCAAAATGTATGATGTTTTTTTTATTATTTTAATCATTCTTGAATTACAGTTTTTGTAGCTTTAATTGAGATGATAGAGACAGTATATTATAGAAAGGGGGTTACTATTTTACAATATTTATACTAATACACAAATATATTTTCTGGAGCCGTAACTGAGATGACAACAAGAGTTACAATCGAACGGCAATCAATTGCTTTACGGGTCTTTACGGTCCATCGACTTTTCCAATCATGAAAAAAAATCGACTTCATGGCGGTGGGTCATTGTCGAGGCTAAAAAAAAAGCAGTCCGACATCTCGGCAAAAGACTAACAATGGTTTGAACTGGGTCGCGAAAGTGATAGCAGTGCCTCCCCACGATTGGCCAAGAGGAGAAATTCCCCTTCGGCGACAATTAACGTATACCTTAGTTTAATATTAGACCACTGAGCTGATAAACAGCTCTCCTAGGGCTGGCCCGAAGGATTAGACTTATTTTCCTGGCTAGGAACCAATTGGTTACCTAGCAGTGGGAATCATATAGCTTATTTTAAGTCATTATTTGAGAATCCGAACCACATCATATCGAGAAATGAATTTCTGTCTCAAAATATAAATTCATCACTAATTCATATCTATTTGTCTTTCATTTATGCAAATTGCGGCCGGAGACTTCGAACTCAGGCCAATATCTTGAGTTACAGATACCTAGCCTTGGGATGAACTCTTAATTCGACTCGTCCAACGAGGAACTTTGCCATATCTAAGACAGTGGTTCCCAATTATAGTGTGTTTTGTTTGGTCATATTTATATTGACCCCAAACAGTTTTTGTAGTCGCTGGAATGATAACCAGTTTTTCCTTCATAGATACAAAGAGATAATTTCAGAATGTGAAAATGTAGAATATTTTAATCTTTAGAAGTGGTTTTTGTAGTTTTGATTAATATCAGGCTTTAAAATTCACAATGCTGTAGTTCTAATAAAATTCAATTATGTTTCTTTTGTCTTTCAACAACAATTGCTTACAGTATCTCCATTTCTTCCGGAAAAAAAATCGACTTCCGGAAAAAAAAAAATCCGGTAACACCTGGTTTGAGGAGACATAATAGTTGTCGTTCCTGAGCTGATAAACTTTTATAGCCGACAACTAGTAATATATAGTTTTAATAACACATAGATATGCAACTAAATTATATGGGGTCGCAGTCCTATCTTGAAAAACATAATTCTTCATTGGGGTCACTCTGAAAAAGGTTGGGAACCACTGGCCCAAGAGAAGAAACACTGACCAAGAAGCCGGTTCGATATGTTACTAAAAGCCGGTTGGTTTTGCCGCTCGAAAGAGCCAATAGATGGCTCCAGGGGTGTTGGTTACTGGACAAATAAATGTCTTGTGGAAACTTTTACGTTGCAGACAAACAAGTTATTCACTTGCAATATGAAAATTAGTCCTTATTTTAAATTAGTTTGTGGCCATTCGTGATGAATGATCATTCCCGTCGACATAAGCGAGGTTCTTGTTGAGAAAACACCTTTTGATTCTATCTTGCAACGAATAAATGGGGCACCACTTACATGTTGAAATATGTGCAGGAGAAGGATGCACACAGAAATAATTACTTGCAGATGACACTAACCTTTCAAAATAGGTTATATTTAGACCCTGGGAAACGTGATACTGTGTTTATTAATGCTGGAATTTAATAAAGTATCATAAATTCATTTACTTATAAGTGATTTTGAAATCATGTTCAGCAGTTCTCGGTTACATAACCCCGTACCGTATCTCTTCATTATTGAGCACAGAATAAGTCAGTACTGTTTAGTGACTAAGTCAGTGCTGTTTAGTGACTTATTAATCATTTAGATTAATATGATATCTCATATATTGACAGATGTATTGCTATTGTTTCGTTTTAAAATGACAAACTTCATATCTTTTTTATTTCCATGAGAGTAACATACCGATTCCTAATGGATATCCAAACACTTTCCAGTTTTCTGATGAAATTGGTCGATAACATGTGTGAGAGAGAGAGAGAGAGAGAGAGAGAGAGAGAGAGAGAGAGAGAGAGAGAGAGAGAGAGAGAGCATTTAATGTAACCTTACCAGATCCTGATGCACATGGTCGTCAGCCTGAGAGAGAGAGAGAGAGAGAGAGAGAGAGAGAGAGAGAGAGCATTTGATGTAACTTTATTAGATTCTGAAGTGTATGGTTGTCAAATTG
>NC_089754.1:29454883-29457383 GCF_040412425.1 Macrobrachium rosenbergii | reverse complement strand
AGGCTTCGCGTGAAAACCAAGTCTTATGGGTGATGCTTTGTTTTCATCACGTAACTGGCCAGAGATGATTATGTTTATCGTAGAATGCAATTTCAGTTTCTCAGTCCTCTGTAGAAACACTGCAGCTACAATATGGCTTTTAATCCCAATTTATGAAGCACATCTTTAGAAAGATTGTATCTGCAGTGCAGTTTTAATATCAATCGTATAATTTATGTAGCTCATTTGTATTTATATTTCTCGTAGAATGCAATTTCAAAATCTCCCGTTTCTGACGAGACTGTAGGTGAATTGTAGGTTTTAATAACAATCGTATAATTTAATCCAATTGTATTTATATTTCTTGTAGGATTTTTTTAGGTTTCTCCTGTGTCTGTAGAAAGGATGTGATTACATTATAGGTTTTTATTCACAACTGTATAATTTATGTAGCTTATTTGTATTTATATTTCTGGCATTTCTTGTATTTATGTTCCTCGTAGACTGTTATTTCAGTTTCTCCTGTCTCTGTCGGAAGACTGTAGCTACATTGTAGGTTTTAATCCCAGTCGTATAATTTCCCTAGGACATTTTTTAACATTATTGTAAGGATAAAATTTGACCCTTTTTCCTTGAGTGTAAATGTTGTATATTGCTAAAAGTTCACTTAAAATCCTTGAGCTTTGCGAAGACAGCTGACGATGAGACCTGTAGTCCTTTAAACTTTTAAGGATTAGAAGTGTATCTTTAATAATATATCATGATTTACACTGAAGAATAAGGGCACTTTTTTCACCTTTCAGTTGAAAAACATATACGGTATGTAGGTAATTTTCGAGTTAAGTTTAGACAGTGATGTTAGCTTTACAGTATAACCAAAATGGCTGCAGAAAAGGAATACGTGCTTTTAATTACCAGACGATAAATCTAATATGTATATATATATATATATATATATATATATATATATATATATATATATATATATATATATATAGTATATTCATATATAGCTTTTTACAGTATAACCAAAATGGCTGCAGAAAAGGAATACGTGCTTTTAATTACCAGACGATAAATCTAATATGTTTGTATATATATATATATATATATATATATATATATATATATATATATATATATATATATATATATATATATTCATATATATATATATATATATATATATATATATATATATATATATATATATATATATATATATATATATATATATATATATATATATATATATATATATATATATATATATATATATATATATATATATATATATATATATATATATATATATATATATATATATATATATATATATATATATATATATATATATATATATATATATATATATATATGTGTGTGTGTGTGTGTATGTATATATACCACCAAGTGAATATAAATACATCGCTTTCCAATACTGACTAGGAAACCAGGAACCAATATTCTAATTCTGTAACCAATAAATCATACACGAAGTGTATAGCAAGTTACCCAAAGTTACGGCCGCGGTTCTATGCATGATATCCGCCCGTAGAGAGATGCTTTTCCAAATTTACATAATAACAGAACGCCAAGGGAAAGGCAGCCAGCACTTTCTTTTTATTTTGACTTTTTTAGGAAACTTTATTTTATAGTCATTCGTATGCGTCTCACAGCCGAAGCTGCTAAACCAGATATCCAAATCTGGAATCGGTTCGGATTTTATGAATTCCACAGACCGGCCGATACAATGGGAACAAGTTTCATTCTGGGTAATACATTGGGAACGAGTTTCATTCCACCTTATTCCTTGAAAAGGGTGTGTTGCCGAAGGGAATTCTTTTCGGGAGAATTTACTAGTCATGTATAAGGGACCAGAATGAAAATTAAGACAGGTTATTTAAAGTAAAATAACTGATGCTAATACCATACCATGAAAGTAGAGAGAGAGAGAGAGAGCATTTCCTTAATAAACTAAGGCATAAGAATCAGAGTGAAGATTAAGATAAGGAAAGTAAGGTGAAATAACTATTACTAATACTATAACAGAGAGAGAGAGAGAGAGAGAGAGAGAGAGAGAGAGAGAGAGAGAGATGATTTGCGTAGTAATGCAGAGGAACCAGAATGAAATTAAGACAGGTTATTTAAAATAACTGATACTAATACAATAACATTACAATTAGGAAAGTATAGAGAGAGAGAGAGAGAGAGCCCGCATTGGCATGGTAAAATGGTGCATAGGAAACAGAATGAAGATAAAGATTTATTTAAAAATAGTTAAGGAAAACAATTGGTATTAATTACAATAACATAGAATCTGTTTCAATTTTAAATAATCAATACCTCTCACAATAACTATCTATTATATGATCTGGTCATTACTTTGCATATATTTAGATGTCAATATTGAATATTAACATTCTTTCTTTACCAATGCAGAACTAGGCCACCTGTGAAAAATTACGTGGGAAGTGATAAGTGAGGAGAAAGTAATTTAGATCTATAGATATAGTTTTTA
>NC_089754.1:29424883-29449883 GCF_040412425.1 Macrobrachium rosenbergii | reverse complement strand
CTATATAATTAAAGAATAGCTTGTTGTCTTTATGAAAACTTTTTGATGTATATTATGGCTCCTTATTCTTAGTGCAAGGATACGTTCAATGCAGCTAAAATAATCATATTTATCTGCATAGGATATGTTAAAGAAACATAAAATGTTTTAGGCAGGTAATGTAACACTTAGTTGATGCAGCCATAATAATTTTGGAATCACACTGGTAGTTAATAATGCCTCTGCTTGCTTATATATATATATATATATATATATATATATATATATATATATATATATATATATATATATATATATATATATATATATATATATATTTATATGTATATATAGAACTAATTTATTAATTAATCAATTGAATAAATAATTTGTTAAATATAATTTTGTACTTACTAAAGCTGAAAAATTTTTCCAAAAGAAATAAATTGGAACATGTCTCATACGAACTCCGCACGCTTTTAAGAATAATGCAAATATTGTTCTGATAATTATTTTTCTATTGATATTGCCTAAGTACATCTAGACTATTTTCAAAGAGATGTTCGATAATGTACAAGATAAATTTCAAGTTGTAATTCCAACAGACTTTACTTTAGCGAAGCTGAAAAAAGATATTTTTTAAATTTTCATCTGCAATACAAGTTGCTGTAAAGAGGTTCACAAACCTGTAAGAAAAAAATCTTTACCTGTAAGGAGATTACAGTTAAATACTGTAAGATTCCTTAAAATTGCTGCAGACATTTTTATGGTGATTTTGTCTCTGGGAGAGAGAAATGTTTTGTAAAATAATTTATATTCGCATGGAACTTATTAAATGTGATTTTTCTAGATACTTTTACTTTCAGAAAGTCGTTTTCTCCTGAAACCTAACAAATATTATATTCGTAGATACTTGTAGAAGGACCAGGTTGATAAAGACTACACACAAAATTTTAGTCATTGAAATTAGTTTCAGAAAACTGTTTTCTCGTTAAACTTATCAAATATGTTTGAATATACTTGTAGAAGAAACTTTGATAAAGAATGACACACAAAAAAAGCCTTAAAATAATTTTCAGAAACTGGGTTTCTCTTGAAACTTGTTAAGTATATGTGTAGATACTTGTAGAAAGAACATTTTGTTAAAGAATACAAAAAAAAGTTAAAATTAGTTCCAGAAACTCGTTTTCTCGTGAAACTTAATGAATATGACATAGATACTTGTAGAAGGAAGTTTGCTAAAGAATACTAAAAAAAAAATGACTTAGAATTAGTTTCAGAAACTCGTTTTCTCGTGAAACTTAGCAAATATTTTCGTAGATAAATGTATAAGGGACAGTTTGGTAAAGAATACAACAAAAATAATTAAAATTAGTTTCAAAAACCCGTTTTTCGTGAAACTTAACAAATGCATTTGTATATACTTGTTGGAGGAAAAGTCTGATAAAGAACACATATAAAACAAATTAATTAAAGCTAGTTTCAGAATCCCGTTTTCTCGTGAAACTTAGCAAATATATTTATAGATAAATGTAGAAAGAACAGTTTGATAAAGAATTCAACAAAACTTATTAAAATTAGTTTCAGAAACTCGGTTCTAATGAAACTTATTAAATATATTTCTAGGTATTAGTAGGAAGAACATTTTGATAAAGAACAGAGCAACAAATAATTTTAAAAATTATCAAGATTAGTTTCAGAAACTCGTTGTCTCGTGTAACGTGACAAACATGATGTTTGTAGATACTTGTAGAAGGCAGTTTCGTAAAGAAAATAAAATCACTAAAACTAGTTTCAGAAACTCGTTTTTTCTTGAAGCTTAACAAATATACTTTTAGATACTTATAGAATGAAGTTTGATAAAGAACACATAAAAAAGACATTAAGATTAGCTTCAGAAACTCGTTTTCTCGTGTAACTTAACAAATATGATATTTGTAGATATTTGTAGAAGGCAGTTTGATAAAGAAAAAAAAAAAAAAAAAGTCATTAAAACTAGTTTCAGAAACTCGTTTTTTCGTGAAACTTAACATATATACTTTTAGATACTTGCAGAAGGAAGTATATAAAGAATATATAAAAAACCCCATTAAGATTAATTTCAGAAACCCGTTTTCTTGTGAAACTTAATCAGTATATTTTTAGATACTTACGAATGCACAAAAAAATTATTAGAATTAATTTCAGAAGCTCGTTTTCTCATGAAACTTATCAAATATGATAGTTATGGATAGTTGTCAAGGACCAGCTTGATAAAAAAAATGTTAAAAAATGTAAAAATCATTAAAATTAGTTTCAGAATCTGATATTGATAGATACTAGTAGAAGAAACTTTGATAAAGAATACGCCATAAAAATAAGAATAATTAAAATTAGTTTCAGAGACCCGTCCCCAGAATGCTTTCAGGTGCTCTATAGAATGTAAAGGCGAGACGTCTGTTTACAGATTAACTTTTGGCTCATAGCCGGAAAAGTTAAGCGACTTAGGACGAAACTAGGATCCCCGAAGGACTCGACTCCTTAAGAGTTAATAGTCTGGGAGGAGGAGGAGACGTGGAAAAACAGGAAAGTAAATAACGGGAATTGACAGGCTCCCATTTAACCCCTCCGAAGTTAGCGTCGCTACAAAGGGCGAATTCTTTATAGGATGGGTAGCTCCCACCCAGCCCTCCAACCCTCCGATTCTGTAAGGGGCGTCGAGCGTACACGTGGGATACAAATGATCTACATTTAATGGGAAAAACGGGGGTGGGGGATGGCAGGGGAGGGGAGGGGGGAAGGGGATTAAAAGTCATTTGGCTAAGTGGCTCTCGAATAAAAAGTTATATATACAAACGTTATGTTGGTAGTATACGCTTCAAAGTATGGCGAGAATGGAATGTTAAATAGTTTTTTTTCTTTCTAAAATTTTTTGGTGGAATTGCAGAGAAAAACACTATGCAGTTCTTGAGTAAACGTGGAAAAATGAAGGAAATTACAGCAACTAATCTTCCAGTGAACTTACAGCTTTTTATAAGACTCACAGAAACACAACTAAAAAGATACTGAAAGGTGTATGAAATGCTGAATAGTTTGTTTTCTTTTATGGAATGCTGAGTAAAAATACTGATAGAAAATACTCTACAGTTCTTCAGTATACGAGGAAATGTTAAAGAAATTAAAACAGCTAATGTTTGAGTGAATCTTCAGCTATTTTCAAGACTCACAGCAACATCATCAAAAGATATTTAATAGATTTTACTGAATTTTAACTAAAACATACTAAATAGTTTGGTTTTAGTAAAATGTTGATTAAAAGAACAGAGAAATTTACTGTACATTTAGTGAAAGTAACTGTTACAACATTAAAGCAACTAATCTTTCAGAGGACTTTCAGCAATGGACAGTAATCACAGCAACACAAATCAAAAGATATTCAAGACTTTTTACTGAATTTCGACTAAAACAGAAAGACATAAGGTGAGGGCAATAACCTTTCACGTACCTTTGCCGCTCAGGAGAGGCCTCTTAACCTCAGGCATAAAAGAAAGGTAAGAGGAAAAAGAAACCGTAAAGAAAGGAAAAAAATAAAGAGAAACAGAAGATGAGAGAAAAATATGTAAACTTGGTGAATCATAATGCAGAGATATTAGTAAAATCTGGAAGCACTTAAGGTAGATATTCTAAGTACATATAATTATAATTTTATATACTTTTAAAATTTGAAATAACTAACAAATAAAACGTTATCAGGAGTAAGAAACGAGCAGAGATATTCCATTGAAGGACTATCTTTGGTACGAAGATAGTCCAGGGTACAAGAGAATAATCTGAAATGATTGAATATTATTTTTGAACGGAATTGTATAAAACAGTCTGGAAAGGATAAGACAACGGTGTAAGTCTCTGCATAAGACAAGGGAGTAAAGATATATTTATTGAGATAAAAGATAAATACATCAAAAATTGAACACATTTTAAAAGATTAAAGAGCCGAATAGTGAAAATACATTCCTTATGTGCAAAATCAGTCAATAAAACACTTTATGTCCCTGTCAAGATTTGATTGAAGGCGATTATAAAAAAAAAACAGTTCGTTTACGTGCAACAGAGAGAGAGAGAGAGAGAGAGAGAGAGAGAGAGAGAGAGAGAGAGAGAGAGAGAGAGAGAGAGTTGGAAACGTTTATCAAAAAGAGGAAGGTGTGTGTGTGTGTGGAGGTGCCTTGGGAGAGAGAGAGAGAGAGAGAGAGAGAGCTGCAGACGTTTATCAAAAAGAGGAAAGTGTGTGTGTATGTGTGTTTGTGTGAGAGAGAGAGAGAGAGAGAGAGAGAGAGAGAGAGAGAGAGAGAGAGAGAGAGAGAGAGAGAGAGGTGCAGACGTTTATAAAAAAAAAATGAAAGGTGTGTGTGTCTGTGAACGTGCCTGAAAAGAAAGAGAGAGAGAGAATTGCAAACTTCTATCAAAAAAAAAGGAACGTGTGTGTGTGTGAGTGGACGCTCGAGAGAGAGAGAGAGAGAGAGAGAGAGAGAGAGAGAGAGAGAGAGAGAGAAATAGGGCCACTCTCAGGTTAAAGCTTGAGTCTGATAAGATGATTTAAGCTGATGGAAAAGTTCCGTTATCACCGGAAATCTCGACGTCGTGACTTATTTCCTCCATGAGAGTCCAGATGAAGTAAATCTTATTTCTTTCTCTTCTTCTTTTTATTCTTCTTCTCTGGTCGAGTTCGGACTGTGGGATTGCCCCTGGTGTAAGTTGAAAATAGAAGAGAAGAAGAATGACTTCAAAGAAGGAGAGAGAGAGAGAGAGGTGGATCTGTATACTCTAAAAATGAAGGAAAAAGATTCGAATCTGTGTACCTCTAAGAGATACGTATACAGGATTTGTATGTGTAGTCTGGGACTCAGTCTTTTTATATATATATATATATATATATATATATATATATATATATATATATATATATATATATATATATATATATATATATATATATATATATATATATATATATATATATATATATATATACATATATATATATATATATATATATATATATATATATATATATATATATATATATATATATATATATATATATATATATATATATATATATTAGTCTGAAAGGATTGAATCATCAACTACTGGCATGTTCGTTATGAATAATGATTATGGCCAGAGTTGGATGCATGGTCTAAAAAGATCCCGAAATTAGCGGAAAACAATGCCCACCTATACATCATCATCCTCATCACATGTGCACATGAGAGTGTCCCGCACTCTTCCTTCAGCATCCCCTCCACGACTTCATCTCTACTTAAGAATGAAATTGAAGGCTATTTAGACAAATAAATAAACGAATAGGTAGATATATACTGGCGACACAAATAGAAGGTGCGCGTGGAAGCCGACACATGATCACGATAAAAGGGTCAAATGAGTTTCTGTGGAGGTCACTTTACAAGACAACACAACTTCTGGTCTCTGTTAGTAAAAAAAAAAAAAAAGAGCTGTGTGCCAGCACGAGTTCTTGCTCATAAGAGCAGCCCCTAAAAACAAAACTTGATTCTATGCCTTCGTAGCTCTCAGTCAGTCGTTCATGCTGAGTATAGACTTGCAAATATCAATGTCTCTCGCTCTGTCTAAAGTTTTTTTTTATGAAAGCAAAATGTACAGAACGATTGCTTGTATGTCTGTGCGTGGAGAGAGAGAGAGAGAGAGAGAGAGAGAGAGAGAGAGAGAGAGAGAGAGAGAGAGAGAGAACGTAAATTCTTACGAGACTGTAGTTCATTCTAAATTAGTCTGACCTTGTTTCATGACGAGCATTTGCTTCTAAACAACCTTGAAATTCAACGTGAATTTTGCCTTCGTAATTGCTGTGGTCAGTAGAAGAGATTTGTTTTGGATATCAGTTGATGTGTTTATTATTGGTCTTATGCCAACATGGGTTTTAATTCTTCAAGCAGTACCTAAACATCAGTTAATAATCGAAATTTGAAGAAATCATTGTGTGGCGAAAAGAAAAATGAAGATTGTTTTGCGTTGCTCCTTAGCCTTTATGAATTGGGATTTATACCAATTCAAAGTAAGTGGTTTTGAAAAGTGCCAGGACAGAAATCCCCTAGCCAGGTATGTTAGACATCATAACTTGCACACAGCTCTTCGGTAGGAGGAGTCGGTAGAGCTGTGGACTAGCACTCGCTAGGCCCGAGTTCGAGTCTCCGGCCAGCTGATGAAGAGTTAGAGGAATTTATTTCTGGTGATAGAAATTCATTTCTCGCTATAATGTGGTTCGGATTCCACAATAAGCTGTAGGTCCTGTTGCTACGTAACCAATTGGTTCTTAGCCACTTAAAATAAGTCAAATCCTTCGGGCCAGCCCTAGGAGAGCTGTTAATCAGCTCAGTGGTCTGGTAAAACTAAGGTATACTTTTAACTCATAACTTGCACAGCATGAGTAGTCTATTCGATGGAGTCACAGACGAAGTGGTAGCAGCAGTTACTACTGCTTTCAGACGGAGATGTCCGTCCAACTGGAAAATGCACGGTCATGATCAGTTGTGTTATACGTAACGACCACAATCCAGTAGTTTCAGTCTGCTTTAATATGTCATCGTCAGAATCATTGTTCCACGACACCTGCCATTTAATAAAGGTGAGATTTAGTAGTAGTAACGAATCACTCACAGGGACAGGTATACTTGATCTAGTAATTTATGAAGTTAAAACCCGATTTGTTGGAGTAAGTAGTCTTTATGAATTACGTACAACAGTTGTGTGTGTGTGAGAGAGAGAGAGAGAGAGAGAGAGAGAGAGAGAGAGAGAGAGAGAGAGAGAGAGAGAGAGAGAGAGAGAGAGGCATTCTGAGTAACATATAAAGACTCTCAAATTTAGTATGGTGTAAAAGATCCTTAAATTCCTAATTCTATATACAATGCTCAAGAAAACAAAAGCCCATCCTGGCATAAACCCATCTACTTACATACATTTTTAAATACCGTTACAGGAGTATCAAGCACACTCCAATTGTTTAGAAAATCTAAAAAACTTTCACTTTGAAAAGTAGAGATTTATCATCACTGTTATTTAGGATTTTAATGAGACCACAGGGTCGTGAATATGTCTCAATCAAAGAGTCCATTGTAATCTTTGGAATCATTGGCAGACAAAAGTCCTTCATACTCTTCATCCTTACCCCAAGCGAAGGAGCGCTTTACGCATGATAGTCCCACTCAAGCGAGGTTGTTTTCAGTATAAAGCAATCTTGTCTATGGTGTACTCGACAGTCACGGACACTGATTTACTCTCTATTCTTTTTACCATAAAACCCCGTGTTAGTATTATCAGAATGGGTCAACTCTGAGGATATGCAGTCCAAGTACCATAGATGGCCAGCTGGTAGAATCCCCACTAGGGCCGCAAGAGTCTAGTGATAACTAGTCTATTCATTTTAAAATGGAAGGCAAAAAATATCTAAGGTATTAAACCTATGTAATACGTACAGAATAAAAATAAAAAGTTATTTCAAATCAGCACCAACAAAAAATCCTTTATGAAATATATATTGGAAACTAAGGCACCCAAAAGTTTGAGGTTATAAACTTGCAGTAATTAAATAAAGCGGCGACGGAGTACTGGCAAAGGGCAACTGGCTAAACATATGAGCGTTTTATGGAAAAAAAGGTAAGTATACCTTAGTTTAGCCAGAACACTGAGCTGATTAACAGCTCTCCTAGGGCTGGCCCGAAGGATAGACTTATTTTACGTGGCTAAGAACCAATTGGTTACCTAGCAACGAGACCTACAGCTTATTGTGGAATCCGAACCACATGATAGCGAGAAATGAATTTCTATCACCAGAAATAAATTCCTCTTATTCTTCATCAGCCGGTCGGAGATTCGACCTCGCGGCCAGCAGAGTGCTAGCTGAGAACGGAACCCCATCCCCAAACGAGGAACCGCGTTTTCTGGAAAACGTGAATCCTGGAGGCCAAGAACTAAGGGGAAATTAAATAAATTCAAACTGAAAAATCAAAGACCTTTTGTTTCTGAAAACATTTTAAAGGTAATGGGAATACAAAAGTTATCAAGAACGTTGAAGGTATGGTGCGTGAAAGACAAAGGCAGCCTGGGAGAGACTCCCAGTGAAAATGGTGCTGCAAAGAACCTTATGATTGGAGCTACTTGGGGCACGAACATTCATAAAAAAAATACCTTGACATCCCCAAAAGGCAAGTCATAGAACCTCAATAGATTACTCGAAAAAAAAAATCTTAAACAATTTTCTAAGATACAGTGAATCAACTCAATATTTAGTTCTCGATTGCTTTAAACACTCAGCATATAAGTCAGCCAACCTATTTATTTGTTTTTAGTTTCATCATGATTAGTCAAAGTTGTAAAATTGTACAATGGTATTAACTATGCAGTGACAAACTGCAGTAGATTTGATTTATTTTATAGTAACTAGTAAGCTACTTCTGAGGCTGGCCGGCAATAAAGTCACAATTTTGGCAAGAAAAAAGTCACAGGAAAAAGGTCACATTAATTTATGATAGCCGGTAATAAAGTCACAGGGGAAAAATTCACAATATCTCTTGGCGGTCACTATTTTTATAATATTTACAGTCTTTATGTTTATACAGATCCCCAATGGGCTTGTATTCAACACGCCGCAATGATGGATACATACCGGGTTAAAAAAAAAAAATCTCCAACGGCCTTGTACTAAACACGCCGCAAAGGTGGATATATACCGGGTTAAAACTCTTGGGGTCACTTTTTTTTCCTGTGACTTTTTTTTCCTGTGACATTTTTCCTGTGACATTTTTACCTGGATTCCTTCTGAGAAACTTTGATTCATCTTCCCTCTAGATTTCAATAGTTATGCATGCATAGTTTGATTTCAGATCATGGCACCGATCTGATAACAACATTATGTGCTCACCTGACGTCCATTTAGAGAGAAATATTTTTCAGTGCTTACAATTAATGTTCAGTAGTCATACTTCCGTGCTATTAAATATCTCAATTCAAAGTAAAGATATACGCAAAACTGATAAATTAAAAACAGTAACAGGAATCAAGAAGCAACAATAATTTTCAAATATTGATAACAGGTACATAAAAGGCCACTTGCGTGTTTTAAGAGTATGCGATAACCCAGCTTGAAGCTTTTACTCCGATTAATTATTAAAAGTTGTTACTGATGGAAGTAAGAACGTTCAAATTTACATATGCATAATTTATAACTAATTATACAGGTTAACCATCGAATAAGTGAAGCAATGATTAAAGAGTCATCAGTGCCAGGTTCCTTCAATGCCAGGCTCCAACTCTCACACCAGCTCGGCTTGGAAACCTCTTGTAGGGGCAAAACCAACAAACGAGTTCTTGACAAACCCAAGTAGTGCTTTCATTGCCTTAAATATCCATTTCAGAAAGCCTATTCTGTAAATAGAAGAAAACGCCTTAAAAATGCAAGAACATCACCTAAGTTACAGATCGTAGTTAATGTTAACTTTGATGGTTTCATTTAAGATCATTTTTTTTTTGCTTTACTGATAAATTTACAAAGCCTCTGAGTAGAACTTCCAGAAAAATGTCTTAAGAAGTGCTTTCAAACGAGTGGTCGGATAGTTAGGAATACTAAGTAAATGAACATTAAAACTTTGGTATTAAAGAGAGAAGTAAAGTAGATTCGATCAACTATAATTTGGGTTTATATTTTGTATAGTATAATTGGAGTTTGTATATTGTATGAATTTTATATTGCTCGTTTTACTATTGGCACTAATCTAAACTAGCAAACTTAAGAAACTTGAATTAAAAATTTATTTGATTAGAACTATGAACAAAGTGGAAGCTATAATTTACGTTACATAAAGTTCCAAAACAAAGTTAAGAGGGCATTGTGGCTATTACAGTTACATGTTGCATCTAATCAGTAAAAAATTATGTAAGTATCAAATCTCAAAGCAATGCAGTACCACAATGTTAATTTTTTTGTCCTGAAAAAAGTCAACGTCCTTATAGTACAGATTCTTAGAACAACTAAAATTAATTGCTAAAACTAACGTTACGTAAACTTAAACTTTCATTTTCTTATTGCTGAACTTTAAGAAAAATCCTAAAATTACATTTTCAAGTTCCAAATACGCAGTTAAGTTACTTTACTGAATACTATAATGAATAAAAACAGAAAAACCAAAGTTCGAAAAATTTGAAAGTTCCAGTTAAGGAGTTACGTTACTTTTAAAATAAAAAAAGTATTTAAGTTTAACATCTACATTCATGCGCTTAACACCTGAAAAAAAAAAATTGAGTTGTTTGAATATCCCATACACTTACCTATTGTTATAAGAAAGTTCGGGCATTCACTTGGGCACTTGGAAGTATTTTTAAAGTGATTAGATTGGTATTATGGGCAGATAAAAGTTCCAATGTAAGAATTACTATGCATAATTTAAGAACAGATTAAAAACCCATGCTTTTACACCAATGCCACTAGGCATAAAGTTTCATCAAAGAATAGAATACTAACCGCCACGGAACATTGCAAACTTCCATTTACTTTCGAAGAATCGTATGGGGTTCTCTGTATTAACTGTCAAATCCACACATTATCACACTCAGAAAATAAGTCTCATTTTTTTCTGAAAGACTATTTTCAGTCCTTTCGATATCAATCTCGGGGCAGCAAATTTGAAGGCTCTAAAACCAACATTTTAAGTCATCTTACTCAGGTAATTTGACACCATCTGTAGTTGGTTTTGTGTTGATTCGTTACTAATGTATAAAACGCTGTGTCTAACCAAGAGCGTCTCATCTCCATTAATGACAGGAGTAATCGGTGCTTCAAGGCATCAGTTTTCACTAAAATCTAATGAAAAAAAGGCACCAAAAAGTTGCTTTGCAGTCTAAACAAAAGAAACTAGGAGTTAAGTAATATAATTCAATATACTAGATTGTTGAAGAAAAGAAATTTGTCGAGGATAATGCAATAGATAATAAAGAAGATATGGCCTTCCATGGAAACATGATGGCAAGTGCTAAACTCAGGAAAATGGGAGTGCGTAAAAAAATGAATATATCTCTGCGTCCACATTAAAAAATCAAAATTCCAGTACAATTTCTTATTATGCATAGAATAAGGACTATGCCGCAGACTTTCAAGACGTCTAAATTAGGTCGTTGAGGAGTCAAAACGGAAAGAGTATCCATACGGTAGTTCAAGTAGTTTTCAGTTCCTTTCACGGAATTTTGAAATTTTGAGACAATAGCATTTAGAACTTCACTGAACGTTACGTATTCATTAATAAAAATTTTCAAAACCACTTCCACGTTAAAATCAGGGAACAATTGAGAATAGTTTTTGACCGTTTATAATTGGCGTTATTATAAATATAAGATAGGGCGGATGGGAATATATATATATATATATAATCATTCGGTCGTGGTTTGGCCGTAACATTACAAAAACAAATCAAGACGTTATGTTTATGTCCCATTTACTGTTGTGTTTATATATTTATATATATTTATTTTATGTTTTATATATATATATATCCCAGACATATATGGTATAAACATATATTATTTATGCAATAATTATTATGCTTAAATTTTCTAAAAAGAGATTACGTAAAACTTCCTTAGGTAGTACGTCCCTAGATTGTAAGATTAAGTAACATTATCATCATAAAATCCGAGAAACAGGAACGGAAATGAATAAATGATATAGACTTCTGGATAGCTGAACCGGAATGTTGAACAAAGGCTCAGGATTATATTGAATTTTTTAAGGGGAAAATTTAGAACATAATCGTTACTTGTGTTGAAACGCCGAATCGGATAAATACTACACTACAGACAAATGACAGACTAACGAGATTTAATAATGTAAACAACGATGGTATTATTATGATTATTAAAATGGCAAAGAAAACAAAATTGTACAACTGATCCGATGCCAAATCTGAACTTACTGGGGTTGAACATTTTTCATGTTTAGTATAACAGTGAAAGTTATAAATGTCAGTATCTCCGAATGCAAATTCCCTATAGCTGAGAAAATGGCTGTTGTTAAACAAGCAACTTGATCATCAAAGCTGAACTTCATACAGGCCTCTTTCGAACTTATCTTTATGTCCAAAATATTAGAATATGTAAATCTTGGAAAGGGTAAATGTTTTACTGGATAGTCAGTCGGTTTATAGACACTTCTATCCTACAGAAACTGCTGTAAGTGCTGTTGTAAATGGCCTATTAGAAACGATAAAGAAAGCAAATGTGGCATTTTGGTGGTGCTCGATCTCAGCGCTGTTTTTGATACAGTTGTTCATGAACCTCTTTCAAATTATTTACGATCAAGTGGTATTACTAAAGATGATTTTAAGTATTTGAAAAGCTACCCGATAAGATAGAAAATACTCGTACAAATAGGTTTAATTCACTTTCAAACATTTTGTTGTTCAATGCAATGTATTAGGTCCAATTTCATCTTGTATTATGAAACATGCTACAGGGACGCAGGGGCAAAGTTCAGGCTATTTGCAGATGACACCCAATTTTGTTTTTACATAAACGATATTAACGATATAAATGAGATAATAAATGATGTCCTCACCAGTGTAAGGAACGTATTAGCATTTAATCAGTTGGAATTAAATGAAAATAAAACCGAGTTTATGTTGGTAGGAAGGAAAACTGAAATAAGAAACCTTGGTGGTTTTTGGTTTAATATAAATAAAAATAAAGTTTCGATCGCTGACTTAGGTGTGCCACTAGACTGTTATTTGTCTCTTAGTGCTCAAATTAAAAATGTTGTTAAGGTTATTGCACATCATCTTAGAAACATTTCCTTTGTTAAAAAAATATTTCGGGGAGTGTTCCATAAAAATCTTTTGATTAATTATGTCGTAAACTGGATGAACAACTGCAGAAAATAATCTGCCTAAGATGCAACTAAATACTAAATACAGCGCCAAGGCAGACTAATAAAGGGTGTTGCACCGCATGACAGAACTTAGCCTGTATTACTTGAGTTGCACTGGTTCCCCATCAAGGCTAGAATAATGTGTAAAATATGTGAAATGATTCAAATCAAGTTTTGATGACGGTGTCCAAAATATTTGAATGATTTGCTGCATATAATACATCCAATGCATGAAGTCAATACAAGAACAGGTACAGATGGACTCAAGTTATTTGAGTCAAAATGCAATTTGAAAGTAGGATTTGAGAAAATTTAAGTCTGCTGCTCCAAGACTATACAATAAGGTCCCACTTTGTATCAGGAAGACTGAAAATATCAAGTAGTTCAAGAAAAAATGAAAGACTTTGCTTTTTCTGAGTGCGATTACAGTGTGGATTTGATAATTAATAGGGGGTAAGCAATCCAATAGATAAAAGAATCCGAGAATGTGTCTGCATTATTATGTACAGTATGTGCATAGTTGAGTTTGCAGATTTTGCAGAGCGCTTTCGTTGGAGTGGGACCTTAGGAAAAGACAGTAAACAGTCACTATATTTTACCGCGTGACATTACGTCATACACCGAAGAATATTCATTCTCTTGTTCGGTAAAATATTGATAAAAGGTACTGTTATGATACACAGAGGCTAATTTTATCAAGAACCGAGAAGTCACAAAACGAAGAAGCCGTTAATTAGCGTGAAAGCATCAGCATATTCTTTCGAAGTTCCCCCATAAACAAAACCAAGGACGTTGTAGTACTCTTCCGCATAAATCGTCCAAGTTTCGAGACAGGTGAATCCATGGTCCTTGATGGTGGCGCCAACAGCAACCGGGGGTTCTCGGCAAGCAAATCTTCTAGTTAGCGTTCGACTCTGGATTAGTGAAGTATCCTTGTGTTAACCTGTTCGTTTTTCGGTCGGTTCCTCGTTTCCTGAGCAGCAGGAAGGTAATTCTGTACCGGTTAATCTTGCTATAGGAACTTGGTGGCGTGATAGATGGTCTACATTTAGTTGTGGTGACTCCCAGGCTCTGGAAAGGCTGAGTTTCATTACGTTAATGTTTTTATATTTTTGTTAACATAAGGTTTTTGTCTTCGGTTTAGTTTTTCCCGTTCTCAAGGGTTCATGGGTATGCTTACTTGACGTAATAGCTTGTTGCAACAGGCTTTTTTTTTCTTGAGTAAAACTTTAAATTTTGTTTTTAGATTAGACTAAATTTATAAAGTATTTCATTTAATGTTTTTCCTTAAAATTTTGCTGTATAGACGATAAATATAAACATTTTGTGTGGACAGCATTGAATATTTGGTCTTAATTTTTTTTTTTAAACTTTAGTTAATCATGTAGCATTACGTTATCATGTTTTTCGCTTCTGGATCATAAAACTGTAGGTTTCATTTACTTCTGTATTACAAATATAACTTTCAGGGCATGAGATCTGATAGTACGTGAAGTATTTAATTTACAATTTGCTTGGAAATTAATTGCCTGTTAAAATCTTTGCTTTTTGATAAAACCTTGTCTTACTTTTTTAAAAGCTTTATAATTCTAACCTTGGTTCTTGTAAACTTTATCTACCTTTTTTTTCAGATTATTTCTATTTAAAGCAAATCCATATGTTCTAATTTTTACCTACTTCCAGATTTGACAACTATACTATTTTATGAAGCAAACTACACTTGTGAGAAATAGAGGTCAAAGTTCTCGACCCATAAAGTTTCTCAAACTCCTCTCCCCATTTTTGGCTTAACTAGGTGACGTATTTTTCATATGTACAAAGTTTTTAAAAATGAATTTTAAAGTTTAAAAACCAAAACCATTTTTTTTACCTCCACCCCTGCAGGCCCCTCTCATTCCTTCTCGGCAAAGGCAAGGCATGAGAAGTTTTAAACTAATAAATTTTTCTTTTCAGGTGTTAAAGTGCACCAGTCTAGCTATTTTATACGTTAACGTATCTTTAGATTTGTTTAAAAGATTTAATTTGTTTAAAGGATTTAAAGTAACGTAACGTTTATATTGATCGCTTACTTTAGAACTTGCAGTTATCAGTGGGCACTTGTCTTGTGATTAAAGTTTTATAGTACAGTTTTAAATCCAAATCTTAATTATTTCTTGAGATTTGTTTATATTATCCTTTAAGATCCTAATTTCCAAACTCAGCAATAATTTGCTATCATTTTGTATTTGTATTTATAAGGGTATTTAACGTTTGGTGTTATCAAGAAATTAACTAGGGTTTTAGTAATGCAAAGTTTTAAACTTTATTTAACGGATTTTTAATTTGATATTTTTAATGTTAGTCTTTTTGATCGCGGCTACAATGTCCAACTAAATTATGAGTAACTGAGAATGCATTCTTTAGTATTTTAAAGCAATGAAATAGAAATGAGTGAAATTCAGGGGTTGAGTAGTCTTCAGTACTCGCACTCTGAGCGCCACTCTGTATGATAGGAGGGCTTCACTTTTCATAGGGCATTATAACTCAGAAATATTGGTTTGCAGTCCTTGGTTATTTTTCATAAGCCTGTATGACTAGCTGACACAAATATACCATACCTACGGTTTGACACAGTAGTACGTGAGATTGATAGAATGAAACTGTTTGCGCACAGAAGACAATTCGGTTAAAGGTTGAGCTTTTTTCAATGTCAAATTTAGAAGTAAGAAGTAAAAACCGTAGACTGGCCTTCAGACTGCCAAGAAATATTAATTATGGATTACGAAAGTATGCGAAGTTTAAAGTTTTTTCATTAGTACAATTTCTTGAACCCATAATGTTAAGACTTATGGTGTGTAACTCATTCCAGTTTAGCTGAATTCGTTAGCTGAATATAGCTTGCATCACTAGTATTTTGCAGTAGCAGATACTGCTACACATCTCTTAAAGAAAATATTTTGATTATCAGGAATGTATTGGTTTTTTAGTAAAGTTGTAAGTTTTCAGTCAAACGAGAGAGGTTTCCATCTACGCCTGGGTGACATTTTCATTTCAGAGTATTAATAACTTCTGTAGATGACAAACTTTCATCTTACAGCGGAGTGAAGATATGATTAGATGAAACGTGGAAGGTACACGGTTGACTTCTATCCACGTTTTCATAACACCACTGGAAATTTTATGGTCTTTGTTTTTTACGATTATTGTTGTAGCAGTTTTTTAGGACTATTGTGTTTTTACGACTATTGTTAAGTAGCAGGAGAAGTTATTCCCGAACCTTCTGAACTCTGAACCGGCTCTGAGGCAGTTCTCACGTTATTCCATGATGACGCTAAACATCCACAAGGAATATGAGTGCATGCTTGGGTTTAATCTGTTTAAAATCTTTTACTGGTCTATATTGTTATTAACGCTGATGTCTGATACGATAATGTAAGAGCAGTAACGTTAGCAAAGGCTGAACAATCATCCTCGTAATAAAGGCGATGAATCTGCAGTTTTCCCATGATTCCTTAATTTTTAATACTAACGAAATGCACTAACAACATTTCCTTGTATGGTTGTATACTGGGTCAAGAAGGAAAGGGAAGATTCTAGAAGGTTTTGATAATTAGTGTATTTGATAGGAAAACGTATTATTAGCTTATTACCTAAATATCGTAGGGTTTATGCTCTTTATAGCTTTTACACTAACAATAACACAAGTTCATTAACAGGACAAATGTTCAAACGTTCAAGTGGCCAACAAAGATAAAATAGTTTGTTTACTGTAACACCGTCATAAACCCGATTGGTGAGGGGATTAGCCAAATCTACACAGCTGAGGGCATTGACAGATAGTGAAAGTACCTAAAAAGTACAACACACACTTCCTTGTTATGTCAAGCTACTTAAATCGAGCTTTATTGTCCCAAACATTTTGTTAAGAAATGAGCTGAGGTGAATAGAATAAATTCAACATAATTTTGATGAAAATGTTTAATCAGCGGTCCATTTTGGAAAGAAATTTGTAATGAAAACTCCACTTTATAAGATCCAATACAATACTAAAGAAACGAGAAAGTTAATTAGGTAATTTCGTAGTATTCAATTTCGGTTCCCTCTTTTTTTCTTTCATTTCGTAGTATTCAATTTCGGTTCCCTCTTTTTTTTCTTTCATTCTAGTTCTGTCATTATTCCTGTAAACCTTGTCAGTATGCGCGTGCATGTGTGCCCGTCTCTTGCTGTTAGGTTTCATGTATCCATTTGTAATTAGATTCTCGTTCAGTAGTTTTAGAATGATCATTCTTATCTGGCGATATCCAAGTCACAGAGTAACGCTGGCAGTAGGTCTGCGTAAGTGTCATTAAAATCCCGGAAGGTTTTGCAATGCCTAGAGAACAGAAACCCAAATGAACCTTAATTAGCAAGCAACTTGAAAGGGAGATGAAAGAGGCTGTTGCCCGCCGTCAGAGTCATGGAATATCTTCCGGTGTTAAGAGCCAAGTCGATAATTGGCTAATTTGTCCCCCAATGCAGATGGCTTTCGCCTTAGTTGCCAAGCAAGACGAAAAGGCCATTGGGAAATAAAGCCGCCTAGTGATGTAAATTAAGAACCGAGCTGTAATTAGGTTCTTAACTCAGAAAGTTATGTAATAAAATTTTTACTTCCAGGTAAACTAAACGGACAATCGAATAACGATATTTTTAAAATAGAAATCATTTGGAAATATATACACTAAAGATAAGGGGAAAAATGATTTTGTTTTGTCCAAAATTATGCATAATTATCTTGGATGCAGCTGCGAAAGATTACTCAGTGTAACTATAAATAAAATGTAAAATTTTCTTTAAAAAATTCAGATAAATAATGTCCGGTCTATAATGAGACTGGACACAGTAAAAATTATTTCTTGAGATAAATAGGAATTGATAAGCAGTGAGATCGTATTTTCATTTAATGACAACGTTATTAAAGTTTTTAAATTTTCTCTATTATAAGATATTGGCATAATAAAAGTTAACTTTCAGCCTGTAAATTTTCATTAACGAGTTCATATTTTACCAAGTGATATCTGTTCAGTAAGTTTTAAATATGCCACACACATCTGTTTGCATGTAGTTGTAAGGGTATGAAATGGCTAGTTAGAAAAAACCTAACTATATAATATTTCTAGAATTTTATATTTGAAAGAAGAAATGGCTGTTAAGTGTCAGAATGAAAAAATGTTACTCGCTTTTTCGTTTAAATGTTCAGAGTCAGATCTAATTCTTTAATGTGTCAGTATTCCAAAAATTGTTTTTTTGCCACAGCTCACGTCTGCTAATGGGATTTTTTTTTTTATTTTGCAGGTATGGTTTTATCAAGAAGCAGCAATGACCCAAGCCACTGACGTAAGCCAAATCTGATTGAACTCATCAAGTCGGAACAGTAAGTTTAGATTCACCCTGTTATGGAATTTTCCTTCCCATAATTTCTGCATGATTCTATTTTGCCTCAACCTTCCAAAAATGGTAAGAGTTGGGTTTGCTTTGTTCACCTCATTTTTAAGCTCTATGCATTCTCCGAGTTGAGATTTTCATAAAGAGTGGTTTTTCATTCACAATTTTATCACAATACCACATCGTCTTACTTGTAATCTCATCAAGTACCTTGAATATTCCCAGGCCCCGTTTGTATATGTATGTAGTTCAATATATTATATATATCTATATATATATATATATATATATATATATATATATATTTCATATATATATTGTCATTTGATATAGAATGACCATATCCTAAAAGTACATCATTCAAATAACTGGCCTTGGTATTAATAAATTTTTATTAAAATCCAGAAAGGTTTTGTAATGTCTTGGAACAAACACCCACATTATCAATTATCCGTACAATGAGCAACGCGAAAGGAAGGCTGAAATATCTGTTGGCTGCCGTACTTTTAATCCTATAATCGCCTACCTTCCGGTGTTGATGAAGATCCAACCCTGATAATTGGCTAATTTATCCTCCAATGCAGATGTTTTTTTAGTTGCCTTCTTGCTAAGCAAGACTAAAAGGCCATAGGAGAATAAAATCTGTGATGTATAGTTTTGTAATTTAAAGAACCTAACTAAATGGTTTCAAATTAACATAAAAGTTGTTGGCGAAAGTTATGCAAGGCGTTCTAAAAGTGCAGATGTTTGTTGGTAACATTAAAACTAAAAACACATATAATAACTATATTTTGGTGAAACTTTCCCAATAGTTTTGAAATATATGCACACGATAACCAAAACAAATGGTTTTGTTCTGTCCAATGTTGTTTGCAGTTATCTTGAATGAGCTGCCAAAGTTTACTCCATAGAATGAAAATGTAACAGATCATTCTTCAAAAATTCAGATAAAAATGAAATATTTCTTTAAACCCCACAATAAAATGATTCCCCTCTAAGATAAATAGTTTGATAACCAACGAGAGATCTTATTTTCGTTTAATGCTGCCTTATCATTTGAAAGTTGTTTTTATTAAAATTCCTGTTATAAGATGTGGCATAATAAAGTTAACTTTCAACTCTATATTTCCATTAATAAGTTCATTTTTACCATGTTTCTATTCAGAAAGTTTTTTTAAACTAAATGTGCAGTTTTAAATATTCACACATCACTGCAAGGAAAACTGCCCTGGGGAAAAAAAACAGAAAATTTGGAACATTTATTTGATTGTTGCAAGAGAAAACAGTTGTCCCTAACAGAAATGTTGTTAAAACTTGATAACTGAGGCATCCTAGATTAAAGAAAAAGGAATTAGAAAATTTATATATGTTAGTTAATGTTTTTTAGTTCATTGATAAAGTAAAATACATGGTAAAATATGTGTGTAAAATACATGATGTAAATCTAAAATTTACTATTTTTGGGGGGTTGAAGGTGTAAATGGATTTGGCTAGGAAAACCTAACTAATTAGTATTCCCGACAATTTTATATTTGAAAGATCAACAGGAAGCTAAATAATTTCAAATTGAAAAAATAGCTTACTAAAAACTTTTTCATTTAAACAAAATCAGAAACAAAAAGTCTTTAGATGGGAAGAGATTAGATCGGGTTTATATGGCAGATTTTTACTTTTATTTTGAAGAAGGGATTTATCAGCGAAACTGGCAAATCATGCCAAGAGCGTAAGCAAATCAACATCTGCAGAACATAAGTTTAGATTCATAATCAGATTTTCCTTCCTGCCAAACACTGTTGGGAAAATGAGCTCATCAGAAAGACTGGGAAAATTTGGTTTGTTTGTTCACATTTTTAAACACTAACAAAACATCTGACTTGAGCTTTTCATAAAGAACGTTTTCATAACAATTTCATCACAACAACACGATGGCAGGGAACACATCAAATCTTTGAAGACAGCATATCTAGAAAATCGTATATATATATAGTAGCAAGGAAACGAAGAAAAAGCAAGAGAACGCACGGAAAACGGACACCTGGAACGAGGGATCAGAGAAAGAACAAGGTCACGAGTGGGTGGAGGTCATACAGGAAGAGCTAGGCGATTATAGGATTAAAAGTATTAGCACACACATATAAATACAGCCGGACTACGCGTCTGCTCATTGTACGGATACTTGATAATGTGGACTGTTTGTCCAAGACAGCTTGTAACTTTTTGAATAAAAACTCCATTAGATACCTTCCAGTTTGAATGAGGTCCTTTTAGTAATTCTACTAATGCACAGAACAATTGTGTATGTGATAGTTAATATATATATATATATATATATTATATATATATATATATATATATATATATATATATATACACATATATACATATCTATGTATATATATGTATACATGTCCGTTATAGAACAGAATAAAATATAGAATTTAGGCCAAAGACCAAGCGCTGGGGTCCTATGAGGTCATTCAGCGCCGAAAAGGAAATTGACAGTAAGAATGTTGCACTGTGAAACAACTGTTAGAGAGTGTAGAAAGTCAGATGGAAGAAAGAATATAAACGGAGGCACAGTAAAACGGACGCTGCAAAAGGTGTTCCAGAGCAAACCTCGGACGACATTCCTTTGTATTTGTAAGCATCTTTTGTATGCTGGGATATGGCAGTAAATCCCAGCTCTGTTGAGTCTGAGTCTCGAGGTCATGGGATGGCGGTTGAACCGCAGGTGTCGGACCGACGTTCTCCTGGGCATGATTACAAGTGGCTTCCCACCTCAAAGCTGTTTTCAGCGAACCCTCCTCCTCCAGCCGCCGGCGGATCCACTTCTGATCCCTTTCGTGGTCCTCCCCAATCGATGAGTTTTACTCCGGGTACTTGTTCCACAACTCCACAACTCGGTGATTCTGCCTCGTTAAGATGACATTTTTCCAGTTATTTTCGGCGCAAAAGTTCCCAGCAAACCTGAGACGACATTGGACCGGTCGATATCGTTCTCGGCTAGCACTCTGCTGGGCCGGCGTTCGAGTCTCCGACCGGCTAATGGAGAATTAGAGGAATTTATTTCTGGTGATGGAAATTCCTTTCTCGCTATAATGTGGTTCGGATTCCACAATAAGCTGTAGGTCCCTTTGCTAGGCAACCAGTTGGCTCTTAGCCACGTAAAATAAGTCTAATCCTTCGGGCCAGCCGTAGGAGAGCTCAGTGGTCTGGTAAACTAAGGTATACTTAACTTTATGGGGCGCACCCTTCTGGCGTAGCGGTTATGGCCGAGTAATGTTTCATTAAACACAAGTCTTAATGCACAGATGTATGCTGGACATATCAACACAACATTACATCAAATATCTAAATGTTGGAATAAAACCTTTGATAAAGGTGTCCATTTTCTGACAATTGTAAAAGAATTTGTATTAATTTAACTTCCTGTTTCCTTCAGGGGAAGGTGGTGTGCATACTTTATCATTAATGGAAACAGTTCGTAGAGGAAATGTTTTTAATAGTGATAAAGTACACACACTATCAACCCTTGAAGGAAAAAATAGTATGGGTCTGACCTCGTCGCAGTAAGGAAAAACCATATAAAATACTGAAGTGATTAATAAAAAAATCTGATACGGTATGTTAAATAAAATTCAATAACAGCTGTAAAGTTTTATGGCCATCAGATCTTTTAAGTATAAATAAATGCTAAACAATAATGGAGCAATGGTGAGACTTATCAACATCTATTTTATCACATACCACTAATTGCTATGATCACAGTTGAAAAAATTATTAATGATGTAGAATACAGGATATGTGACATTTCCTCTACCGGTGTCGATGATCGGAACCTTTTTGACAACAACTTCCGTGCTTTGAGAGACCAAGTCAGTACTCTTCGATGGTAGTAGGGTTTTAACTAAGTCACCGTATTCGGCATTTGTGCATTTCCACCTCCTAATGCCGGTGTGGGCAGCGCAGACCTTAGAAACTTCAGTTAGGCTCATTTCTCCATTTAAAAGCGACAAACATAACAACATTGCATGTGAATTAAGTTACCACGGCCATGGTATTCTACACTGACAATAATTATTAGACGGGTAAGAGATTAATGGGTTAACAGTACATTTTTGTTTGCCGTAACCTCGCGCGGACAAGAAACTGCCAAACAATACTATAAAAAGCTTTCGCGAATTGTCCCCCACTTACCAAGGAAATCTTTCACTCTTCGTCACTCTCTTTCCAAATTATTTTATTTTTTCTTTCTCTTTGTCTCGTTATTTCAGCTTTTTTTTCTCTGCTTTTCTTGTTTTATCTTTCTTATGAATATAAATGTACCTGTGAAAGGGTGAAAGTATCTGAATCTTATTACAAATAACCGTAATTTATAAGTGAGCAAAAACTGGCATTCCTTAGTTGCCATCAGCCACGTCACCCACCTTCACTGTGAATGTAGGACCAATCATGCAACAAAACTGAACACAGTAGGATTTAATTTAACTTATCAAGAATGCACCAGAGAAGCTTGTGGTTACTACCTCAATAACGTAAGTGAACTGACAATTTTGGCCTTTTTTTTTAGCAGCAGGTGGTTGCAGATCACAGAACACCCCCGCAAGCGTTCTTGCAGTTCACCAACTCTGTCTGTCCTGACTTCCTTCGATCTTTCACCTTTACAGGAGAGGGTCTGTCACCATCGAGGGGTTTTAGGTTTTTCAGTACTTCAGTCTTCTTCTTCTTCTTCTTCTTCTTCTTCTTCTTCTTCTTCTTCTTCTTCTTCGTTTAACGTGCTTTTTCCCATTTTTATATGGGGTAAGCAATTTCTTTGAAGGACTTTGATTTGGCGTTGTGGTAGACCGTAGCCTCGATCGGCTGCCCTGCCTGACATCGCTTAGACCCCGGTAGCGAATGTGTACTTGTATCGTACCAAATCCCCAGCTCCCTTTCTCCCAGCAGCGAGGAGAGTTGAGCGGTTAGGTCGACAGTTCGAGACGTGTAGATGTTGGAGTGGCTTTCTTTGTGTGTGTGTATTAGTCTGTAACACCCATTTGCTTTCAGCAAACCTATCCGTTGATTACATACATAATCCCGGGGTGTCTACACGGATAGCAAAGTGTCCGCCTCTCTGACCGGTCGGCTGCAGATTTGAACCCGTGCTTCAGACCTCTATGAAGTCCGAGGCTGCTGCTCTACCGACCTGGCCATCGAGGCTTTTTCAGTACTTTAGTCAGGATGCATAATTGCAGAAATGCTTTGTACGTCGATCTTGTGAACAGATATTCTGTTGATAAGTTACAATACTCGATAGGAAATACTAGTTCATAAATCACACCTTCTTAAACACTTGTATTCTCATATTTATTTAAAATATTTTCTTAACTGTAGATTTTACACTCAGTGCCTTTATCGTCACATGTAAACTTTCACAATCACTTTCTTAACGATATCAGTACATGGAAATTTTGCAATGCATAAAAAGAATTTCCCTCGTCCCCGACCCCTTCCCATAATGCACTTGACGGTGCCACATCTATTGAGTGTTGCATTAGTTACTTGTTTAACTGTTTCGTGGACTCATTATCGCGATTCGTACTCACTCTGTGGCCGGTTGGAAGAACGGATTTTTGTGGTCGATATCACTTTTGCCATTGTTCTGTGAAGGAAAGTCCCAACCAGTAACATTATATTTATGAATAGAACCTGTCGCTTTGCGCAAGTCTCATTAAATATTGGTTAAAACCTAATAGAATTTGAAGATTCTTGATATCAAATTTTATTCTCTTTGAAGCCAGTTGAAGATGTTGAGAAAAAGTGGAAACAGAAAAAAGTTTACCTCATGTTTTCTTTCTTCTTCTTCTTCTTCTTCTTCTTCTTCTTCTTCTTCTTCTTCTTCTTCTTCTTCTTCTTCTTGCAATCGAGAGCCAGGAATGGCACAGCCTGAATACTATGAGTTCACAGTTCCAAGAGAAAATAACATGTGAGCCCACTCGTGGAAGAAATAGGTCAAGTGGAGAATTCCTCCCCTCACTGAAAAAAAACACACACACACAAAAGGTTTTCCTTCGAGTTTAATGCTATAGTTAGAACCCAGGGCTTTCCAGAATAAAAAAAAAACGGGGATTCTCAGTGTAGGTTTTTTTTATTGCTAAGCAAATTTGCTTTCTCCATGTTCCAGGAATGCTTTCGTTTTCTTGGTAGTTTTTTTTTTCCTTTGCTGGGCAAAGATGTAAATGATTTATTTCCGTAATAATCACTGGTTTAACGGATGATTTTCATAATTATCGGTGTATAATTGCAAAGAATTATTAGAGAATTTATACACAAACAGGAGAAAAATGCACACACACACTAGCACATGTGTGTATGTATGCATGCACATATATTTATGCAAATATATATCAGAAATGACCGCAGTTTCCCTTATCAAAATAAATCCTTTATCAAAACAGTTTCCCTTATCAGAAAAGAATCCTTAATCAAAATAGTTTACTTTGTGAAAATATCTTCCCTTATCAAAATAATTTCCTTTATCAAAATAGTTTCCTTTATCAAAATAGGTTCCTCATCGATAGTTTCCTTGATCAAAAGGTTGTCTCTTATCAGAATAGTTTCCTGCATCAAAATGTTTCTCTTATCAAAATGGTTTCCTTTATCACAATATTTTTCTTTTATCAAAAGTTCCCTTTACCAAAATATTCTTGTATCAAAATAGTT
>NC_089754.1:29417383-29419883 GCF_040412425.1 Macrobrachium rosenbergii | reverse complement strand
TATGCTTAACTTATTCATTTCTAGGAAACATTAGAATATAAAAACAGAGGGATTCTAAATTTCACCTTTATGTAGAGGTCACATAAGGGCAGATATACAATGTTTTTCAAGTCCTCAGGATAGAGAAAAAATCACAAGAGAATTGTTTTTTTTTTATAATTCTCAGTTTTTTATTGTTTTTAAATTTTTTTATTGTTATTAAGGTTACCTTATGGATTTTTCTTTTCACTGTTTACCAATTTTGAAATAAAGGTTTTCGTTAAGTTAGGCCTTCCAGTTTATTAACTTTTAAAAGATTTACTATTTTTTTATATAAATAATTCATATTTAACTTTAAATTTCCTAAAATTTTTATGAAGAGAGTTCATAGATTCTTTATTAAGAGATTTCATTAATTTTTTATCTGAATTTCAAAAATTTTCTAGTAAAACATTTCATAAATTTTCTAGTAAAACATTTCATAAAATGTCTAGTAACAGATTTCCTAAATTTTCTAGTAAAAGATTTCATAAATTTCTTAGTAGTGATTTCATAAATTTCCCAGTAAGAGATTTCATAAATTTCTAGTAAGTGACTTAATAAATTTACTAGTAACGGGTTTCATACATTTTCTAGAAAAGATATAACTTTTCCAGTAAAAAATGTCATAAATTTTGTAGTAAAAGATTTCACAAATCTTCCAGTAAGAGTTTTCATTAATTCTGGAGTGATAAAATCAGGTTCTCTTGTATCTTTATAATTTTGTTTCATTCCCATATTCTTACTTAACGTACCCCAAAAACTATGCCATGCAGATATGACATATATTTTTCCCATGGTTATGCAGCCAAAGAATAAAAAAGAAAATATATTTCCCAGTAAAAAAAAAACACAATACTCAACCCAGAAATAAATCCAGAAAATACATATAAAATGGAATAGACTGAAACGCACGTGTAAAATTAAAGAAGTCAGGAGAAAAACATTTACCAGAAAAAGGAAAAAGGGGAGAAATAAAATGGAACGGTACCAAAGTGGGACGAAAAATACAGGCAGTAAAACAAAAAAATAGTAAAGAAAAATGGGAACGCAAGAATTAGAACAGAACGCAGGAAGGGAAAGTGTTCCAGATATGCTGACGACTTGTTTTGATTACGAGGAGGTGATGTATTATACAAAATGAGCTCTTTTTTTTGCAGGTGATTGTTTGTTGCAATAATACAAAAGATATATTTGTATGCAAGGTACTTAAGACGACTATAGTGTGAAGCGGAAAGGCCTACACTTTATATAAATATGTCTTACGTAATTGACACTTTTTGTTTTGTTCAATGACACTATGGAAATTTCATTAAACATCATTTCTGAAGTATGGAGTAGTATCTCATCTTTTTCTCATTTTAACCTTTTTCTTGTGCAGTCTTGTCTCTCTCTCTCTCTCTCTCTCTCTCTCTCTCTCTCTCTCTCTCTCTCTCTCTCTCTCTCTCTCTCTCTCTCTCTCTGTTATCTTGTAGCAATCAATCTTACGTGAGTAAAGGGAGTTTTACAAAAGCATGTGTAAGAAAAATATTCGGAAAAACACTTGGATTCAGAATATACGAAAATATCTGTTACACCTAAGCTTTATTTTACGATAGAAATATATCTTAATACTATAGCATCGTTGTAGGTGTTTTATGATAGGTTTTTTCACGTAAATCCAACAGAGTTTACCAAATAACTCAAAGAGTATTCGTAATATCTGTTACAGGTCAGGAGAATCAGTCTTCTCGAGGCTAAACTAAGCCTTATCATTTTTAGAAATGTTTCTCGATACCGTATATTTATATATTTGTTCTAGTGTATGTTGTATAGTTTTTACAAGTGAATCTAAGGGAGCTCACCAAAGAACTCGGAGAATATTCGTATATGCCAACTGCATCAGTATTCTCAAGGGTAAATCACACCACAAGAATTCCGTACACACGCTTGCTTACTACCATTTCCAAGAACTCTCTATTCACTTCATCCTAATCTTCCAGATAGCTTCCCGATAACCAGACAAAATAATACTCCTTTACGGACGAGAGAGGTCTCTCGAGCATATCGCCTTTAGTGTTTCAAGAAAATACGGGCGAGCGGGATCAGTGCGTTGCGGACCTCGTCATAAAGTTCAGAGTTCAGAGCGAGATAAACTGCGAGTAAATATTTGGCTCTGTATAGCAAGTTCCGCCATTCGATGGCCATAAGGTTGGCGTTTGGCGTTTTGTGATGTAGCGGTTGCCTGAAAGCATTTAATGATTGTGTTTTGTTAAAGGTTAATTGTTATATTTTGTTAAGATAAATTGGTGTTTATGTGACTCAACATATATAAATTGATCCATTTTTTAAATTTTTGTAAGGTATTACTGAACACAAAACGAAGCATTTTAGTTGGTTTCACTTGACAGTTGGAAAAAAATTGCTGTCTTTTCGGACGAAAAAATTGGCCTGCAGGCCTAATAAATAAAAAAAAATAAATATTCATCTATGGAAATATCAC
>NC_089754.1:29379883-29414883 GCF_040412425.1 Macrobrachium rosenbergii | reverse complement strand
TTATACATTTATGTGTTAGATTTTCGGAAAAGTCCGTGCCAAAGTTTGGTTTCTCTAAATACAGGTTAGTTACGTATCCTATCTAGGACTTTCCCTATCTTCGTCTGGGAATGGAATCGAGCAGAGAGAGAGAGAGAGAGAGAGAGAGAGAGAGAGAGAGAGAGAGAGAAAAGTTTTAGGTACAGACATTGCCAAAGTTTAGTTTCTCTAAATCTGCATCTTTTGTGGCGGTGCCCTAAACTGAAACTTTTCCTTTCTTCATTAGGGAATCGAGAAATATATATATATATATATATATATATATATATATATATATATATATATATATATATATATATATATATATATATATATATATATATAGATAGAGAGAGAGAGAGAGAGAGAGAGAGAGAGAGAGAGAGAGAGAGAGAGAGAGAGAGAGAGAGAGAGAGAAATTCTCGCTTGACTGCAGAACCGTGTTTTTGCTATAACACATCAACAACATAAACAGATTTTGAAACTCCAAATCCCTAATATTTGATTTCCATTTTTATATCATTCATCCATCTCGTCCTCAGAGTCGGCAGACCATTTATGTTCAATACGTGATGTCTTGCCTGCAGAAGTCCCGCATCGAAGCTCTTGAGGAAAGTTCATAAAAGGCACGAGACACTTATTCTGGTCATGGAGCGTGAATATTCCTTGAAACAGTGCCCTCGTTTGGATGTTTTTTGCCAGATGCTGGAATCCTCTTTTTAGTTTTCTGTCAAGGAAAACTATTGTGCCGTCTTTGTCTGTCCGTCCACCCTCAGATCTTAAAAAACTGCCGAGGGTAGAGGGCTGCAAATTGGTATGTTGATCATCCACCCTCCAATCATCAAACATACCAAATTGCAGCCCTTCTAGCCTCAGTAGTTTTTACTTTATTTAAGGTTAAAGTTAGCCTAAATCGTGCATCTGGCAACGATTTAGTACGGGCCACCACCGGGCATCAGCTAAAGATTCATGGGCCGCGGCTCATACAGAATTATACCGAGACCACCGAAAGATATATGTATTTTCGGTCGCCATGATTATACGTTGTACAGAAAACTCGATTAAGCCGAAGAAACTTCGGCCTATTTTTTACTCGTTATATTTTATTTTTACAATTGTTACGCTGTTGTTACTTCCTTTTCATTCTTATCTTATGCATTAAATTGCTTTTCTAATTAAAATGGTTTTAGTTACTAGTCTTTCCATTTGATAATACTTGCTAGGACTTTATCGCTTGCAATAAATCTAAAGCTTTTTAATCCACTCTCGTTTGCTAGTTAATAAACAAGCTGGCATGTGAAATGTAAATTGAAATTTCCCCCTTCCTTGTTTGTGTTTCGTGATTGTCAGTCATTGCAATTCCTTAGCTTATTGATTCTCTCTCGCTTTCTGTATATATATATATATATATATATATATATATATATATATATATATATATATATATACATCGTCTTCGTTTTTAACGTGCATTTTTCCCATTATTATATGGGGTAAGCACGATGCCTTCTTTTGAAGGACTTTGATTTGGCGGTGGGGTAGGCCGTAGCCTCGATCGGCTGCCCTGCCTGACATCACTTAGACCCCGGTAGCGAATGTGTACATGTTACCAAATCCCCAGCTCCCTTTCTCCCAGCAGCGAGGAGAACAGTTCGAGACGTGTGAGGTGCCTGTTATGTTTTAGAAGGTGTTGGAGTTGCTTTGTTTATGTGTGTATTAGTCTGTAACACCCATTTGCTTTCAGCAAACCTATCCGTTGATTACATACGTAATCCCGGGGTGTCTACACGGATAGCAAAGTGTCCGCCTCTCTGACCGGTCGGCTGCGGGGATTGAACCCTCGCCACAGACTCGTATGAAGTCTGAGGTTGCTGCTTCTACCAACCGAGCCATCGTGGCTCCTATATATATATATATATATATATATATATATATATATATATATATATATATATATATATAAATTAAAAATCACAGTAGATACACGTGACCTCAGTATATAAGTAGGAAATTGTGGTATTCGCTTATATATATATATATATATATATATATATATATATATATATATATATATATATATATATATATATATATATATTATATAGTATGTATATATATATATATATATATATATATATATATATATATATATATATATATATATATATATATATATATATATATATATATATAAACGTTTCTATACCACAGTTTTAAATGACATACCACAGTTTTAAGCACACCAGATTGAAATCGGTATATCGTAAGACGAATGTGAGTGCATTTACTGTATATTTTTTCTTGTTTCTGAAAATTACACTTGTAATTCATATAAAAACTATCAGACATTACCAATTATGACAAAAAGACTTTTTTTTTATTTAAAGTACCATTATAGTAGACACAAAGAGAGTGAATAAAAAATTTAAAAAATAGTAAAACAGTGAATTCATTAAGGAGGCTGCTACAGGTTCCAGCCATATTTCGTTCTTTCGTTCCTTTTTCAAACAATATTTTTTCCAGACAAAACCTGTCAGAATCTCTTGATAACTCAATTTTCTTCCCCCCTAAGGTTATATTCTTCTATCTCTCTCTCTCTCTCTCTCTCTCTCTCTCTCTCTCGATTTATCTTCCACTTACTGAGGGTATCTGGCAAAATTCTTTCTAGTTTTTTCTAATAATTTTTATTACTGAAAAATTGCCTTTGAAGAAATGTATAGATATATACCACCAATATATGTATGTATATATATATATATATATATATATATATATATATATATATATATATATATATATATATATATATATTTGTATGCATGTATATGTTTGTGTATGTTTTTACTGATACATATGAATATGTATTGAATAATCACTTTCTAGGGATAATGTCAATTTGAAAAAGACTTCATTGACATTATTTAATATTGATATTTTATTGGATTTCATTAATAGTATAAATATTAATGTAATTTGGTAATACATTTTGAACCACACTACACTAAGAAAATGCAAAGTATTTTGAGTGGATAAACTATGTTGCCAATTCTTGCAAGATCCATATTATTGAGGGAATAAACCCTGCGTCTTCAGTTCTTAATCTGTCATCGAGTGCATTTTCTCGTATGAAATATTTTGAATCAGAATCTTTATGGAGTGGAACCTATTGTATTCTTCTTTATATTTTGAAAATAGCTGTTAATTTAAACATGACGGCGAATAACGTTTTAATAAAAAATCAAGTTCTTTGAATATAGAGATCGCTGGCCGCGAGTTCGAATTTTCGACTGGCCAATGAAGAATAAGAGGAATTTATTTCTGGTGATAGAAATTCATTTCTCGCTATAATGTGGTTCGGATTCCACAATAAGCTGTATGTCCGTTGCTAGGTAACCAATTGGTTCTTAGCCACATAAAATATGTCTAATCCTTCGGGCCAGCCCTAGGAGAGCTGTTAATCACCTCAGTGGTGTGGTTAAACTAAGGTATACTTAACTTTTGAATATCTCTCTCTCTCTCTCTGTCTCTCTCTCTCTCTCTCTCTCTCTCTCTCTCTCTCTCTCTCTCTCTCTCTCTCTCTCTCTGTAACATGAACAGAACGATAAATCTAGTTTAATGCGGATTCCACTGAATAGCATTTCACGTTCACAAAATTCTGAGCTTAAAAAGTAATACATTAACGTATTAATTTGAGATTTATTTATAAAAGAAACAACATTCATAGTATCAATAAAAGTGAATATTTTGATTCAAATGTAAAAACAAGGGAAAATATGACGAAAAATCAAGGAAATATGAGGAGCAGAATTAAAGAAACGAACGAATATATGGCGACGTTCGACGTGAGTTTCTGAAGCCATTAACCACTAAGCCTTTAGTTTCAATACCTAAGAGTTAGATTACATAAATAGCGTTATTTGATACAGAGCATTTTATATACGCTTTTTCTGATGCGTTTATATACCAGATATCGAATTTTGTACATGTACAACGAAAGATGCTCCATATACCAAATCTTGTACATGTACAACATGATAGTGCGTGTATCCCAATTTGGTACATGTACATAAAAAAATCCAATTACCAAATTTGGTATATATACAACAGAAACATCCAAATATCAATTTCGTACAATAAAAATGTCCGTATATCAACTTTTTGTACATGTGCAACAGAAAACTTAATAGGTCGAATTTTGTACACGTACAACAAAAAGGTCCCCATATCAAATTTTGCACATGTCCAACATAAAAGTTCAAAAACCAAATTTTGTACACGTACACCAAAAAAAGTCCCAAATTCGAGATAAAATAAGAACTTAAAATTCCTGATTTGTGAAGCAAGGAATTTCGAGTTTAGATTTTATGATCTATTCTGGGGCGTTTTACAACGCCATTGTTGGTCAAACTTTAACTAACTTAGAGTTTTTCATCACCTCGTAAAACTGCTTTATGGTACCGCACGCGAAAGGAAACAGTTTGTATATATCTGTGTATATATGGATGTATATGTGCGTACAGTATATGTATATATACATGTATATATATATGTGTATGTGTAAATAAAAAATATAATCTATATATTTATATATACAAATATGTATATACATATATACATATATGTACACATATATACATATATATACACATATATTATATATATACATGTACAGGTATATATGTATATATATACACATATATATATATGTATATGTATACTTATATGTATACATGTATATGTATATATGCATATACTGTATGTATATATATGCATGTATATGCATATGTATACATATATATGTATATATATATGTATGTACATTTATATGTATTTATATATATATATATATATATATATATATATATATATATTTATGTATGTATATATGTATATACATGTGTATATATAAATATATGTATATGTGTGCTTCACACCATCATATCCAAAACTAAACAAATCCTAGATGAAATATGGAAAGATAGTTAACATACTAAGACTTACCTGAATTATTGACCATGTTATATGTTAAGTGTATTACCGAATGCAATACTATTTTCGCTCTTCTGGTGGTCTGAGATCAACGAAGTTGTATTCACTAACCCAGACATGTATTTAGACTGGGTACTTACGTGAAATAGCAGGCACAATTTATAGTAAAAGTGATTATTACCGTCCTTAGAGGACTGGGCTAACTAAAAATCTGAAAGCTATTAGAAAATGAAAGTTCGCTGCGTTATTATTTTGTACAAAGAGGATAAATAGTGTAGTAGTGTAATATTGATATTATAAAGAGAGAAAAGGTAAATGTTTTAAAAATAAAATTAAAGTATAATTTATAGTATTAAAAAACAGTTTCTTGTTGTACAAAATACTATTGTGAAATTCATTTATGTGCAAATTCTAAAGACAAAATCTTTCAAAACATATTACAACAATGCTGTTGCCTCTTTTAGTAAATCTTTAAGGTATTTATTTTATTAATTCAATTACAAGGACAACAATCGTATATTCAGTTTTTTTGTAGATTCCAAAAAAATTGAAGATAAAATTTTTAGTCACTTCGCAATATTTTTGCAACAAACAAAATCGTATCGTCCAACGCATTTCCATGAAAATTATAAAGAAAACGGCGCAGTTATATTCCTCCAATGCTCTAATGTTTGCCTGCAATCATCTAAAAAGTCTTGCATGAGGCTTCTCCTCCCAAGGGACCGGTAACCGGGAATTCGAAAGGTTAAGAATCATATTAGAGAGTAAAATTGTTCTAATCTGCGCTACGAGCGGGTTCTAATCACTACAGTCTGTTGAAAGTTGTGCTTTTTCTGGAAATTAATACTGAGAGAAATAATGAATAGGACTTTAAGAAGTGATTCAGTCTTTTACGTAGACTTCCAAAATATTGCTTTTTTTTTTTCTCAGTCAAAAATGGTTTGTAATCTCCATTGTGATGAGTAATATTCAGACGTGTGTTTTCATTCTCGAATAGGATTCTGTATATACTGACTTTATTCCATGAACCCTGAACTTACAGGAAATTGAAAAACCGTAAAAAAAACGTCGAATTGCAATTGTTATTAAATGACGTGGAGAATTGTATATTAATTCTCAAAATGGATTCCGTATAAGCTGATTTGGTCCACGAAATATTAACTTTCAGTTAATTGAAAAATTAAAAAAACACAGTCCAGTGGTTCAGTTACATAGCGTTTACAAACGCAATAAAGAAAAAATCATGATTTTAAGGTTCAAATATTGGCTTTGGGTACTTCATGTTCGTTTTGTATTATATAATTTTCAAAATGTCGTACGAAGGAAATGGGATTCTAAATTCTGGTATTCAGAACGTTCCGTATATTACTATTTCAGCCAACAGCTCTCAGAGCTTCAGTACTTATACATGTTTTTTCTACTTTTTTGAGAAATACGCTGTATTTTCCAAGATAAATCTTATATGTGGACATTTGCTTGAAATAATTGATAGGTTTTAGACAGGCAGACTATAAAACCAAAGCTTACTTTGTTGTCAGCGAAAAATGTTTTATCTTAAAACAACTGCGAGAGAGAGAGAGAGAGAGAGAGAGAGAGAGAGAGAGAGAGAGAGAGCTGACGATGCTCCTTACTCACCATTAAGAAACTCTGCGTCACCATATAGAGGATATTACGGCTGATGAGGTCATGTGCATATATCTCTCCGCGAATCACCAAGACCAACGGAACTTTTATCGTTTTCTCTTCACGATAATATGACCTATTATAACAGGTCACAAAACTAGGCCAAATAGGCCTTCAAAAACTCTTCAAGAGACTCCAGTTGTAAAGCTTTTATCATCCCTACGTTATACTCTCGAACGCTGTATTGTCTACGAGCGTGAAGGAAAGAGAGATATGGAGTCACCTTCACAAAAACATTAATGTCTCGGGGAAAAGTTCTAGGGTCCAATTCTGTCTTTCTCATAGACCGCCTTTATTGTGGGGAAGTTGAGAGATACGACGGCGAGACTTTAGTGATAAAAGGGGAAACGTTTATTGTGCAGGACTGTCCGGTCCTCAGAAAACGTTCTTTTTGGGGTAGATAAACGTTAATTGTGGGGACAGTTTCCGTCAATTCCCATACGTGGATGTTACATTACATTGGTAAACAGGAATTGTTTTGTTTCATCTTGGTAATGATGGTAAATTCCTCATTAGGCAAGGCAGTTACATACATATGCAAACTTTTCGTAAGTCTTGAATTTCATTTTGATGCCAAACTTTTTTTTTTTCTACAACACCCTTTTGTTTCATTCGTAAATAAAGTCAGCTTTATATAAAGCACTCTTTTATGACATATATAATCGTAGTAGTCATTAAACCGATCCTTTTCTCTGATAAACTTTAAAGATAGTTTCCAAGTCATTGCAGGGAAATAAAGAGATGGCCATGTGTTCTTCAATGGAATAAATATTAATTTCTTCGTAAAACAAATATATAAGTAACTGTATAAAACAAGATGAACCAGGAACAGAAAATGATTAAAATGGGTGCTGCATTATTCCAGCAATACTAGATTTTATTTCCCTCCCTTCACTTCCACGGTAAAACCTTCCAGTCTTCTTGAAACAAAAATATGGATAATATAACAAAAACAAGATGAACCAGGAACTATTATTGTTATTGAGAAGATGCATTCTATTCATATTGAACAAGCCCACAGGGGCCACTGGTTTGAAATTTAAACTTCCAAAGAATATGAAGTTCATTAGAAAGAAGTAGGTAATGGGAAAAGCAGGAAGAGGAGACCACATATTAATAAAGGAAAAATAGATTTTAAAAACTGATAGATAAATGGATAAAAATGTATATAAATTATTAAAGTACAAGGAACAGAAAATGATTAGAATGAGCACTGCAGTATTCCAGCAAAACAAGATTTTATTTCAGTCCCTTTACATCCTAGGTAAAACCGACTAGTTTTATAGAGCACATATAGATAATATAACATAGGTAATAATATAATAGAAAGATGAACTAGGAACAGAAAATCATTAAAATAAGCAGTACATTATTCCAGGAAGCCAAGATTTTATTATCCTTTCCTTACTTCTTAGGTAAAACGATATAGATAATAAAAAAAATATATAGATGGTCTAACAAAAAGGTAAACCAAGAACACAATCATTAAAATGAGCACTGCATTATTCCAGCAATCCAAGGTTTTATTTCCATCCCTTTACCTCCAAGGTAAAACCTTTTTTACCTCCAGGGTAAAAAACTTCTTTACCTCCAAGGTAAAACCTTCTTTACCTCCAGGGTAAAAAACTTCTTTACCTCCAGGGTAAAACCTTCTTTACCTCCAAGGTAAAACCTCCCAGTTTCCTGGCGGAACGCGCGGACTCGTGAAACGCGAGAGGCTCCCCAGCGGATGTTTCTCCATTAGGACAATTTAGCTTCGCTGGGGATAGCAATTACAATAGTCGGTCAGCAAACAAACCCGAACTAACGATCTAACAATGGGAGGCACATTCTGCCCCATTGTTGTTTCCGACGGCCGCTGTGGCGGTGGCTGGGTTCCGGGCTGTTACAAGAATGGAGGGACGCGGGAATGCTAGAGGGAATGTCTTCAAGGAATGGTGTTATCACCGTGGGGTGAGTTTTTAAAGGCTTTGTGGTGTGTAGGGGGGGGGAGTGAGTCTGGTTATTTAGAATAGATTTGTTTTGTTTTTTTGAGGGCATGAAATTCATCGAGGGGTGGGGGCGATTCTGTATGTATTATTAATATTTTTTGAGGGCGTGAAATGCGCGGGAGGTATTCTGTAAATAATAATAATAATAATAATAATAATAATAATAATAATAATAATAATAATAATAATAATAATAATAATAATAGTAATAATAATAGTAATGTTCTTTGGTTTTTTTAAATGTTTATGGGGTTTTTGAGGGGGTGAAGTTCACGGGAGTGATTCTGTAACATAATAATAATAATAATAATAATAATAATAATAATAATAATAATAATAATGCATCCTTCATACAGTGAGAGAGGTCATATATTTGATTTGTGACCTTACGAAATTCACGAAAAGTAACCTTTAGATAATAATAATAATAATAATAATAATAATAATAATAATGTTTCCTTCATATTGGAACATCAGACTTAGTTTCATGATAAACGAAAGAGTAAGTAAACTTACTCTTCACTTAATGCTCACATCTTATCCGTTTGATCTGAGTGCCTTGTCCATCATAATACAATGTATAATAAAAGCATAGGAATACAAAGAAAAACTGATTCCAAGGCTACTACACTAAGTATGATGTTGCCTAAAAGAATAGTAGAATTTATTGTAGTATTTAGGAAATATAAGTTAAGAATTAAAATTGAGAAAACTATTACAACAGATTCCTGTCGTTCTAATAACACAGCTTTTCCAAATCATTTTAAATTACCAGTCCCGAAGCCTTCGACGTAATTGGAAATTGAATTATCAGGAAAGCGAAGGGCTGGGTGATTACTGAGCCGGTGGAAACATTATCATACGAATCACCTCCTTACTTCGCTTTGCCAACAATAACCCAACCCTCTTGCTACCAGGGTAAACTATTTGGCCAAAATTATCCCGGGCGTAAACGAGGAATCAGTCGGTTCGCGTGGGAAAAAGTTTTTTTTTATTTATTTATTTATTTATTTTTTGTAGGGGGCGGTGGGCTAATTTATCGCATGTTCTGGAAGAGGAAGTGGACCGTAGTTAAATGAATGTAAATCAGACTGAGCAGTGATTTTGCTTGTGAATTTACAGGTAGCTGATAAACATCCAAACGCTGGATAAAAACATTGAATTCATTTCATAATGGAATTCTCTTTTCGTAAAGAGAACAGAATACGGTGGTTAAAGTTAAGTATACTTTAGTTTAACCAGACCACTGAGCTGATTAACAGCTCTCCTAGAGCTGGCCCGAAGGATTAGATTTATTTTACGTGGCTAAGAACCAATTGGTTACCTAGCAACGGGACCTACAGCTTATTGTGGAATCCGAACCACATTACAGCGAGAAATGAATTTTTATCACCAGAAACAAATTCCTCTTATTCTTCATTGGCCGGTAGGAGATTCGAACTCGCGGCCAGCAGAGTGCTAGCTGAGAACGGAATCCACCCTCCCAGTGAGGAACTAAGATGGTGATGAAACAATGAACATTAAATAATTGGAAATAAAATGTAAATAATTTCAGTCTCAGAAACTGATACGTAAAGAAGCAGATACTCCACTTTGTATCTTTCAGCTATTTTCAATTTCTCTCCGTTTAAAAGACCCGAATAATACGGTTTAAATTCACCTTTTCCGTGAATAATATGTGTATTAAATATTATAAGAGGAAATACTACATTAAGCTTATATTCCCACCAGAATTTCGCTTCGAAATCTTCAATTTTCGGTATTTTGTGAATTCTAAAGTCATCATTAACGGCCTTGTAAGTATTTTGTGCCTCGTAATCGGATTAAGCATAAAATATGTCTTTTATTTTTAAAGAATATTAAGTTTGAAATGGTCACTGTACTAAGCCTTTTGCATTGAAATTGACTTACTGCGTTCCAGAATTTTATATATATAAAATAGACAGTATATATATTATATATATATATGTATATTATATATATTGTATATATAAAATGACTATTTATACATATACATATATATATATATATATATATATATATATATATATATATATATATATATATATATATATATATATATATGTGTGTGTGTGTGTGTGTGTGTGTGTGTGTGTGTGTGTGTGTCAAAGTAGTAGCTTTGTACAAAACAAATGTTTATATTCCTCAAAAGGGTACATATACATCAACCATTTCTATCCTAAAATAATTAAAGAATATGGCATTTTTTACTCCCAAAATGCAACAGTACTATCAGGAAAAAATATAATGGAGGTAGTGATAAAGGACTCTAGCTATCTGGGGGGTGGGCGGTTGTAGAGAAGGTGGGAGTTGGTGTGGATGGGAAATGTGTTAGTACTGACCTGTAATATTCCTCTCCCGTTTTACGTCGCCAAAAAAAAGGTGACATTTCAGGAAAAATTTTTTTAGATTTTTTTTTTTTTTTGGAGTAATGGATCTAGCAGGAATAATATGAAATCTGTGCCATCACATGGCCCCAGCATTTTGTTGCAGTACATCAAAGATTTTATACCCTTGCTTTTTGTTGTTTTTGAAAGGCAGAATAACTGTAGAGGAAATAGAAAAATATAGAATATTTTAAGAGTTTCCCGTAAACTGAAAAGGGAATATTTCGACAACTTTTGTATGTAGTTTGTGTTGCATTTTAGAATGATACGGGGATATATTGGTCATTAGATTTAAATTTCAAAAATAATGGACTATATTCTGACTACGTTTTCAAACATTAACTTTATACATAAATGTATGAACAACTTTTTCCTTATTCTAGCGAATAATATTCAGTATATTAAGAGTAAAGTGAGCAGGATCGTTTCGTTAGAACTATTTTCTCAGTGACAGAGGGAGATGTAGACACATATCGAGGGCGAATGTCCAACGAAAAATAAAGTATAACTAACAAACAGAGAGAGAGAGAGAGAGAGAGAGAGAGAGAGAGAGAGAGAGAGAGAGAGAGAGAGAGAGAGAGAAAGTAAAACTAACAGGGGGAGAGAGGCAAAACCCGGAGATATGAAAAAAAAGTAGAACTAACAAACAAACAGGAGGAAAAAGGGGAGAGAGAGAGAGAGAGAGAGAGAGAGAGAGAGCAAAGTACAACTAACAGGGGGAGAGAGGCAAAACAGGAGATGTTAAAAAAAAGTAGAACTAACAAACAAACAGGAGGAAAAGAGAGAGAGAGAGAGAGAGAGAGAGAGAGAGAGAGAGAGAGAGAGAGAGAGAGAGAGAGAGATACTAAAGTAAAAAGCTGGAGAGAGACAAATGAAAACTTACAATCGGAGATATAAAAATGTTTACAATACAAATTAACATAAACTACAAATACCAAAGTATGTCTGTCACCCCTTCCCACAGGCCATGGCCCACCCCCGCCCTACAGATAAAATAAAAATAAAAAAATGCAAATCTTAAACCCCATAAAGGAGAGTTAGTTAATAAATACTGTCCTCTCCCTGATAATTCAAGAATGTTTCATGAAAACGTTTCCCAGCGGAAAATCTATGATTTCCTAACACTGAATTGTGGCTTTCAGTAAATACACCTTACATTGATAAACAAACGAAAATGACAGGGAATATGTATTTCATCAGAGTGCTAATACACAGTATGAATCTGAAAGGTTTTCCTTAGGGGCAATGATCGTAAACACCAGTTTCATAGTCTGAAAAGAGTAATTGAAAAAGTAAGAATTTCCCACACATGTCAGGAAGTCACTTTACACCAAAGTCTATCCCACCCAAATTCTTTTGACCCGTACGAATATAGATCACTAGATCCCGAGAACCAGCTGTATAAAAAAAAAAAAAAAATTACCTCTAGTTCGGGATCGATATCCGCCACGTGCCTCTTCGCTCTCATTTGAGAGTCTCCGTTTGCATTTTTGTTACATCGTCCTCGAATACTCCGCGTGGTAAAAAAAAAATGGAAAAAAGATAGCAGGTCGTCCTCGAACGTTTGTTTATTTTGGTAAGAGATTGTGAAAACGTTGACTCGGATTTATTTACTTATCGCCCTTTACCTGTAACTATCTCTCTCTCTCTCTCTCTCTCTCTCTCTCTCTGGAGTGACGAGGAAAGGAAAGATCACTGTAGTTCAGGTGTATCGGTTTTGTTTTCCATTCTATCATATTTATTTACTTATCACCCTTTTCCTGCGACTTCTCTCTCTCTCTCTCTCTCTCTCTCTCTCTCTCTCTCTCTCTCTCTCTCTCTCTCTCTCTCTCTCTCATGAAGAGGACGAGAAAGATTTCTATAGTTCAGGTGAATTGGTTTTGTTCTCCATTCCCTCATATTTATTCACTTATCGCTCTCTCTCTCTCTCTCTCTCTCTCTCTCTCTCTCTCTCTCTCTCTCTCTCTCTCTCTCTGCAGGCTGGTTTCCCTTTGGAGCCCTCTAGGGTTTATACAGTCTGTTGACTCTGTCCATAAGGGTTTGCAGCTGAAGATTCAGAGAAAGCAAGGTAGAAAGTTAAGAGAAAGTGGATTAACCCAGAGGTGGAAAAGAGATATATACCTTTAATGATCAGTCAGTGTACAAAGAATTCATCGCTTTTGATGATTTTGTTCAAATGTGATTGACTTTGATATTCTGTAGTTCTACAAATTACGTCGAAAATATTGGTTTTAACGAAAATTGTGTGGTACTGTCATAACATACCTTTTATCGACAGGAACAAATATTTAAGAGTAAATATTTAAAAGTTAAAAAAACTGAAAGACGTTTACATTAGTAAACTGTATTCTGTTTACATACCTTCCATTGTTGTCAAATTGATCATACAACTAAAACTGTATCAAGATTACAACTGGAAGAATATTCCACAGGTACTCCTGCATACGAGAATACATGACACGATACAGATTTGTAAATTGTCAAAGGTATTTACTTTCGACAGAAACCTTTGCTTCAGCATCAACCGTACATATAACTCAGACCATTTCTGAATAGAACAGGAGAGCAATCGGATAGTTTTTGAAACCAGGCAAAATGGAGATAAATTTTCATTTCGGAGACCACGTCTAAAACTGTACAGGTTTCTTGATATCATATGAATGCAAGTGATGATATTGAATATCCGGTTTATTTTGTCTTTCAAGGAAAAAAATTATGGAAGAATTATATTTTATTTCATTATATAAAAGGATTTTTTTTTTCTCTCTCTCTCTCTCTCTCTCTCTCTCTCTCTCTCTCTCTCTCTCTCTCTCTCTCTCTCTCTCTCTCTCTCTCGTAAAGCTACTGATTCCTTTGTGAAAGTCGTTAATACAAGATCTTGTACTTTACTAAATTCACAAACCCCTCTCTCTCTCTCTCTCTCTCTCTCTCTCTCTCTCTCTCTCTCTCTCTCTCTCAAAGCTACTGAGTCCTTTGTGAAAGTTATTATTAGAAGATCTTGTTCCTTTTACCTTAAACAAATCTCTCTCTCTCTCTCTCTCTCTCTCTCTCTCTCTCTCTCTCTCTCTCTCTCTCTCTCTCTCTCTCTCTCAAAGCTACTGAGTCCCTTTGTTATTTCTCCCGAAAGGGGTATATACCTCCCTTTCCCAGGCCCGAAAAGTTGGACTATTACCATATATATAACATTTTGTGAGGTGCATCTAGATGATTTGACTACGGTTCAAAGGAAGCTCACGGGATTTTTATTCAACCAGCAACAGCTGGAAAAAGTATAAATTTCCAGCCGGTAAAGAAAATTGTATTCTCTTTTTTCAAAGAAGGAAAAAAGTTGTTTCTAAGTCTTTAGGGAATAATTTGGAATTTATGTTATTATTAGAAGATTCTCGTTTTAGTTTTCTGAAAAGGAAATTATTGTGCCGGGTATGACTCTCCGTCCGATTTTTTTTCTGTCCGCCCTCAGATCTTAAAAACTACTGAGGCTAGAGGACTGCAAATTGGTATGTTGATCATCCACCTTCCAATCATTAAGCATGTCAAATTGCAGCCCTCTAGCCTCATTAGTTTTTAAAAATTTGATTTAGGGTTAAAGTTAGCCATAATCGTGCCTCTGGCAACGATATAGGATAGGCCACCACCGGACCGTGGTTAAAGTTTCATGGACCGCAGCTCATACAGCATTATACCGAGACCACCGAAAGGTAGATCTGTTTTCGGTGGCCTTGATTATACGCTGTAGAGGTTGTACAGAAAACTTGATTGCGCCGAAGAAACTTTGGGGCATTTTTTACTTGTTTATACAAATTATACGTAGCTCTTTTTTTCAGAAACAGGAAAATGGTATTTTGAAGTCTTTAGTAAATAATTTCGAATTTACATTTTTAACAAACTCTCGGTACTATGTAGATAATACGTAGCTCTTTTTTTCCTTCAAAGAAAGAAATGGTATTTCTAGATCTTTAAGGAATAGTTTTTGAATTTAAATTAGTAGCAAACTCTCGGTATTATATAAATTATGCATAGCTTTTGGTATATAACGACTTGGTAGACACACATAACTAGCAGATTGTTCGGGTTATATAGAAGTAGTTTTTGAATCATTATATTTGATATAACCGTATTTAATTATTGTTCAACATAACTTACGATTTCCAAAACTCATTCTTATAATTCTGTTGAAGATAAGGTCAACATGACTTCTTTTTTCTATCAAATAATTATGCAAAAAGACTTCCGTTGCTAGCCACGCCTACCGTTGGCCACAGGCATCCAGTAGCTTTGGGTAATGAGTATATGTCGATCAAGTGAGTTGTAACAGGAATCAGTTGAGTTTAATAAAAAAAAAATTTTGATTTCTGAATTTTGTTAAAAATATTTGCTTGGTCAATGATATACCATCAATACAGCAAAACTACAGTTATCAAAATAAAATGCGTGCAGCAAAAGATTAATGGATCGTAACCCCGAAGTGAATGAACGTGAACTGATTAATTGCACTTTGCAAATTTGTCAGGAATTATAGACTTAATAATAGTAGTATTTTTTAATGTTAATGTTGTATGTTTTAGATGGTTGTAGTACGTCTCATTGAAATCGATATGTATATATATATATATATATATATATATATATATATATTAATATATATATATATATATATATATATCTATATATATATATATATATATATATATATATATATATATATATATACACATATACATACATATATATATATATATATATATATATTTATATATATACACACACATACTCACATATATATATATATATATATATATATATATATATATATATATATATACACATACATACATATATATATATATATATATATATATATATATATATATATATATATATATATATATATATATATATATATATAATCCCGTGTGGTACAGAAGTAAATTTCTGACTCACATCGGGTTCGAACACAGTTCTTTCAATTGAAAGGAAATGACACTGCCAATTAGGTACGGTGTACCTTTAGTTCCAACTTCTTTTATGACTTGTGCGGCTCAGTTGGCGGCGCCCTTGCCTTTCAGTTGTCAGGCCTGGGTTTCATCCTGACGCGAGTTAGAAAAAAAAAAAAAAATATATATATTTATATATATATATATATATATATATATATATATATATATATATATATATATATATACATATATATAAATATAAATATATACATATATAAATATGTATATATAACACACACACACACAAACCCCAATAAACTCCTCTTTTGAAACGAACCGATAGTTAACTCCCACCGTGAGAGAAGCCGGGAAGTGTTCTCTACAGCCAAAAGGAACATTAGCATACAAATCGCCCCGGTTAGAGGCCTCAAAAGCATTTCGATTTCGACAAGAAGAAGAAGAAGAGGAGACTGCGAACTGTTCCTGAGTCGAAGACTCGGTTTAGTGTGAGCCACCTTCAGTCACTTTGTGTATTAGTTATCCTAGAAGGGAAATTTAACAATTTGTTGGTCTGCTTTATGGAAAATAATGTCCTGGAAGTTTTTTAGTGATGCCAAACGAGAACTTAACCATTTTTTTATAGTTTAGAATTTTTATAGTTTTTTGTTAACAGATTCTTTTGATTTTTTTCGTATAAAAAATATGGCCCTAGAAGTTTATTAGTGATGGAAAAGGGAAGTTAACAGTTTGTTGTTCTGCCTAATGAAAAAATAAGATCGGAAGGGAATTTAACAGTGTGTTGTTTTGCTTTATGGGAAATAACGTTCTTCAAGTTTATTAGTTATTAATGGATCTTTCTTTACTCCCAGCAGACTAATGGTCATGTTCTTAATATTATTATTATTATTATTATTATTATTATTATTATTATTATTATTATTATTATTATTAGACCATGTAGGGAAATTGTGAAGAAAATTTGATCGTTGCATACCTCTAATAATAGTCTCTCTCTCTCTCTCTCTCTCTCTCTCTCTCTCTCTCTCTCTCTCTCTCTCTCTCTCTCTCTCTCTCTCTCTCTCCCCCGTCATCAGTCTCGACTTTCTCATTCAAAATCCTACCACAATCCATCCTATTTTCACCAATACAGTGGAGATAATCCATCTGCCATCAATCCTAATTTGGCCACAGGATTATAAGTGTCCCTTTCAGCTTACGTCAACGTGATTATTATCCGATTACAAGATGAGCCTTCGATAAGACCTAATGTGTTTTTATACTTTAGATTTAGTAATATGTTTTTGTGATTAGGACTTCATAAGGCTTATGAATGGGAAGTGTAATTGTCTAATTATATTTTTGTTATATATTTATTTGTCGTTTTTATTTACTGATGAAGATAAGAAAAGGAAGTATGATTTAAAATATGCTCGGTGAGAAATATGTCACGTATCCATATGCTTGGAGCTTTAATATGGTTACAGATGGACTGTAACTACTGTAGTAATATATGGAGTGACAATTAGATATGTCTCAAATTGGTGAAATTATATATATATATATATATATATATATATATATATATATATATATATATATATATATATATATATAAATAATAATAGATACACACACATACACACACATATGTGTATATATATATATATATATATATATATATATATATATATATATATATATATATATATATATATATATATATATATATATAGATATATATTTTAGATGACCAACCAGGTGCTGCCCAGGAAAACTCTGAATGACAGTCTACTTATAGGAGGACAGAAAAGGATAAGGGGAGGGGAAGAAGGGAGAGGGGGAGGGGTTTGAGTTGATAGTCTGACTAACAGTTGTACTTTTTTCATGCAAACGTACACCCTTCGAACAGTCATGGGTGAATTGACAGGCATTACTGTGGTGACTGTCCCTTTTATCCAGGCATTGCTGTGCTGTCTGTCCCTTTCATCCAGATATTACTTTGATGACTGTCCCTTTTATCCAGAAATTACTGTACTGTGGTGACTGTCCCTTTTATCCAGGTATTACAGTGGTTACTGTCCCTTTTATCCAGGTACTACTGTGCTGACTGTTCCTTTTATCCAGGTATTACTGTGCTCTCCCTTTTATCTAGGTATTACTGTGCTGTCTGTCCCTTTCATGCAGGTATAACTTTGATGACTGTCCTTTTTATCCAGAAATTACTGAACTGTGGTGACTGTCCCTTTTATCCAGGTATTACTGTGCTGACTGTTGATTTTATCCAGGTATTACTGTGCTGTCTGTCCCTGTTATCCCGGTATTACTGTGCTGTCTGTCCCTTTTGTTCAGGCATTACTGTGGTGACTGCCCCTTTTATCCAGGTATTACTGTGGTGACTGTCCCTTTTGTCCAGGCATTACTGTGGTGACTGTCCCTTTTATCCAGGTATTACTGTGGTGACTGTCCCTTTTATCCAGGTATTACTGTACTGTCCCTTTTATCCAGTAACTGCAATTTTATCCAGGTTCTTAGCCCTTTTATCCAGGTAAAATGTGGTGACTGCCTCTTTTAAGTCTGTGGTGACTGTCCCTTTTATCCAGGTATTACCAGTGACTGTCCCTTTTATCCAGGAGAGCTGGTGACTAATCCAGGTCTGTGGTGACTGCCCCTTTTATCCAGTGGTGACTGCCCCTTTATCCAGGTATTACTGTGGTGACTGTCCCTTTATCCAGGTATTACTGTGGTGACTGCCCTTTCATCCAGGTATAACTGTCCCTTTATCCAATTACTGTGGGTATTACTGTGGTGACTGCCTTTTATCCAGGTATTACTGTGGTGACTGTCCCTTTTGTCCAGGCATTACTGTGGTGACTGTCCCTTTTGTCCAGGTATTACTGTGGTGACTGTCCCTTTTCCAGGTATTACCACTGTCCCTTGTGTCCAGGTACTACTGTATCCCTTTTATCCAGGTTACTGTGGTGACCAATGGTTCTTAGCCACGTAAAATAAGTCTAATCCTTCAGGCCAGGCCTGTTTATTTGTGGTGACTGTCCCTTTGTCCAGGTATTACTGTGTTGACTGTCCCTTTTGTCCAGGTATTACTGTGGTGACTGTCCCTTTTGTCTAGGTATTACTGTGGTGACTTCCTTTTATCCAGGTATTACTGTGGTGACTGTTTATTTTATCCAGATATTACTGTGGTGACTGTCACTTTTACCCCCACTTAACTGAAACACCCCCACTAAACCTAAGCACACCCACACTAAACTTAAACATGCCCCTACTAAATCTAAACACATCCCTTGCTAAACCTAAACACATCCCCACTAAACCCAAACATAAAACTTGTTACAGAATTATTAGTCACAGGAAAGAAAACCCATAGGGTTTATTTACCACATAAGTTACAAAGGGAAGGGGGAACGGTAAGGGGGCCAGGTACAGATTTGAAACCTACCCTATTATCTAAGTTGGGTAAAATGATGGCCACATACCAAATATTGTCTAGATCGGTCATGCGGTTACCACATAAGTTATGAAGGGAAGGGGGTACGGGTTTGAAAACGACCATATTATCTAATTTGGGTCAAATGATGGCCACGTTTTGTTTAGATTAAGTTGTAAAGGGAAGGGGATGGGGAAGGGAAGGGGGTACGGGTTTGAAACCTAATCCATTATCTAAGTTGGCTCAAATGATGGCCACTTGCCAAATTTTGTCTAGATCGGTCAAACGGTTACCACATAAGGTACAAAGGGAAGGGGAAGGGGAAGGGGGTATGGGTTTGAAACCTACCCTATTATCTAAGTTAGGTCAAATTATGGCCACGTGCCAAATTTTGTCTAGATCGGTCAAGCGGTTCGGGTTTCTATAGCGAACAAACATACAAATATTTACTAGTATATATATATATATATATATATATATATATATATATATATATATATATATATATATATATATATATATATGTGTGTGTATGTGTGTGTGTGTGTGTGTGTGTGTGTGTGTGTGTGTGTGTCAACAAGGGAATGCACTTACATCCTACGTAGGCTTAAAACACGAAAACACCAGACGTCGCCACCAGGTTCATGAACCCCCCATGGAAATAGGTTTCAGCGTCTCTCGTCCTTAGCGGGAACTTTCCAATCATTAGACGTCGTTGTGTGGGAACCGAGAAGTGATCTCTGGAGGCCGTAGGAACATTAACATACAAATCGCTCCGTTAAAGCATTCGAAGTATTGGGCTCCGACCTCAAAGCGAGAGAGAGAGAGAGAGAGAGAGAGAGAGAGAGAGAGAGAGAGAGAGAGAGAGAGAGAGAGCTGCTGCGCCAAACAGGAGAGGTGGGTATGTCTCGTGGAATTTCGCTACGTGAGGTGGATTATCTTCATTAAGTTTTAGGTTTAAATAGTTTTCGAATTGAGGACTTAAAACTGTTTTGAAATGACATGGAGTAGGTCTAGGAATGCTGGGACTATGTACATTAGATATTATTTTAATTTAAATTGTTTTGAAATTGTGACTGTAAATTGTTTTGAGAAATGTTGGGTACGTCTAGAAATGTTATTGTTACCGAAACTGAACTTTGTTTTTATTGAAATAGTTTGGGAGCTGAACTGAGTCTCTTAAAATTGGTTAGATGAACGTGAGGCACACCTAGAAATGTTGTGACTGCTAAATAAATTTCGTTTTAATGTGACTTGTTTTGGGTTGAGATTTTAAGTTGTTTTGAAGAACGTTGAGTACGTCTAGATATATTGTGGCTATGTATAATGAAATTGTTTTGAATTGAGAGTCAAAACTGTTCAAAAGAACGTGGAGCAAATCTAGAAATGAATTATATGTTTTAAAATAATGGTGATTTGGCAATAAAGCCAAGCATTGAGGCACATCAGCCCTTAAACGGTTGAGCCAGTGAAAAGAGGGAGTTGGAGTTGGTTGGACAGAGAGACAGAGGAAAGGAAGTGGGGATGGAGGCAAATTAAAAGGCTAAAACCTGGGTATAGCCAGTGGCCGAAGGGACGCTGCAAACAGCCTTCGTGAGTGCCTACAGTCCGCCTCGTGAGTTCTAAAGAAATTGTTTTGTTTTTAGGATTTTAAAATATTCTGATGGAAGGGAAAGACAAGAAATTTTAGAATAAACCGGCCGAATTGTCACAAGTTTATATTAAATTGTTTATATTAAATTTTATATTTCTTAATGAAGTGAACCACAATTTAAAACTGTTTTCTTTATGAAGTATTTCAATTCGCAGCAATATTTCAAGAGAAAAGCAAAAGAAATTATAAAGAAACTAAACCATCTTTTTATAAGGTCCAAATTTAAAGAAATAAACTGTTGCCCAATCCGTGAGTTTTACAAGATCAGTTTCATACACATTTTTGTCAGCCCTCTTCCATTCGGTTCCCTTAATCTTCTCCTCATGGAGGTTTGCCCCGCCAGAACACCTGCGCCCTACGATCTCTCTCTCTCTCTCTCTCTCTCTCTCTCTCTCTCTCTCTCTCTCTCTCTCTCTCTCTCTCTCTCTTACAGCTCTTGCTTCAATTCTTTCCCGTAAAGGCTAGTTGTTTTATCACTGTTTTAGCTCTCTCTCTCTCTCTCTCTCTCTCTCTCTCTCTCTCTCTCTCTCTCTCTCTCTCTCTCTCTTTTATTGTCTCCTATAAGGTCAGCGTACATGCTTTATTTGTGCTTTGTCCTCTTGTTTTATGCTCTCTCTCTCTCTCTCTCTCTCTCTCTCTCTCTCTCTCTCTCTCTCTCTCTCTCTCTCTCTCTCTCTCTCTCTCTCTCTTACAGCTCTTGCTTCAATTCTTTCCTTTAGGTCTAGTTGTTTTATCGCTGTTTTAGCTGCTTTCTCTCTCTCTCTCTCTCTCTCTCTCTCTCTCTCTCTCTCTCTCTCTCTCTCTCTCTCTCTTTTCTTATCTCCTGTAAGGTCAGCGTACATGATTTATTTGTGCTTTGTCCTGTTGTTTTTATGCTCTCTCTCTCTCTCTCTCTCTCTCTCTCTCTCTCTCTCTCTCTCTCTCTCTCTCTCTCTCTCTCTCTCCCTTTCTGTCATCACTGTCCTATAGCTATACTAGTGTTTATGTAGGTCATAATCTTCAAGACTTAATCTGCAAATTCGTCAGGTCATCTTAAAGACAGCTTTGATTTTTGGGAAGAAGCTGTAATAGAATCGGCACCTTACTTACATAGAAACCTTCCTCACCTTTTCCTCCTCACTTACATAGAAACCATCCCACCATTTCCTCCTCACTTCAGTAGAAACCATCTCATAGAAACCATCTCACCTTTTCCTCCTCACTTCAATAGAAACCATCTCACCTTCTCCTCCTCACGTACATAGAAACCCTCACCTTTTCCTCATCACTTAAATAGAAACCATCTCACCCTTTCCTCCTCACTTACATAGAAACCATCTCACCTTTTCCTCCTCACTTCAGTAGAAACCATCTCACCTTTTCCTCCTCACGTACATAGAAACCCTCACCTTTTCCTCCTCACTTAAATAGAAACCATCTCACCCTTTCCTCCTCACTTACGTAGAAACCATCTCACCTTTTCCTCCTCACTTAAATAGAAACCATCTCACCTTTTCCTCCTCACTTAAATAGAAACCATCTCATCTTTTCCTCCTCACTTACGTAGAAACCATCTCACCTTTTCAACAGGATAAACGCCATTTCATGGGCATTTAGGAGAGATAAGGGTGCTTGAGCTATCTCACCCACACGTAATTCCTGAATACATTCAACTGTGTAAATAATATTAATAATTTTAGCCCCACAATGGCCTCTTGTGATCCAGTTTAGTTGGGTAGACGATAGGGTTGAATGGTGAACGAAAAAATGATAAATAAATAAATCCCATTTTGCTAGATTCGTAACGCATGGGTCCTTGGATTACTGACACTGTCAAGAATGTTTTCGTGTACAAGTGTAGTAAATTTATTCTTTATTTCCTATAAATTCCATGGAATAATTAATGTCGAGAAGCATAATAATAATTCTACGGTAAAGTAATGATAACAGGCTCAATACAGTAACAATAATAATCATCGTAGAATATTGTAAACTTAAGCATAGTTCTATTAGATATGTTGCAAATAGTCTATATTATTTCATTGCTCTTCATGTTATTTTATTAAAATATATTATTGTGATAGAAGTAAAGCCTAACTACACACCTAACATATGATGTATTGCTTTGTAACCTAAATCATTCTGTCAGTTGAACTCAGAAGTCGTCTTACAAAGCAGTTGGAAGGCTTTACGTATCTTCTCTCTCTCAAACGAAGCAAAAGCCTTCATGGATGGTATGTGTAGACTTGAGGATAAGTCTTTTATGATAGGAGTCGAAGTAGGAGGAGGAGGAGGCAGAAGAAGAAGAGGAGAAGGAAGAGGAGGAGGAGGTGTGAGAATCTTTTATTCATGTTCCTTTGTAGCCTCTCCTATGTAAATCTTACTTGGGCTCAGATACCGCGAAAGATGACTTCGAGATCTGAGGATATTTGATGCGAAATGCTGTGGTGTGTGTGTGTGTGTGTGTGTGTGTGTGTGTGTGTGTTATTTGCATCAAAACCTCGGTATTGGTCAAAAGGATTGTGAACTCTATTGGGTGTCAGTGATCAGAGAGAGAGAGAGAGAGAGAGAGAGAGAGAGAGAGAGAGAGAGAGAGAGAGAGAGAGAACTATTTATAAACTTACTTCGCTGTATATATCTGCAATGGCTCGAGTTTTCCTTTGCTTGGATGCGGAATGCAAAAGTGATCAAATTAGAGAGAGAGAGAGAGAGAGAGAGAGAGAGAGAGAGAGAGAGAGAGAGAGAGAACTATTTATAAACTTACTTCGCTGTATATATCTGCAATGGCTCGAGTTTTCCTTTGCTTGGATGCAGAATGCAAAAGTGATCAAATTAGAGAGAGAGAGAGAGAGAGAGAGAGAGAGAGAGAGAGAGAGAGAGAGAGAGAGAGAGAGATTTTGTAAATTGCACTTCGCTGCATATATCTGCAATGGATCGAGTTTTCCTTTGCTAGAATGCAGAATGCAAAAGTGATAAATTGAGAGAGAGAGAGAGAGAGAGAGAGAGAGAGAGAGAGAGAGAGAGAGAGAGAGAGAGAGAGAGAGAGGTTTTGTAAATCGCAATTCGCTTTATAGATTTGCAAAGGGTTGAGTTCCCCATTGCAAGTATGAAGAATGCAAATGTTATAAATTATATATATATATATATATATATATATATATATATATATATATATATATATATATATATATATATATATATATATATATATATATATATATATATATATATATATATATATAGATATATATATATATAGAGAGAGAGAGAGAGAGAGAGAGAGAGAGAGAGAGAGAGAGACTTTAGATCGTACTTTGCAGTATAAATCTGCAATGGATCGAGTTCCCCATTTGCAAGAACGCAGAATGCAATGATAAATTGATAAATTGAGAGAGAGAGAGAGAGAGAGAGAGAATTTTAGAAACTGCACTTCGCAGTATATATCTGCAATGGATCGACTAGCCCATTTGCAAGAACGCAGAATGCAATGGTGATAGATTGAGAGAGAGAGAGAGAGAGAGAGAGAGAGAGAGAGAGAGAGAGAGAGAGAGAGAGAGAGAGAGAGAGAATATTTTAGAAATCGCACTTCGCAGTATAAATCTGCCATGGATCGATTCCCCATTTGCAAGAATGCAGAATGCAATGATGATAAATTGAGAGAGAGAGAGAGAGAGAGATTTTGTAAATTGCACTTCGCTGTATGTATCTGCAATGGATCGAGTTCTCCATTGTTGGAATGCAGAGTACAATGATGATGAACATTTGTAGTTTGCAGAATGCAAATGTGGTTAATATTTGCGGTTATCAAAGCGAATACTTATGAAAAAATTATAAAAAGATACTTGTCTTTAGATATATAGATGCGTTAGTTCATTTAACGTTAGTCCATAAAACAAATGAAGTCAAGTCAGATATTAGACATAAAGTATCAGACGTCAATTCGAGCAGTTAAAATTAAAACGAGGTACATCTTATTCAGTTACGTTATTTTACTACTTAACACACAATGAGAAATCATTCTGCGATAACCTTCTATTTAATTAAAGTACATCTTACCACCCAGAAATAATTCTCCTTGTATCTTAATAATTTAATTACAACATTTTTATCTGTTTATTTGTTGATTTGTTCATTTATTTTTTCTTTTCTAAGAACTGATCTCTTCTTATATTTCCCATTACCTCTGTTACTTCTCTCAAATAAACACCATCATATTCTTTGGAGGCTTGAATTTCAAACCAGTGGCAACTGTTGTGTTTGTTCCATTTAAATAGGGTTCATGGTCTGAATAATAATAATAATAATAATAATAATAATAATAATAATAATAATAATAATAATAATAATCATGGTGAATATGTATAATTATATTGACTGATTATTAATTTGATTACCACGTTAATAAAATATTTTTTAGCATCAACGACCACACGCAGGAAAGCAAAATACGAAGTTCCAACCCCTTTTCCTTCGTACCAGTTTTATATCCCCAGAAATTTAAGTCTTAGTTTATCTCCTGCTTGTAACGAAACCTTATTAGAACGTTCGCTTCCCTCGCTGGGCGTCGTAGATCTTCGGAGAAGAAAAAGTTCTTTAATCTCGTGCCGTAATTTTGTTCCTCGCTGTTATCAAGAGCAGAAGTTCATCTCCCGAAATTCAATAACAGTTTTTTTTTTTTTGTCTGGGGGAAAATGCAGCGAGATTAATTATTATCAGAAACTTTGTTTACGGAAGTTACACGGTTGTTGATTAATGATAATTTTTAGTTTTCTGTAAAAGAAAACTATTGTGCCGGCTTTGTCTGTCCGTCCGCCCTCAGATCTTAAAAACTACTGAGGCTAGAGGGCTACAAATCGGAATGTTGATCATCCACCCTCCAATCATCAAACATACCAAATTGCAGCCCTGTAGCCTCGGTGGTTTTTATTTTAAGGTTAAAGTTAGCCATAATCGTGCATCTGGCAACGATATAGGACAGGCCACCACCGGGCCATGGTTAGAGATTCATGGGCCGCTGCTCATACAGCAATATACCCAGACCACCGAAAGATAGATTTGTTTTCGGTGGCCTTGATTATATGCTGTACAGAAAACTCGATTGCGCCGAAGAAACTTCGGCGCATATTTTATTTGTTTTTATTGTTTATGATTTTCATGGAGGTTGGTAGAAGCTTTTACAAAGTAATGGAGATTGTGCTGAAATATTATTTGTTTAGATAAATTGGGTAGGTAAATAGCAGGTTGCCAGTCTTGAGGTATATTTTACCTTTACACCATACTATTAGCAATCAATATAACTGATATACAAAGGTTGTACAATCCCATCACAATTTTAGCAGACCTTATTAAACAGGTTAACCTGACGCACGTGGCTGTTATTTGACCTAAAAGGAATTTGAGTAAGAGGTTGATCTAATATTTCGTACTATTTCGTCTCCCAAGGGATTCACAACCTTCTATAAGTATACATACATACTATATATATATATATATATATATATATATATATATATATATATATATATATATATATATATATATATATATATATACTTATATAATACATATATACATACATCATACATACACATTACATACATACACATACATACACACACACACACAGATATATATATATATATATATATATATATATATATATACATACACACACACACACACACACACACACACACACACACACCTATTACCATCCTTTAGAATTAAATTAATCTCATTCTTTCAATGTTCAGCATTTGAAAAACTTCCTTCATTTCCTACATTGGCAGAAAAAACCATTTCAGAACTACAAACTTCTCGTGTTACGAAACAGATCTCCCCTACCTTTCCTCTCCCCTCCCCCTCCCCCTCTCTCCACTTCCCCCATCCCCTCCCCCAAAAAAAGTATAAATTAAACCTCTTTAATTTTGAACAAAAATAATATTCTACCATCCTCTGTGCAAGCAGCAGAACGCATCCATCGACCAGATTCAATAACATCTTCCGTGCAAAAAAAAAAAAAAAAAAAAAAAAGTTAGTAATTTTCTCCTGCGAGAAGATTAGGAAACTTAACCATTATCATTAGATTTTTTTTCCTTCCGTTTGCTGATAAAAATTGCACTCTTGCCTTCTAATGAATTCGACTTCCTCTTTTAATTTAGGGATACAAGGACCTTGATAGTCTGGGGAAAGGTTTGGTAAATAATTCTTATAGTTTGTCAGGTGGTAAGTTTCGTTAAGTAATAAGTTTTCATATTTTGCAGTCTTCCTCCAAATTATAGTATTTCAATGGCTTCTAGATCTAAAATACTATTAGAGTCTAAGGTCTCTTTTTTGTTAATTCATTTAGTGTTTTATTTAATTGTTTGATCTATATATATATATATATATATATATATATATATATATATATATATATATATATATATATATATATATAATATATATATATATATATATATATATATATATATATATATATATATATATGAATATACATATATATGTATACATACATGTTTATATATATATACACATACATACATACATACATACATACATACATACATACATACATACATACATACATACATACATACATACATACATACATACTTATACACATACATACATACATTCTTACATAAATACATATCCCTCCCCATGAAAACAAACCTGGCCCCTAAAAAAAACCTCTGACACATAAATCCCAATCCTTCCCTTTTTTTTTATTTTAAAATCCTCACCAAGATTCCCACTGTTTTTCGTTCCCTTAGGCGTGTTAACCTCGATATACAACTTCCCTTCTCACGCAATTTAACCATTTTTATCCTGGAGTTAGACATTCCTCGCTTTCCTCCTTTCCTCCCGTTTCCTTCCGTCGAGGTAGTGAGAGATTTCCTCCTCCTCCTCCTCCTCCTCCTCCTCCTCATTGCTAGTGAGAATTTACTCCTCAGTTTGTTCAGGATTTTGTTTATAGGAGCTGGAACGTATAAGGCTTCCGTAATTCAAGCCAGGTATTTTGTAAAAGAAATAGTTTCTTTATTGAGGAAGTTATATGTGTGTATATATATTTATATATATATATATAAATATGTATATATATATAAATATATATATATATATATATATATATATATATATATATATATATATATATATATATATATATATATATATATATATATATATATATATATATATATATATATATATATATATATATATATATATATATATATATATATATATGCTCAAATTGAAATGATTTCAAAATGAATATTTTCTAACAAGAGAGTTAATAATCATATTTGGAAGTCGAAATATTTTGTTATCTTGGTGAAAACATAGAATTATATAATTCGAAATTAAATAGTAAGCCATTATATTTCGTCTTTTGCAAAAAAAAAATAATTATAATTACTTGTTTCTTAATATAGAAAGTTACTTGCCCAGGGAAATGAGAAATATACCAGTCATACATAACATTAAGTATATTAACCTCTGGTCTATATCGGGATCCTATTGATTTGCTTTAAAAAAATTATGAAATTGCATTTATGAATGGTCCATCATCATTTTGAAAGCAAGTGCGATTCCAAATTGTATAGATGAGTGAATATAAACAAAAATAAACCTAAAAAAGGTTTATTTGATAAGATGAAGAGATTCCACGTGAGAACCGGCAGATGTTATGATCGTCTGTTCCCATTTGTATACCGGTCCTTCGTTATATACGCTTGATATATTCGGTGATAAATGATAGAGAGAGAGAGAGAGAGAGAGAGAGAGAGAGAGGTTATTGGTTTTATTATCAAGATTGAAATCACTCTTAATTGTTGTATAAAATTTTGAGTTCTCATGAGAATTATACTAAGACCTTTTATAAATAGTTCATGAAAAGTCAATTTTATTTTTTATGTTATGAATAGCAATCTAACCACTGGATATATTTGGTGATAAGTGACACACACACATACATACACATATGTATATACTCGTATATAAAGAGAGAGAGAGAGTTGGGGAAAAAGAGTGTTTCTTTTAGACAAGAATTATATCAACCCTCAACTGTCGTATAAATTATTTAGGACTCACGGGTATTGTATTAAGATCATTTATAAATAGTGTATGAGATGTCACTTTTATCTGTTTTTTATAGTAGTGCATTATTGTATTATGAATATAGCAATCTAATCCCTTAAAATTGAAATATTACTATAATTAATTATTTTCCAATCTAATTACCTTACTTCATGCTCGTTTGCACTAACAAGTACCCATAGACTTTGCCAAATTCATTACTTGTTTAGGTAAACTTTCAGAATAAACTGATTAATTCTATTCCATACATAACCAATATCATACCTTGCAATAACATCAGAAAATTATGTTCCCGAACCTGGCAGGGGTAATATTGCTTTGGTACCTTCTGAAATGGAATAAATAATGTATTGTTGAGGCTTTTGGGTTACTGGAAACCTAAATGGGATTATTAATCCCATGTTGTTCAGTTCAGTGGTGATAATGCTTTCAGTAATGTGTTTAAATGCCCGTGAATATGAGGAAAATTTAATGCAATTATATGAAACGTTTACCTTGTTTTGGAAGCGTTGCAAGAGTATTTCAGAGGGTGAAAATAGAGTGAAATTCAGTAATTAATGAAATTCAGTAATTAGTGAAATTCATATAAATGGGATGCATAGCTTTTCGAGATTTTATTTTGAAAACACATTTTTTCATTAGAGGGTGGAAGCAGTTTTATATTAATTCTATCTGAATTATCCCAGATTTTAGTTCCAGCCAAGATAAAACTCCCAGCAACTTTCTCTAAAAAAAAAATAGATACAGTGGAACTTCAGAAGTTCAGGTTCATTAAAGGCCAATCTGTCTTTAGAATGAAGTACCCTTAAATAAAAAAAAAAATTATTATTTAATGGAAATAATCATATGATAGTAATTCAACAATTTATGTATTCAAAAAATAGCATTGAATAAAAATTCAGTATATAATAGAAAAATCAATAATTTATCATTTGCATTAAATAGTATTAAATAAATAAAATCTTTATAAATAGAAATATCAACAATTTATCTTTTGAATACAGAAGCATTAAATAAAACAATCATTATAAATAAGAATCTCAATTTATCTTTTGAATAAAACAGTATTAAATAAAACACGTCATCATATAATACAAATATCATCAATTTATCTTTTGAATAGGGTAGCCTTAAATGAAAAAATCATTATGTAAAAGATATTTCACAGCACTGAAAATTCCAGCTCACTCTGTATTCACGCTACTGTTCTGTCCTCTCTAAGACTGAGACAGATCTCTTGGGGAGCTGAGAAGCGAAAGCATTGTCACAACTCAAATGGGAATGAGTTTTTCATCCCACTTTCATCAAGGATCCATTTCCATCGCTTTTTCGGCTCCTTACAAACGACTCAACGGCTCTGTGAGGACGCGAGCATAAATTCCTACCTCCTGTCTTATCGCTTAACTCGTTCTGGTGCAGTGTTTTCTGGTATAATATTTGTGTTATCTCTCTCTCTCTCTCTCTCTCTCTCTCTCTCTCTCTCTCTAAAATTCATACACATATGTACATGCATAATTACACACACATGCATATATACAGTATATGCACATTGTCAGTGTATTTACGCATGCATTTATACTGTATATGTGTGCATATATGTATAAAAGGCCTATCACTTTGTCTTCTACGACGAAATTATTAATTTGCATCAAATATACTTTCTAGGTACAATTATATACAACACCTAAAATTATCATTTATGCTCGCAAGGAGGACACAGCCTTGTATTTGCGTCTATTGTTTACATCTAAATAGTCACATCAGTAGACCTAAATGCATCTTTGATATGGAATCAAGCTTCTAGTCCATTTTAATGACAAGAGTTTCTGTTGCAATTTACGAGAAATCGCCAAATAATTAACCGTGCTTCGCGGTAAACTACAAGACGATCAGTGACTCGTTAAACTTCAGGGAATCGTAAATTCGCAATGTTTACGGTTGGTTCCCATGGAGCAGTCAGGACTGCCAACCTAAACACTTCAGAAGATGGGCAATTACACTAAGAGATATTATTATGCGTTACCTTTATCGAGCTAGACGACATTATGTATATGAAGGAAAATAGATCGTTGCATATATATGAGCTCAGAAGGTTGGTTTACTTGAGCGTATTAAGATGGCACTTCTTGTTTATGTTAGCATTCCTGGATTTTCCTTGTGCCCTATGTGGATTGGCCATTCTTGGTACAGGTGAGAAAGGTACTCAGTTCGTACCTGATACTTTATCAGTACATTAGATAAAGTTTAATTTTTCCTTTCTACTGAAGTATTTTCCCAATCAAAACTTCCCCTAAATATTTCACCAGATTTGGACACACAACTCGTGAGTTTTTAAACCAATATTAACGAATATTTGAGACCCTCTCTCCCCCTACTTCGAAAATTAAGTGGCCCAGTAAAATTAGTTGTGAAGGAAGTCATAGATGCCCAGTAGTGTCGTTTTTGGGTTAAATTAAGTGAAAATTCCTGTCTGGAGAAGGAACTGGTCAGTGACCTCGTGGTCACTTAAGCGATAAGGCTCATTTGTAATTGAATATCTCCTTGTGTTTTGATTAGATAAACATTTTTATACCATTTCTGAACTTGTTAATGGAGGTTTCATTTGTATAGGAAGGAGGAAGGAATATAGAGTTTAGGCAATAGGCCAAGCACTGGGACCTTTGAGGTCATTCAGCGCTGGAAGGGAAATTGAGAGTAGGTAGGTTTGAAAGGTGTAACAGGAGGAAAACCTCGCAGTTGCACTATGAAATAATTGTTGGGAGATAGGTGGATACCAAGATGGAAGAAAGATATGAATGGAGGTACAGTAAAAGGAATGAAAGAGGTTGCAGCTAGGGGCCGAAGGGGCGCTGCAGAGAACCTTTAGTAATGCCTACAGTGCATCCCGTGAGGTGCACTGACAGCACTACCCCTTACGGGAGTTTCATTTGTATAGTAAATTGTTTGGTTTTAACTTTAAAAAACTTCAAGTCGACGTAATCAATTTAATATGAAACAGGTACATTGACGGTTTTTCAAAACCCAGATATTATTCGTCATATGAATTCAGTACCAATCATCTTGGACTTATTTTCATTAAATAACACCACGAATTACATCTTTATTATTAACAATTGCATTATAATTAACCAAGTGCCATAATGATAGAGTAATTACTTTTAACGGGAATACCTTTGTCAATTTTTTCTTGGGCAATATAATTAATTTCTTTTTAGAGAAGTACAAAAGAATTTAATCAATACAATTCAGAAGCCACCAATAATTACGTGAAGGAGAGGTATATATATATACATATATATATATACATATATATATATATATATATATATATATATATATATATATATATATATATATATATATATATATATATATATATATATGTATATATATATATATATGATATGTATATGTATGTATATGTGTATATATATTTATATATGTGTATATACTGTATATGTATATATGTATATGTACTGTATATATATTTATATATATGTATATGTATATAAACAGTGTATGTATATATATGTATGTATATGTATGTATGTATATGTATATATACATATATGTATACAGTATATATATATACTGTATATATAGTCTTCTTCATGCAATACACACTAAAATTGGTGGCTTCTGAAGTATACTGATTAAATCCTTTGTACTTCTCTAAAAAAAAAATTCTATTATATTGCACCCCCAAAAATTGACAATAGGTGTTCCCGTTAAAAGCAGTTACTTTGTCATTATGCCATTTGGTTAGATATAATGCAGTTTTTAATAATAAAGATGTAATTGTGCTTATAATTTCAGTGGAGGTGAGTACATGTGTAACCTTCTGATTAAATCTGATACTATTAATATTGTCTTTAGCTTAGAGACAAATCCTTGAAAATTCCTATTTTTGTCTATCTATGTATCTTTTTACTTCTCTCTCTCTCTCTCTCTCTCTCTCTCTCTCTCTCTCTCTCTCTCTCTCTCTCTCTCTCTCTCTCTCTCTCTCTATATATATATATATATATATATATATACTATATATATATATATATATATAGATAGATAGATAGATAGATAGATAGATAGATAGAAAAACAGGAAGGCATTTTCAAGGATATTGTTTCCAAGCTACAAATAGTATCAGATTTAATCAGAAGGGTAGACATGTACTCACATCCACTGCAATGATAAGCACACACCATGGTAAATTGAACCTAATATATTATCAGTTCAAAGTATAATCGTATTTAGGGTCTTTACAATAAGGCTTGTTCAAATAGTATAAGTTACTCAGTTTATGTAGTAATTATCCGGGTAACTATAAAATGTACTTTCTTGGGATACATAATGATATATATTGTTATGATTTGAAAGGTATGTTTTAAGGTATGATATAAATCGTAAACATGACAATACATTGTTTTTCTAGAAACATAGGATTTGTCAGTTCAAGGATAAACACATATCCTTATGATAGATATATATATATATATATATATATATATATATATATATATATATATATATATATATATATTTTAATCATATGTATATATTTATATTGAACCTGATAAATCCTTTATTCATTTACGTAAATGTATTCTCATATTTCAGGATTTTCTTCATAACAGTAAAATTTTACATTTGAAAGTTTAAATTTTAGATCCATAACACTCACAAAGAAAGACTCCCAACGTGTGAGAGCTGCAAAGTGCCATTCGAAACAAACAAACCCAGAAAAATAATGACCATTTGAGGATAAATTCCTGTTCGTTTCATATTTGCTCTCATCTCGAGCAGCCTTTGTTGACACACAATGTCACGTCCATATGCGAAGCATCGTTCTTTTACGGATGGACAAATATTGTATTTTGAGACTCTTCCCAAATTGAAGTGCAATTTGGCCCGGATTTCAAAAAGGCTGTTGAGTTTATCAGGCGAGGAATTTTGTCACGCACTGCAAAAAAATTATGTTTATTGATACTTGATAAAATTATGCAGGAATGAGAGGGGTATGATTATGATATGAATTTTTGGAAATGCGAGTGTTACCTGTCACTGAGGTGATTATGAAATGAGAATGATAGCTTATTTTGGGCGAAAAAGTTAATTTAACTTAATAATAATGAAAGGACTATTTAAGAGGTTATCATGATGAAATATTAGGGTATGTAGCCTTCTTAATTTTGTCAAAATTATTCTTATAAGCGTTGATGTGTAGCAAATCTAATTATGAGTGATGTTATCCATGCTTTTGCTATATTTGTTTTAAAAAGATAAAATTCATTCCTCGTTCGTATTTTCATTCGCTATCATATTTTCAGTAAAATGGAACATTGCAGTTCAAATTCAGGTTAGAAGCATTTGACAATTTGTTAAGATTATTAGATAATCATAAAACCATACATTCCATTGCTTTCTGAATAAAAGCATAACACTTTTAAAGCTAATCCATATTTTATTATGCTATATGGACACTGCAAACTGTCCCCACTTCTACATAATATATACTTCCCATTACCTATGCTGAGATATTCATGTGTAATGTTAATATTTAGGAGATAAATCATCACGGTTTCTGATCCTGCTATATCAGACAACATTGCTATGCCATCCTACCCTAGGCGTGGTTATTATTTAATAAAATATTAATTTTAGTTTTAGCATCAGATGTCCACAACAGAATATTCTGTTCAGTCTCGTGAATTTACAATAGGTTGAATTTTGACTCTATGCCACCCTCCATGTATTTTAATAAATTTATTAATTTTGTATCTATTTACTTATTATTTT
>NC_089754.1:29364883-29374883 GCF_040412425.1 Macrobrachium rosenbergii | reverse complement strand
TTGATTCTGAGCAGACTCTGCATTTGAAGACATGGATGGAATTCTTGAGGCAGTGTGAGTGACAAGTTTGTAGCTCAACTGGCGTCTGGTGAGACAGTTTCCAGTACTATAAATGGTTCCAGAGAATAATTTGTTAAAGATTGACAGTCCGTGGTTGTTACTATCACTATGCTTGGCCCAGCTAATTAAAGACGGGACAGACAGAGATGTTAATAGCAAATTAACAACATGGTGACCCAAACTAAGGATTAACACCCCCCCCAAACAGATTGACAGCCCAACCAAACAAAACAGGAAGGGTCAAGTTATTAGAATATATATATATATATATATATATATATATATATATATATATATATATATATATATATATATATATATATATATATATATATACTAGCTGACCAACCTGATACTGCCTGGGAAAAACTCTGAATGACAGACTATGTGTAGGGGAGGGGAAAAGGAAAGGGGAGGAGGAGAGGGAGGGGAGGAAGAAGGTAGAGGGGGACGGTTCTGTGTTGTTGGTCCTACTGACAGTTCTACTTTTTTCATGTGAAAGTTCACCCTCTGAACAGTCGTGGGTGAACTGACAGGTATTACTCTACTGTCTGTCCTTGTTAACCAGGTATTACTATGGTAACTATCCCTTTTATCCAGGTATTACTGTGCTGTCTGTCCCTCTCATCCAGGTATTACTGTGATGACTGTCCCTTTTATCCAGAAATTACTGTGATGGCTGTCTCTTTCATCCAGGTATTACTGTTCTGTCTGTCCTTTTTGTCCAGTTATTACTGTGGTGACTGTCTCTTTCATCCAGGTGTTACTGTGTAGTCTGACACCTTTAATCAAGCATTACTGTTCTGTCTGTCACCTTTAACCAGGTACTACTGTACTGCCTGTCCCTTTTATCCAGGTATTACTGTAGTGACTGTCCCTTTTTTCTTGGTATTACTATGCTATCTGTCTCCTTTAACCAGATACTACTGTGCTGTCTGTCCCCTTTAACCAGGTATTAATATACTATCTGTCCCCTTTATCCAGGTATTACTGTGCTGTCTGTCCCTATTATCTAGTTATTACTGTGATGACTGTCCCTTTTATCCAGAAATTATTGTGATGAATGTCCCTTTTATCCAGGTATTACTGTTGTGTGTCCTTTTTGTCCAGTTATTACTGTTGTAACCGTCCCTTTTATCAAGGTATTACTGTGCTGTCTGTCCCTTTTATCCAGGTATTACTGTGGTGACTGTCCATTTTATCCAGGTATTACTGTGGTGACTGTCCCCTTTATCCAGTTATTACTGTGCTGTCTGTCACCTTTAACCAGATATTACTGTTCTGTCTGTCCCTTTTATCCAGGTAATACAGTAGTGACTGTCCCTTTTATCCAGATATTATTGTGCTGTCTTCCCCTTTTATCCAGGTATTACTGAGGTGACTGAAAAGCATTTTCTATAATATATTTCCATCGTCTCGAGTAAGTGAAATGAGGTATGATAAACCCATAGAGTTTATTTACCACATACAGTAAGTTACAAAGGGAAGGGGGATGGGTGAAGGAAAGGGGGCGGGGGTGTGGGTTTGAAACCTACCCCATTGTCTAAGTTGTGTCAAATGATGGCCATGTGCCAAATTTTGTCTAGATTGGTCAAGCGGTTCGGATTTCTTTAGCCCACAAACATACAAACTTACATACAAATTTACCTACACACTAACATACAAATATATAGTACAAACACTCAGTTTTATTTATAAGGATATATATATTATATATATATATATATATATATATATATATATATATATATATATATATATATATTATGTATATATATATATATACATATATATACATATATATATGTGTCTGTGTATAATATAATTATATTTATATTTAATATTGTTTGTAGAAAATTTGATTTATTTTCATTCTCTCTGAAGCTGATTTACCTCATTAGCCCGTCATACAAACTAATGCTATTTAAGTTACGTTACAGCAATTAAAATGATATTCATTACCTCCTTTTAACCTTTGACGAAGAAGCAAATTCGTTCAGTGTACATCAAAAACAGCAATTGCATTTTCATTTACTGATCTCTGACGGAAGTTAAATTAAATTATATTAATATTATATTCAACTAAATTATCCTTACCTGAAGTCATTATTCCTTATTACTTGCATCATGCGCCATTTGTGATCAGAAAATTGACCGTCCTCTGAAATTTTCATACGGTAATCCAGTTATGAAATAGAAATTACTCTTAGTTGATGATCTAAAGTATAGGGTTAATGCAATGTGATCCACTGTATAGGGAAGGTTTATTTAACAGGGAAAGTGGCATTTAAGATAATTTTTTTCGAGAAACGAAAAAAATGATAGAAAAACAACGTTCTTACAACGGTTTTGTCATTCGTAATGATGGGAGGAAAAATTATGATAAGTATAATAGCCCAGATATGTTTGGTGGCACTGTATTTTAATTTGTATTAGGAGGGTAGAAATATTCCTAGTTTTGGTTTATAGCTTATAATTTTTTAGATAATATTCACAATCCGAAGAAGCACTTATGTTGTTCCTTTTGGCTTAGACTTGGATGAAGGTACAAGTTTTCTTGAATATGATGCGTAATTCTATTAAAGGAAATATTGACAGAGTATATTTTTATATTAATATTTAGAATAAACTGATTCATTTCAATCGTTTCCACGTTGTAACTTCATTGCAAATGCGTTGTAAGGTAATGACAGTATTTTGCAAGTTCCTTTTCAGTTGAGTATTTGGAATTGTAAGTATTTGGAATATTACTTTAAAATAAGTTACTGAAAGCTCTAACCAGAATATTCAGCCCAAGCAACGCCATATAGAATCACACGAGGCCAAAAAGTCCTTTATTTCATTTCACCCCTCCACCAAAAACGTGACGAAGCTGCCACTGCAGGTTAAAGGCACTTGAACTAACGAGGGTCCTAGACACTTTCAGTGAGGGGGTGAGGAGGAGGAGGAGGAATGTTGGCAATAAGTTGCCTTAAGTTGCCTTAAGTGATGGGGGAGATTGTCCTCCCTCCAAGTAGAGGTGGAGACGGTTAAGTGCACTAACGGAAACTTTAGCTCCCCACTGCGTTATGAAGACCTTCTCCCGTAAACAGGAAGGGCAGAGGGAATGGATGAGAGAAGTCCGAAAAAGGAATTGGATGAGAAAATACAGTTTCGGATGTGCATTTTGATTTGAGGGCTGTCAAGGGCTTAGGGAGAGAGAGAGAGAGAGAGAGAGAGAGAGAGAGAGAGAGAGAGAGAGAGAGAGGTCTTAGAGTGAACTTCAGATCATAACGCAGCGAAATATGAAAGGTGGGTGAATAAAATGCTGGATTTAGGAGCGAGTAATATCGAGGTATGTCAAGTTATGCCGTCTTCAATTTGAGCCAATTCGTCAAGGGCTGGCAAGTTCGTTGTCTGAAATTCTGAATCTTGTAGTTTCTTTTTACGTGATTTTTTTTCATGACAGCAAAGGAAAAAATATTAACTGTATAACGAATTATACTGGTAAATGATTAATGAAAAACCCAAGAAACTTTTTCAAGAAAAAAATATAAGTTCATGAATTAAAAATGTATATTTCTATTAAAATAATGAAATTATTTCCTATCTATTGCGTTTGACAATGCTGTGGATTTTAACGTTAACTATAAAATCTTATTGCACATCAATAAATATCTATAAATGAGGAAGATATATGAAACAATAAAAACGAACGTATTACATTTTATATGTGTATATATATATATATAGTATATATATATATATATATATATATATATATATATATATATATATATATATATATATATTACAAAACACTTTAGAATTATAACTACAAACAAAATCTCTTAGTAAAACAATGACTCTACTCCGGTTTTCATTTAAAAAAACATCAAACTAGATAACAGTTGTATTCCAGTCTCCATTCCATAACGTATCATCCTGACCAGTTGTACAGAATCGCAGTGATTGTCTGTATAATAAAAATAACATTAGCTTTCGCTCTACAGGAACTGAAATCTAAGTACAATATGGATACGAGTCCAATCATTTATTTATCTTGGGGAAAGGGAAGTTGCAGTGTCTAAGCTGTTTGGAAGCGTGTTCCATCAATAAACGCTGAAACATCCAACTGTTGTCTAAACTATAGCGAGGATACGTGATACAGTAATTGTTTATCTCTCTCTCTCTCTCTCTCTCTCTCTCTCTCTCTCTCTCTCTCAACATTTATCTGGTTGTATCGTAAAGAAACATACCACCTTTGCTAGCAGGCAATTTAATGTGAGCTCAACCCCTCTCAGTGTTATAAAGTAAGATATGCTTAATTAGTGCATAAGTTGCGAGAAAATAACAGTTCTCTCTCTCTCTCTCTCTCTCTCTCTCTCTCTCTCTCTCTCTCTCTCTCTCTCTCTCTCTCTCTCTCTCGGATTGTCTTTGTGGTGTGCCAATGATCTACGCAGTTCATAGCTAAGTTTTAAGTGAAGGTAATTATAGTTATTTATTTCGAAGAAAAATTAACTAAGCTATATAGTTAATTAGAGTATGTTTCATTAAGCTTATATAATCTGTTAGCGTTATCTACGTAAATAAATAAATAATAAGATAGGTAAATATATAAATAGTTAAATTATATATATATATATATATATGTGTGTGTATAAATAAGAAAATTAAAAACAAATAAATATATAAATAAATAACAGGTTTTTCCAAAACAGCATAATCACAAAACCCATTTATCAAAATCACAAAACCCATTTATCAATGTCTCTTCCCCTAAATCTCCGAAACCAGTTCAGACTTTTATTGAAACGAACTTAATTGCTCTATAAAAAAAATATTAACAAACAAGGACAACGAGAAACATTACTCCTGGATAGCCTGAACGAGAAACATTACTCGTAGATAGCCCTTACTTTATAACAGAAACTCGAAATCCAGTTATTCAACAACCATACTCTCCGTGCGTTTCGCAAGCGACATTTTGCTTGTTCATTTTAAATTCCCCTTCCCTACTCGATAACAGGCATCAAAAGCAAGCAATTTCCTGCTATGAAGCGAGAGTCCGGATAAACGAACATATTAGCTTCCTTACAGCAGCTGTTGAGGGATGGGGGATTTTGATATGCAATATTTATACGCCAGTCTAGGAATGGTATATTGTTTGCCAGGGCGAATGGCAACAGTTGCGAGGAAGAGGAGGAAAGGTTGGAAATGTTGCATCGTGTATTGTTGACATTGTTAGCTGGTCGTGGGATTGATAATGACTTTGGGATTAGGAATAATAATAATAATAATAATAATAATAATAATAATAATAATAATAATAATAATAATAATAATAATAATAATAATAAGACGACGATGTTCCAAATTCTTGAGGGTTAAGTGTGTGTATATATATATATAAATAAATAAATAAATATATATATATATATATATATATATATATATATATATATATATATATATATATATATATATATATATGTACGTATGTATGTATATACATGCATACATACATAACACACATATTTACAGTTCATTATATTCCATACTTAAACCGCTGTAATACTTAAACCCCCTTACGATTACAGCCCCGATTCATTGAAAGAAACTCATCGCATATATCCCGGTGAAAAATTTATACACTACGCTTACTGCATTCATTAACCTATGCATACTTAATCAGCCCAAACTGTAAACCTTTTAAGCATTCCCAAACTGCGTTAACAGGCCGTTTAAGTGACGAATGGGTTTGGGGCGGGGGGAGGGGCGGAGAGGGGAGAACTAAGCAATAATCATTCCTCGTTTGAAATGCTAATTTTCATAATTATCCCAGATTAACTACTGCGTGTAAATCGGTCTAGCTGGATAATTCGGGTGAATTCATAGGCAGCCTGTGTAAGTATGCAGTATGCAAAGCGAAGCTCGTTCTGTTAAAAGGAAAGGTGAGCATGTTTGCTCTCCAGACCTGCTACTTCTCGGCACATGTAGTGGCAATGAAGGATAAACAAATTTATTTCGGTAGCTGGAGCATAACTGAGTTTGTTTCATCGCCTTCGTGTTCACTCTGCCATTTCAAAAAGTGGATTTTTAAGATCGATTTTTTTTCTTTTTTATTAACCATTTTATTACATTTTATCTATATTCTTAAATTTATGTACAGTATGTTTATATACATCAGTGCTTAATAAATCAGTTATTAGAATGTAAAGGCTAAGGTTTTGAGGAAAGAGATAGTTTTTTAATATCTTTATCTCTTGCAGATAAATACAAAAAAGTTATTTTATATTGAAAATTTAATGTAATTTCCTAAACCTCTTGCTGATACGTAATAGAGACGTAATATTTGAGTGTATTTTATTACTTCGTCAACGTACAATTACGTTAATTTGCGTAACAGCAGGTAATGGCTGTATCTCTAGTTTTAAGTAACTTGGTATATATATATATATATATATATATATATATATATATATATATATATATATATATATATATATATATATATATATATATATATATATATATATATATGTATATATACACATATGTATGTATAAATAAATATATACACATATGTATGTATAAATAAATATATATAATATATATATATATATATATATATATATATAATATATATATATCACATAAACACTGACAATTTTTATATATACAACTTATAAGCAGAGAGAGAGAGAGAGAGAGAGAGAGAGAGAGAGAGAGAGAGAGAGAGAGAGCAACTTTCACGTAACAGAAAAAAAATCTGCCAATTCTTTCTGAGATCTATCACGGCTCTCACAAGGCCATTTATCATTTATAATGTGTATCACTTCGCTAAGGGAAAAATTTAAACCGCTGTTTCATACCAAAATAAAAAAAAAGAAAAAATAGCTTTGGCTATGAAAGGCGACGTGATAAATGGTCTTCAGAGAAAGAAATGTGTTGTTGATGGCTTACAACCTCATAGCGAATATCGAAGACCGTGAAAGAGAGAGAGAGAGAGAGAGAGAGAGAGAGAGAGAGAGAGAGAGAGAGAGAGAGAGAGAGAGAACATAAGGTTTATTTTCTAATCAATCTTGAGAGAGAGACATATGCTTTATTTCCTTATCAATATTGAAAGAGAGAGAGAGAGAGAGAGAGAGAGAGAGAGAGAGAGAGAGAGAGAGAGAGAGAGTATTGAGAGAGAGAGAGAGAGAGAAGCTTCTTTTCTCTAATCAATATTTAGAGAGAGAGAAAAAAAAACTATCTTTATTTCCTTATCAGTATTGAGAGAGAGAGAGAGAGAGAGAGAGAGAGAGAGAGAGAGAGAGAGGAATAAATTAAGCAGATTGCAGTGGGTAATTTTGCAGGATTTCAAAAACAAGATTAGGCTGTTCATTTAGAGTAAAGAGCACCGGTTTTAATGTTGATAAGTTTTCATTTGAAGTTCTAGTATATATTCTCGAATAGGGCACATCTATTATTATTATTATTATTATTATTATTATTATTATTATTATTATTATTATTATTATTATTCAATTATTAAAATATTTCCTTTTTAATCTATTAGAGAGGTTTCTAAAATCTGTTATTTTTATTGCAATATTTATTATTATTATTCTCCATTTCAGAACTTTACATTATTATTATCTCTTATTAATGATCACAAATGCGTAAATAACAATAATTATCTCTAATAATGATCACAAATGCGTAAATAATAATAATAATAATAATAATAATATCTGAAAAACTATATAATAACAATAATATAGAAAACAGGACTTAATGAAACTAATTTCAAGTTAGATTTCTGAAAACTGACAGTTTCAGTTCGATATGTCAGTTATGCCAGTTTACCATTCCTTCATTTTAAAGGCTCCATGCATATAGGTGACACCCCCTACACACACCTAAATACCTAAATGACTCCAGAACACTCTAGAACACGACTCCATTCCCTAGGAAGACTCACTGAATCTCACCGAGACTCCAAACTTCAATGACTAGAGTCAGTCTTGGCGCGAGAGAGTTCCAGGGACTCAAACCCTTCTGCGGCCATCAAGCAACGCTTGTTCCCAACCCCTTCCAACCAATAGAAGACAGATTCAGTAATTGCAGGGAGGTAACTTCGAGAGGTCCAGTCAGTTATTCCATTATTCATTTTACCCAGATTAAAAGGAAGCAAGTGAAAAATGCGCCGAAGTTTCTTCGCGCAATCAAGTTTTCTGTACAGCATTATATGCTATATGAAACTCTCAGCCGCGGCCCAGTGGTGGCCTGCGTTGTTGGCACCTGTAGCGATGCCAGACGCACGATCATGGCTAAATTTAATCTTAAATGAAATAAAAACTACTGAGGCTGGATGCAATGGCGTAGCTGGTATTCCATCAGGGGGGGCTTAGGTGGGGCCAAGATATTTTTTTGGGGGGTCCAAAGAAAATTGCACAAAATCGATGTACCAGTTCTGTAATTAGTACAATATACTATTCTCGAATGTATATATCAATGTGAATGAAGGAAAATAATAGTATTAGTAATTACTAAAGCTGTTTTGAAATTATAGAGCTCAATTTTCAATTAATTTTCAACTCTTACTATATGCAAATGTATCAAATACTATAATGTAAATTTCCTCACAACCCTATATTCAACACTAGCCTAATTTCTATTATAAAGTTTTAATTTTCAACTTTAGTATATCATTGTCATGTAAATACAGTATATCAAAATAGTGCATATCATCAATAACACAAAGGACTTACTGTATGACCCTCCAGAATCTCTTCAAATCTTCGACTCATCCCATTCCCTCTTCTTCATCTCCTCTCCCTGGAAATTAGCTCTAAGCAACAGTGGCAAATTGCATTGCACTTATTCAAAACTGTAACTATAGTTTCAATCCCTTCATACGTAAGTTGGTAACATTAAGTTGGACCAAAATATCATGAAAAACATGTTATTTGTGTTAAAAACCTATAACCTTATCCATTCATTTCTCAGCTCTATATAAGTTGTACAAGTAACAAGAACCAAAATAATGTCATTAGAGATATAGCACAACTGTAAATAAACTAAAAATATTTCAAATACTTTGTCAGCTAAAAGTTTTAGCTGAGAAAGTATTTGAAATATTTCAACGGGGGGTGGGCAGTGGGGGGCCAAGCATCTGACTGGGGCGGGCGCCGGGCCCCGTGGCCCCCCCCCCATCACGACGCCACAGGCTAGAGGGTTGCAATTTGTTATGTTTGATGATCGGAGGGTGGATCATCAACACACCAATTTGCAGCCCTCTAGCCTCAGTAGTTTTTAAGCTCTGAGGGCAGACAGAAAAAGTGCGGATGGACAGAAAAATATAGCCATCTCAATAGTTTTCTTTGACAGGAAATTAAAAAAGAGTATATCTCTCCTCTGTGTCTCCCTTTCATATGACGGGATTTCATTTGGACTTATTCAGAGGTAAATGGGGATTGCGACATGTAGGTACGTATACAGAGTTTGGGGCAATCACATTTGACCTGATTTGCTGAAATGGTATACTCCCACCCACGTTCTGTTTCATCTCTCTCTCTCTCTCTCTCTCTCTCTCTCTCTCTCTTTGTTATTATGTGCTTACTGCAGTAAATGTATATTATATACTCACACATACACACACATATATATATATATATATATATATATATATATATATATATATATATATATATATATACATACACACACACACACATATATATATGAATGTCTTTTCCTGTAATACTACAGTGTAATATATATATTCATATATATATATATATATATATATATATATATATATATATATATATATATATACACTCCTGAATGTATATTAAATATTAATGTATGTTCTCGTGACTCGTGTATAAAATACGTAAGTATTGCAATCTCTGTTGCTCCGATTAAATATTTTTCACCGTTAATCTTAAAAGAGATTTCAAGCATAATCTTT
>NC_089754.1:29349883-29359883 GCF_040412425.1 Macrobrachium rosenbergii | reverse complement strand
CCCTCGTCATAGAGTTACAAATCCCAAGCGTGAAATTCTATTATTTTTGTCTAGTCTTTCGTTAAAATCACTTGCAGAATGTAGGATTCTGTGCCTAAGCGTTTTCTGAATCCTATCACTTACATTGGCACTTACGAAATTATTAGTATTTGGTGTCTTCAGTTTGAAAAATAGTAATTAACAATTTTGTTCGAAGGATCGTTACGAATTATATGTATTGGTGACTTGAGTGTGAACAAAAAATAACAGTATTGTTTATAAGGTTATTGATTTAAAACAAAAAACTGTATTTTTTAGAAGATATAGAAAATTATTCTGCAAAACTACTGAAAAAGGCAAGAAATTTTCACCTAAGAGTGTCAGTGGTACAGCCAAAGTTTTTGATGTTATCACTTGTATGGTTCTCTCTCTCTCTCTCTCTCTCTCTCTCTCTCTCTCTCTCTCTCTCTCTCTCTCTCTCTCTCAGGTACGAATCCCCATGTTTTTGGCTGGTATGTGAAATTATAAATTATAGAAATTTTTTTTTCTCTCTCTCTCTCTCTCTCTCTCTCTCTCTCTCTCTCTCTCTCTTAGTATGAATGATTATGTATTTGGCTGGAATGTAAAATGATAAATTATAGAATTATTTCTCTCTCTCTCTCTCTCTCTCTCTCTCTCTCTCTCTCTCTCAAGGTGCCATTCAGCCCTGAAGTCAGTCGAGAGTTTTAGACTTCCTGGGAGAAAAGTAAGTAATCGAAGACTTTTCTTCCCCTCCCCCCCCTCCTCTCCCCTCCCCCCTCGAAAAAGCCCAGTGGCCTTAAATCCGTTTCAATAAATGTTATCGTCGTGGAATTTGTGAGAAGGAAACGTTTTCTCCCTCAAGTCTTTTCCCTTACCCGGAAAATGTTGCCCGGATCGTTCCCAACGTTTTACGTGCTCTTGTCCGTGGAATTATGGAACGTTATTTTAATTTCTCTCTCTGTGCCGTGACTCTAACTCGAAACCGCCCCTCCCCCTTCCTCCAGGACCTGGGCTTCTTAAGGAAGATCTAAGGAGGAGCGCCCCTTATCATTCCTGCCTTGTCACAACGGGACGGAGAAGCTTCGGGATTTTTAGGGAGGTTTTCGTTTTCTTATTTTTGAGTTCTTATGGGGTTACACTGATGTGGTTTGTGTTAGAATATTTCTTAAAAATTAGATGGAATAGAGTAAAACTACGACTACGTAACTGAACACTATTAAAAATAAAAAAAAAATAACACTAGGTTTTCATAAAAATGGCTGATAAATGTGGAATTGAAATATTTTGTAGAGTTCAACTAGAAGCAGATTGTAAAGAAATATTTGAAAAATTAACAATGACACAAGGTTTAAATATGGATTTAAAATATTTTTAAGAGTAAAACTAGGACTAGATAATAGAAAAAATAAAAAAATAGTAAAACTTGATGTTCATAAAAAAATTTGATTCACAGTATAAATACACCCTAGTGATATGTAAGTTACCTAATAGTATTCACAAGGATATGTTTTGACCATCATGTTTGTGACACCAATAACACTGCGATGATAGCAGTTAATTATTATAGTATTTTCACTGATTATATATAATTTTCGAAAAAGAAAATGAACAAATGAAAAGTACTCAAATTCAAGGCATAAGTCAAACAGGACAGTTATATTTGACTTGAGAATACCAAAGTAACTCACCATAGACTCTTAAGCAAAGGCGCCCTTCCCCCGCCCCCCCTAGTTTTAATGGGCTTCTTGAAATACTTCTCACTTCACCTAACGTGAGGTAAAGTAAAGCAAACATCGTTAAGAGACTCTTCATTAAATAACCTTACGAAGAGAACGCGCCCTGTAAACACTCTTTGAATGGGGTTCCTAAAGGAGTGTCTAGTTTGGATAACGTTCCGGTTTTCAGGGACTGGGAGGACTGTAAGAACACGTTTAGGGGCATTTGTCCCCTTTTGGGGAAGGAGGACTCTCTCTCTCTCTCTCTCTCTCTCTCTCTCTCTCTCTCTCTCTCTCTCTCTCTCTCTCTCTCTCTCTCTAAGATACAGACTGGCACATAATCCTAGAATTAACCATTATATTTCAATACTCACCGCTTTCTCTCTCTCTCTCTCTCTCTCTCTCTCTCTCTCTCTCTCTCTCTCTCTCTCTCTCTCTCTCTCTGAGATGCTGGCTAGCACATAATCCTAGAATTAACCATTATATTTCGATACTCACCGCTCTCTCTCTCTCTCTCTCTCTCTCTCTCTCTCTCTCTCTCTCTCTCTCTCTCTCTCTCTCTCTCTCTCTCTCTCTCTCTCTCTCTCTCTAAGGTGCAGGCTGGCACATATCCTAGAATTAACCATTATACAGTATTTCAATACTCACCGTTTTCTCTCTCTTTCTCTCTCTCTCAGATGCAGGCTGCCACATATCAGAATTAACCATTATTTTTCAATACTCACCGTTCTCTCTCTCTCTCTCTCTCTCTCCCTCTCTCTCTCTCTCTCTCTCTCTCTCTCTCTCTCTCTCTCTCTCTCTCTCTCTCTCTCTCTCTCTCTAATGTAACCTGGCAAATTTCTTAAACTGAAAGAATATGCTTCCATACACATCACAATATTTATATTCAATCATTCTAAAATTAGCATTTTCTAGGTTTAGATACGTGAAAAAATCTTCAAAAAAAGTTGTTGGGTTCCTGAAAAAAAAAAAAAAACTTATAGAAAGTCAAGTCTCTAATGAGTTCTTGGGGGACTCTACAAAGATATATGTGTTAAGACCCAAGTGGTCTTTGGCTTTTTATTAACTTCATGTTTCCTCTGGCACAATTTCTCTCTCTCTCTCTCTCTCTCTCTCTCTCTCTCTCTCTCTCTCTCTCTTCTCTCTCTCTCTCTCTCTTTCTCTGATAAACTCTCATATTTCCGTATATATATAAACAACATATATAATTATCTTGATATATATATATATATATATATATATATATATATATATATATATATATATATTGTATATATATACTTATATACACGACATATATATACAGACACTAATACATACATATGTATATAGTATGTATATATATATATATATATATATATATATATATATATATATATATATATATATATATATATTATATATATATATGTGTGTGTGTGTGTATTGTATACACATCTATATACTTACATATACACATACATATATATACAGACACTAATACATACATATATATATATGTATATATATATATATATATATATATATATATATATATATATATATATATATATATATATATATATAATCCCAATCTAATATTTTGTGTCATATTCAGGATAATGAAGCGACAAAAATGACTATCCTTCATTTAGTTATTAAGGTCTTATAATTTAACGATGGGTAGTTTTGTGTAATTTTCCATGGACATTCCTCTTTGGAATTAAGGTTAATAATTTCACTGACCCAAAAATGATAGGACATCGAATTATTTAGAAAAAAAATAACATTCACCGGGAAATCGCCTCCAGTAAAAACGGAAATCCATAACAGAAATAAAGCGGAGCCATTCAGACGAGAATTGAAGTCTTGCATTCTCAATGCAGCCCCAGATAAGACAAAAGGATGCATTACTGATCCTTCCTTATCAATGCCATATCTCCGCTCCTTGCGTTTGAAGGCAGAAATTGAGGTGGAGATTCTTAGTCAGCGATTGGCTCGAGACTTCCATCGAGGACTTGAGAGAAATGGGAAGCTTTAGAGCAAGAGTTTCCACCAAGGCTGGTCTTATTTTCTATCGAGACCGAGGCTAGATTCGTTTTCATTCGGTCTTGGGTTGAGATGGCTGTCTTAGGGGCTGGGTTTGTCGACAGTTTTTTTTTTAGGAGAAAATGAGGTTAATTTAATTAACTTTTCTTGGAAAGGGTATGAGACTGAATGAAATTCTCAGCTCAGATTCGTTTTCATTCGGTCTTGGGTTGAGATGAATTTTTATTATGGACTGATTTCTCCGACTCGTTTTTTTTTCATGGAGAAAAGGAAGTTAATTTCATCATTTTTTTCTTTACAAAGTTACGAGATCGAATGAAATGACAGTGTTTTTTTTTCAAGGGCAAAAGAATGTTAATTCATTTATTGTTTTCTTTGGAAGTGTTTGAAACTGAATGAAAATTCTGAACTTCAGAGTGAAATAAGAGAGAATAGAAATTTATACGATGTTTTCATCAAATGATTTTGATGGAAATATGTCTGTTTCAGCCATTTGATAAAGATAGTTTTTATTTGTTTTTCTGGACAAATTAATTTACTTGCTTTGCAAGTGTTTGATCAATAAAAGATAATATAGATTTATTTGAGCTTTTCAGTCATTTGATAACAAAGATGTCAAACCAACCTACTTGTCTTAATAAAGATTTTGATGTAATTAAAAAAAAAATCAAAGATTCTTAAACTAGAATAAAGTTTTTGTAATTAAATGAATCAAAATAAACTAAAATCAAGGAATTCTTCCTTATTTTTATAATAATGAAGCAGACTATTTTATAAACGTACTGTATATTTATAAGAGAAATATTTCACGTTTCATCCCACTTACCGCCAAACCTAACTATCCCACGTCATCATTCTGAAGCACCTTGCAACTTCCTTCCACGCAGCCAAACTCAAACACGCTAGAGAAGAGAACCGATGCATAATCCATCTCCCCACTTGTGCACAGAAAGAAGACTAAGGACCCATCATCAGAATGACTCGTGGAGTGCCGCGAGAAACCCACAAACACAGAGCAATAATAATATTATGTACGAGGGTTGATCTCAGTGACAGATGCACCTCGATGGGAGAGGCGATAGTGATTACTGGTTCCGGATGAGAGATTCGACTTGGCATTTTCGTGAAAAATTAGGGCTTCTAGTGAGGTTAAGGGGCGATAGATGCACGGGTAGGTGCGTAAGGAAAAGGAGTGACTCAGGAATGTAAGAGAATTGGAGAGTATATGCACATTGGAAAGGAGAGATGGTAAATGATGCATTTGTTATTGTTAGAGATAATGATTATGCAGGTGTTATGCTGGGTGTGTGGTGTGTGAAGTTTACGAAATGGAATGGAAGAGGGTTATATTTTAATAAGACCATGAATAATTCATAATATTAGTATGAATATATATATATATATATATATATATATATATATGTATATATATATATTTATATTATATTTTTACGTTAAAGAATGTTAGGTACATTTTTCGATAATTTTCGAATACTTCATTCTTTACAAACACATGCACACACGTATGTATATATATATATATATATATATATATATATATATATATATATATATATATATATATATATATATATATACATATATATATATATAAAATATATGTGTATATATATATATATATAAGTAGTGTGTTTTTGTAAAGAATGAATTATAGGAAAAAATTATCGAAAAATGTACCTAACATTCTTAAATAACGTAAAAAATAAATGCAAATATAAAAACACAAGTGGTTCATTAAAATATCCAACATTTCAAAAAAATGAAAACTCATAACTTCAAGCATTTCGGAGTCTAGAGAGACTAAACAGTAATCTTCTTCTTCTTTCCATTTGGGTCCCTTCAGTTTGCCGAGAGCAAACATTATCTGGAGAGGAGCCTCAATTTATGTTGTGATCGAAATTCTCCTTCGGGTGCACCAGAAAGGAGAGGTTTCTTTTAGGCTTAATCTGCCCATAAATAATGAAGGACTCTTCCTTCTCATTTACCATTATAAATACTGTCGTGTCTGTTATTTGTAGCTTGGAGGAGGGGGTGGGGGCAGGCTTTATGGAGTTGGGGAAAGGGGGCGGGTGTACTGTTCTGGACCATAGCTGTCTTGTTTATTTACTTTTGTTTTTGGTGTTCTGTATTTTTTTTTTTTTACTTTTGTATGGTTACGAGTATTCTTGTACCAGTCCTATCTAGTGGAATGCTTTTCGTATGTTTATATATATATATATATATATATATATATATATATATATATATATATATATATATATATATATATATATATATATATACATATATATATGTATATGTATATGTATGTACATATATACTGTATATCAACTTGGCCTATTATTTTTCTTACAATATAACACGCTGACTACTTGAGGAATTTCATGTAACCAGGTTGAGTAAAAAATAAAGTTTTTTGTTCCATATCCTGGTACAGTTGACAGAACTGTTCGTACACCAGAAGGTTACCAAGCTGGCCCACATGAGGGTTGCAGCACGGTTGCCAGTTCCAAGTTGGAAGGTTGTTTGTGAAAATTTAAAATCTTAATCTAACTTTCGTATGTGGCGATAATCACGAAATGAATATTTGTATAACTGTTGGCCGAACCTGGTTTAAATCGTCGTCACTAACCTGATTCTATACTCTATTGGTACGTAGTAAAAATAATATATATATATATATATATATATATATATATATATATATATATATATATACTGTATATATATATATGATATATATATATATATATATATATATATATATATATATATATATATATATATATATATATATATATATATATGTGTGTGTGTGTGTGTGTATCCTATTTAAAATAAGTAGTAAAAAGAAGACTATTTAACTGAACTGATTTCCAACAAACAAAAATGAAAATTTGCCATATAGTTGTAGTTGATGATAATTTTTATGTTACACGAGACTTCATGCTACGCACACCCTACCAATTAAAATCCCTTACAGAAAAATAAATCACGAAAGGATAAAAAAAAAAAAATCACAGAAAATACTTTTGCAAAAATATCAATGGCAGTTAAGGATAATTCTATTCCATATAAGACTTCATACAACGTACTCGGCACCAATGCAGATTCCTTTCAGAAAAACAAATCACGAATCCCTTCAGAAACAGAACAAACAAAAACAGATAAACCAGAAAAACGTACAAAATATTTTAGCAAAAATATCAGTGGCAGCTAAGGACGATTTTATTTTAGATAAGATTCCTTACTAGGTACTCGATGCTAATGCAGATCCCTTCCAGAGAAACAAATCCACAAAATAAATAAAAACAGCTAAAACATAAAAACGCAGACAATATTTTAGGAAAACTATCAGTCACCCCATCAGCCTTCAGGAGGGAGCTTCAATATCAGAGACATTAGACAAGAGGCAAAACTTTATTGGATTTTTGTTGTCATTCCTCCGCTCTCGACCACGTCAGGGACACGAACACGAGAGGGATCCGTGTCTCGGAGTGAGCTTTCAAATTGTGAGGTTTTCTTCAGATGTCGGTAAACTAGTTTTTTTTCTTTTTTTTGTTTGTGGGTGGGTACAAGTTCGATACATATTAGGATAACAAGGAAGAGAGAGAGAGAGAGAGAGAGAGAGAGAGAGAGAGAGAGAGAGAGAACTTAGTATTACATCTACATATGTGGATGTACACACACACACACACACACACACACACACACACACATATATATATATATATATATATATATATATATATATATATGTATGTAAATTATGTATAAATTATTCGTTGTAGTTAGAAACATTTATATTTATTATACACACACGCACACACACACATATATATATGTGTGTGTGTGCCTTTGTGTGAAAACTGTAAATTTCTCTAACTACAATGAATAGTAAATACAACATTATTCAAATAACACTGTAAAACTCACCTCATTATCAAACGTGTAAAATAATTTCAGCATAAAAGAATAAGATAATCTTCAACCATTTGTTACTTTCTGGTCTCACGAGTTTATCCATCATTTCTGAATCCCATAAAAGTCCCGCGGATCATAAATTAGGAGGAGTGTGATCTTCTTGAAAGCCTGAGTAAGACGGAGGTCTTTTTCTTTATCACCTCAACTCTCTTTATTATTAATGAGACCCAGAATTGCTTCTGAACTCGTAATAATTTGAGGCGTGTAAACAAAAATGTGTAGGGAAACATTAGTGAGAAGTTTTATTTTGTGATGCTGTAATTTTGTTTTTATTTTGTGCCTAAAGGATGGTACTTCATTTTGTGTCTAAAGGATGGTACTTTATACATTCTCAGTCCTAGGCAAATCCTCATGTCTTTTGTCAGGTGGTAGGATGAATTGGTTAAGGTAGAAGAAGGATTTTCAAAGTTTTCGATTGTATAATAATTTTTTGTTTCTAAGGATGGTATTTTATACATTCTCAGTCCTACACAAATCCTCAAATCCTTTTACAGGTGGTAGGATATTTTGGTTATAGGATAAGAAAGATCTTTAAACAATTTGTGATTGTATAATTTCTTGTTTCTGAAGGATGGTACTTTATACCTTCTCAATCATAGAAAAAACCTCTAATCCTTCTACATGTGGGATATTTGGTTAAAAAATTAGAAAGATTTGTAAACAATTGGAGATGATATAGTATTTTTTGTTGTTGAAGGGATGGTACTTTATACATTCTTAGTCCTAGACAAATCCTCTCATCCTTCTACAGGTGGTGTGATGTATTGGTTAAAAGATTAGAAGGATTTATAAACAATTTTGTGATGGTATAATATTTTTTTGTTTCTGACGGATTGTATTTTATATATTCTCAGTCTTAGACAAATCTTCAAATCCTTCTACAGGTGGCAGGGTGAATTGGATGAAGAGTAAGAAAGATTCGTGAATAATATCGTGATGGTACAGTTTTTTGTTTCTGAAGGATGGTACTTTATACATTCTTCATACTCGACAAATCCTCTTATCCCTCTGCAGGTGGTAGGGTGAATTGGATAAAGGATTAAAGAGAATTGTAAATAATGTCTGGTATTTAGTACCTGCTATAATATTTGTCGATTATTTATAGTAAAGTTATGACAAAACTATACCTTAGCCTTAATATTTTAAAGCACACTCATGCTTACTGCGCAAACAGCGTAATGTAGTGATATTAAAGATTTGTTATAGTGAAAACTGATGAGATCTGTCACATGGTAACTCAGCAATAAATGGATTTATATAAGAAACAACAAAATATAGTTTTTAAGATAATCTGAAAAGTAATATAAGCAAGAATATTAGTGATTCAGAAAATAAAAACGACTGACGATAGTGTATTGGTATTGTATTAAAATGTTTTTTGGGTAGACTCCTACGTCAGAGTATAAGGCTAGACAAAATATCGATTCTAAACCTACACACTTCCACGTGAATCAATTTCTCCCTCAACGTTATATGTACTCATTTTCAAAGCGATCCTTTCCCTTCCCGTCCATTTTCCATACAGATAATACCGGATATCAGCCTAAGCTTTTGCGCCATATATATTCCCACCAAAATCTAAGGCTACCTTACGAGTAATCAGGCACTCTTTAAGAAATATAAGCTCTTTCCCCCAACCCTGATATGGGCCTCAATATCACCGTACGTCATATGAATCTTCTTCTCCCTCTTCTTTTTTTAGGAGATGATCCAGGCCACATCAGAGGAGGCCAAAGTTTTGTGGGTCCTGTCTCTCTACTGCCGCTACTTTTGATCAGCTTTTCAACTTCTTGTCTTCCATCTACTCAGATGAGGCTTAAGGCTTAAAAGGTATGGCCGAGAGATTTTTGGGGAAAAATAGTTTCATTTTGTAGAAAGGAATATTGGTGCGTTAAAATTAAGATGCTCCGTAACAGTTATGACATGAGAAGATATTATAGATGGTTCTTATTCATCCTAGACTTTGAAAACTCGGACACCCATAAAGAAACAAACAAAAACGTACATAAACATCGTTTCTTTTCTTATCAATCCTAGACTTTGAAACGAGGATACTCACGTATAAACGAAACACTCACTCACACATGCACACACTCACACATAACACACAGCTAAATTCATTAATGTTTTAAGCATTATGAGTTCATTCAGGCTTCAACATTTCGTAGGTTCCAATAGACAACAACTGTAATAATATAATTGTAATGAACACCAGGAAAAATACCAGTGAATTAGACCTAGATGTGTATCAA
>NC_089754.1:29342383-29347383 GCF_040412425.1 Macrobrachium rosenbergii | reverse complement strand
ATATATATATATATAGAGTCAAAATGGTAGATGAAACAAACACTAAGAAAACTAAAATATAATGAGTTGATACTATCAAAGAGGAACTGCATTCTGGTGAAAGAGTCTGAAAATAAAAAAAAAATAAAAAAATATGAAACTCTCCTCTATGGAAGTAAGGTGTGGCTAATAAATATGTAAAAAAATTTAGCTCTGTTAAGGTAAACCTAGAGAATCAATTGATACCAGTGAAGAGAAGCTACAATGCTTGGTGAAAGAGCCTGCAAAATTTTAGAAATATTATGCAACTGTCCTATTTGGAAGTGAGGTGTAGCTATTAAATACGTAAAACAAAAATGAATACCCCCGAGATAAGAAAAAAATTACTAAAATAAATGAATAAAAAGCCCCAAAAAAACTTGAAATAAAAGAGAAAACTTTAAACAGAGAAGCCAGGTTTCACCCAACGAGCCAGGCTTTATAAGTTTGAAAAGAATCAGATTAAAAGTTTCTGGGGAGTTGGACCCCCATAGAGGCACCCGGATGTAAAACCGTTGTGGGTGCAAGGGGTACCATTCTGGGACACCGTCCTACTGGGAAATGGGAAGGGAAGAGAGAGAGAGAGAGAGAGAGAGAGAGAGAGAGAGAGAGAGAGAGAGAGTTCGGGATGAGAAAGGAAGGGGGACAGAGAAAGAGAGATGAGAAAGGACAGCGAGAGAGAGAGAGAGAGAGAGAGAGAGAGACAGAGAGAGTTCGGGATGAGCAAGGAAATTGTAGAGAGAGAGAGAGAGAGAGAGAGAGAGAGAGAGATGAGAAAGGAAGGAAGAGAGAGAGAGAGAGAGAGAGAGAAAATAACAAAGGAAAGTGAGAGAGAGAGAAAGTTCGGGATGAGAAAGGAAGGGGTAGAGAGAACTTTGAGATGATAGAGAGAGAGAGTTGTCCCTTTTTCCCTTGAAGAATTCTCTTCGAGATGTGGCTAGGTTCGTGCCAGGGCAACTGATAACAGGACAACTCACTCCCAGAAAACTCACATCGGACAACTCATGCCTGGACGATTGATATCTAAGACAACTGGTGTATAGAACAACTCGTAACAGGTATAAAGTGATAACGATTCAGTTTTGACAGAAAAATAAGGTAAGAATAAAACAACAAATATTAGAAAAATATATTTTTGGGGGGACAGTGAAAACTAAAAACATTAAACACTGTCAATACAAAAAGAATTTATTAAAACTGAAACTTAGTGCAGAATATATAGCACAGCTTTTAAGAAAGACATTTTCTGGCAAGGATCATACTTTGCAAGTCGCTTGTTGCACTCTTTGTAAACCTGTTTTGAAGTTATTTGAACTCCCCGTTCCAAATCAATCTTCTTTTTCTGCACCAAAATCGCCTCCAACTTTGGTGTATTTATTAATTTCCAGATATTTGGATGTTGGCATGAAATTCAATTTTGTGAGTCATTATGAAAACTTTCAAGGCTATTATTAGTTCTAGTGATGCCAGTTGAAGTTCTCTCTGAAATATTCCATATTTCAATTGGGAATATTGGAGCCAGACGTCTTCTAGCGCCGCTTCCTCCTTCGGGTCCTATGCAAGTCACTTCAAAATACGACACAAATTCTTGTGGCAAACTATCGTCGTCGGACAGTTCTTCGTATGCAACAATATCAGCCACTGGTAAAAAAAGCAAGCTGTAAAGCACTTTATCTTTAGACGAAACACTTCATCTGTTTTATATTGGACTTTATGACCCAGCTCGACAAGTTTTCGGGAGAGGTTTTGAGAAAAATGAAATGAACAACCAGTTACGTCTACGTCAGGAAATCTTGAAATAAGGCAATTCATGGGGGCTTTTTCGAAGTCCATCATATACCTTCTAGGCTGAATATCAGGGCGAATAACTAACTGAGAAAACAACCGATCATAAATTGTTTGCCGCTTGTTGGGTAACAGTGCGAAAACACGAGGTACATTTCAAATTACCTATTTGAATTCTGGTTGTATATAACTGGTAATGTATAGATGGACAAACTTTTACAATGTGCCGTCGCCAGCCCAATCACGAACTTTAACAAGATCATCCAGCGTTGATTGAGGCGAAAATCAGCATTCTTTCTTCATCTACGCCAGTGTCATATTGCAAAAATGGTCCCCCTGATTCAAATTTACAGTACAGTAGCGGATATCAAAACCATATCTTTCTGATGGAACAGAGAGAGCACTACTACAGTATTCTGCTGTCGCCACCGACGAATACTTCGTGATAAACTTGATGTTGGTGGCAGTCCAGCCAACGCTCATCTTGTGGAGAAGAACATTTTGTCGCAATCACAGTGCTTGCAGTCTCTTGTGATGACAAGGCTTAAGTTCAGTATACCTTAGTTTAACCAGACCACTGAGCTGATTAACAGCTCTCCTAGGGCTAGCCCGAAGGATTAGACTTATTTTACGTGGCTAAGAACCAATTGATTACCTAGCAACGGAATCCGAACCAAATTATACCGAGAAATGAATTTCTATCACCAGAAATAAATTCCTCTAATTCTTCATTGGCAGGCCGGAGACTCGAACTCGGGACTAGCAGAGTGCTAGCCGAGATCTCTACCGTCTCGCCCAACGAGGAACATGATGACAAGGCTTTGGGTTTTATAGAGCCGACAACAATTCTCGATTTCACTTTATTCACATCAGCGCTGTGAAAGTGTTCCCCTGTTGAAGATACCATTTCTAATGGGTCCTCCTCAGCCATCGTTTGAGCGCGCGCTCTGCACATCTTTACTTCACAAAGCCATACTTTTTTTTATTTATTTGCATTCGGTCTTTGAAAATTATATACGTCGTTGTTTTTATCCACAAGCTTATTAGCTCCTCGCTGAGATTTCATATAATATGGCGTTGTGAAGGCTAAAGAAAATGTGAAAACAGTTGAAAAGTTGAAAAGTACAAAACCAACTAACTTGACAAGTACAAAATATAACAATAAAACAACTTCGTTGAAAAGCTATGACGACCGTTTGTGAGTTGTTTGCTGGACGAACAGTAACTAACATGAACTACGAAATTTAAAGGATGCTAGTCAGTAATTAAAGTTAAATAATAATTGTTACGCCTATAAAAATACTTGCCTGTTTACTTTATCAATAACTATTTTTAAGTGGGTTATTTTTTTAAGTGAAAATATTTATACCTGGTATGAGTTGTCCTATATATCAGTTGTCCTAGCTATCAATCGTCCAGGTACGAGTTGTCCGGGAATGAGTTGTCCTGGTATCAGTTGCAGTCTTAATATACGAACTTCAATCGACTGATAGAATTTTAATTTATTTAAGGACAGTTTTCGTAATTTACTTTGTATATTCATAAAATCTAGACATTTAAAACATATATATCGTGTTTAAACTGTAATTTCATTGTTGGCCCTTACGTTATAGTCTCATAATTTGAGGTAAAATCTTTTGGTAGTTGACAGAATTCTAATATATAGGCAAATTTGTCCATTGTAATAATAATAATAATAATACGTAGAATTGATAATGATAGGTGCATCAGCTGCGTTCAATTTGTATATTTTTCTTTATATTTCTGATGAATCTATCACTTTCAAATCTTCATGCTAAAAGAGGGCTTTCTGCCTACACAATAATAATAATAATAATATATATAATAATAATAATGACCAATATTAACGTGCAGGAAAAGCGAATTATAAGAAAAATTGAGAGAGCTCAGTATACAATTAATTCGCATAATGCAGCAATATTATTCAACAAAATAATAATAATAATAATAACAGTGTTGTTTAAAGCAGTTGCTGATTCAACGGCATTTAGCAAGAGTAAAATAAACAACGAAAGCAGAATATCATTTCATGCCCTTTGGAAATTGATTATACCACGTACCTGCAGACGAGAAGTATATAATAAGAAGAATAGAGAAAACTCTCTACAAGCTAAATGCCGTCGAAACAGCAGTTGCTTTTAATAATAATAATAATAATATTAATAATAACTAATAATAATAATAACTAATAATAACAATAATTAATAAAAATAATTAGAAAATAAATAATAATAATAATAATAATAATAATAATAATAATAATAATAATAATAATAATAATAATAATAATAATAATAATACAATCACTAGCCAGGGGCAGAACAGACTTGCTAAAGATCAAGTATTTTAACTGATGGTAAGATTGACATTCCCATCAGAATGATTTGAGGCTCTTCGTACTCAGACCGTCAACAAACTGTGCCACCAACGAAATAAAGAGGAAAAGAGAGATGGGAAATCGAGGAAGATTTATTGGGGGTGATTGAAACATACGAGGAGATATGACAGTGGGATGGGGGGTTGGGGGGAGGAGTTTGGGTGAAAAATTTCAAGTTTAAGGAGGATGGAAGTTGATGTTTGTGTAAGTGGGTGTTTATTTTTTTTAGAAGTTTAAGGGAAATTAGGGGTTGTTTGTAGTTATTGTAGGTAAAAGTGATTAGGTTATGTAGTGAATGTATATATATATATATAATATATATGTATGTGTATATATATATACATATATGTATATATATATATATATATATATATATATATAATATATATATATATATATATATATATATATATATATATACATATATATATATATATATATATATATATATATATATATATATATATTATTTATACACACACATCACAATTGCAAAGAAATTATCATACACAAATTTCAATCTACAGTATAAGGTAGACTCTACAAAGAGAGACAATTCATAGCTTACTTTATCTTCACACTGCAAAACCCCTAAAAAAAAGACTTTTATACGCCATGCTAATCTTAAGGTATCTCCTGATGTCCTGAGGCATAAGCTTATCCATCATAGTTAGATCCTCGTAAGCTCCCCAAACGCCATGAATTATAGGACCCTTCCCCCCATCCCCTCCATAATCTACCCGAAATCTTAAATCAGTAATATTTATGTATGTATATATATATATATATATATATATAT
>NC_089754.1:29329883-29337383 GCF_040412425.1 Macrobrachium rosenbergii | reverse complement strand
AACCCAAACGTCAAAGTAATTTTAAAAGACTCGTTATTTGGCAAGTCTTCTCCTCAGCTGAATACTGACTCTTGAATAAGAAACAAAGGTTAAGTCTACTATTTCAAATAACCCTTGAAAAGTAGTTTATATGATAATGACTTAAGCTGCCTTCTGCAACACAGAAGGAATATATTTGCATTTCTACCATACTATAAGCCCTTGGTATTCACGGGATGTGCACTGAAGCCTTGAAACTCTCTCTCTCTCTCTCTCTCTCTCTCTCTCTCTCTCTCTCTCTCTCTCTGCATTATTTTATAATATGAGCTTAAGGAAACGGGGAAGAGGTCTCCATTCCGTATTCATTGTAAGGCATTATGTTGGATTAGCATTACTACAAGAGACACCTGGTGCAACTTTATATATTATTATGTTGACATAAGGGCCTTAGGGCAGGCTCTAGAAGAATTCTTGTTTCAAACACGATTCCTGTAAGTTATATGCATTTATTTATTTTTTTTTTTTTACATTTATTTTCTTTATTAACTTTAAATTTAAGAACTCTCGTTTTAACGACGATGCCTGCAAGTTTTATTAATTTTTTTTTTCATTTATCTTTTTATTTACTTGAAATTTAGGGGTTAGATTTAAAGCAGCGTTGGCCAGATTTTAAACTGTCTATCTGATGGGTTCGTGAAATGCATTTTCAGTCATGAAGATGCTAAGGGTTTCGACGTTTTGTGATTTTTGTTATTATTTTCTTTTTGCATTCTCTTTTTATTTACTTTGAAGTTAGATTGTAGGTTTAAAGCAGCATTGATATAATTTTAAATTGTCTATCATTTGCCTTCATGTATTAAATATTGTTTAGTAATGATGCGAAATATGTTGACATCTCAACCACGATTTCTGTAATTTTTATTGTTATTTATTTTTACATTTCTCAGCTCATCTCCTTGAAAATTTAAAGTGTAGGTTTAAAGCTCCATTGATATTATTTTAGATTGCCTATCTGAAGCCTTCATGTAATAAACATAATCAAATAATGCTACGAAATGTTTTAAAGTTATAACATATGATAATACTTGCTTCTAATAATTCTTGTTTTAACCAAGATTCCTTTCCATAATTCTTTTTCAATCTCCTTGAAAATTTAGAGTATAGGTTTACATTAACATTAGCATAATTTAAAATTCTCTATCCGATGCCTCCATGGAATGAATATTATCTAATAACAACGCGAAATATTTTGAGTCCTGTAAAAAGTATAAGATGTAATTTTTCTGGTTCCAGTTTGACATTTCAGGATCACAGCTGTCCAAGTGTTAATACTTTCGTAATCAGTCCCAAATCGCTACATAATTAGTTGTGATCCAACATTAATGAGTAAAGAATTTCGACAAGCAGAGTATCTTCGAAATTTTGAAATATTTTGGTCACTGGTTTGCGAGATTTTAATTTCATTTAATGGTGAGATTATTTTACGAAATAATAGAAGTAAGATATAATTAATTATATTAGAAATGATTAGTATGAGCTATTGTTAGGGTTTTACAGTCAAGAAAAGTATCTTGGTGATATGGTAATTCATAATATATGTTCAAAAACAATTTGCTTATGAAATCAAACGTCAGATTAGTTTTCTCAGAATCATATCCTAAAACCATTGATGCATCGCAGACTACATATAGCAAGACCTAAAACCTATTGATTATTAAAATATTCACGACTTTCATGAATCTTTTTACAACATATTCTCGATTGCCTAAAGATTCTATCCACTTCCATAAGTTATCTGTGTCATATATCTCAACCCGAAGGATTCTGTTATTATGCCCAGAACAAATTCAAGTCAACTTGAGTACAAGAAAAAGAGAACACAGCTTCGACTCATTGCCATATCTGTAACAGATCAGAAGTGACAAACAAAGGAGAGACTGAGAGAGAGATTGATATTCTTGAGGAACTTGCTGACAAAAGAGAAACAAGTTTGAAGATTGTTTTTTTTTTTTTTTTTTTTTTTTTTTTACATTTCGTGGTCTTTCAGAGTTGAAAAGTGGAGTTTATACTTTTTTTATTTGTCTGGGGTAGTCTGCATATATTTTGTCTGTCTGTCTGTCTGTCTGTCTGCCACGTAAGATGAACTTAAGATGGCTGTGAAAAATCTAGGGAAGCCTAATGAATGATCATATATATATATATATATATATATATATATATATATATATATATATATATATATATATATATATATATATATATATATATATATATGTATGTGTGTATATGTGTTTGTGTCATGTGTATGTATGTATGTATGTATATATATAGTTATATATATATATATATATATATATATATATATATATATATATATATATATATATATATATATATATATATATATACGTATGCATTTTTTATACATAAATAAAGGTTGACAAACATTATCCAGACCCATAAAAATATAACAAAAACTATACATAAACATTCCCGTTTGTAGGTCATGCTATTTTCACACCAGATTACTTCGCGTCAGTGATCCATGAAATCTCTCATTTCATTTGCAACGGATAACGGGACATTACCCAGCTTGCATACTTTCAATTCCCGCAATTCCTTTTGTCATATGAGTCTTTCCTCAATCCCTTAATTCATTACCCTGTCAGAGTGATCTGCTTCCGGCTGTCAGAGTTGCGTCATACTTTTTTTTAAACGTTTTGGATCAAAGTTTAAGTTGTTATTCTCATTTTAATGGCTTTTCTTAATCTGACTTAAGATGTGGGATTTGGGTGGACCGAGGAAAATGTAAGTCATGTGTGGTAATTCCACACAAATTCAACATTTGTAAAAATACGATATTATTTATATTAATATTTGAACTCCAAATTTAATACTTTTTTAGAATCGGATATTATTTCTGCAAATACTTGAAGGAGAAAGTATTTTCAAATACGGTTTCATATCTAATGCCTTCCCAAGATATAGTTGTGGGTAATATTTTTCTATAAAATAACTCGTATTGGGTTTAGAAACTTAGGATATTTTCCAGTTTCCTTCAATGGGCTATAGGAAAGTAAAATATTTATCAAAATACCAGATATGAGTTTTTTTGTGTCCTCTTATAACCAGTTTGGACAACCTACAAGAACTGAAATCTCTACAACCTGGAGTGCATCGCTAACATCGTAAAAAAATTAAATTAAAAACAATTTTAAATGCGGATGAATATATATTATAAGAAGGCACCTCACGAAGAACGAGCTTCCTCCTACGACTATTGTATAAAATACACAAAAACCCTTAGCCCTGAAATCATTATTACTTGTAGTAAATCAATAAGATCGTGAAAAACATTAAATCAAAAAGAATTTTAAATTCGGGTGAATATTTTATAAAAATGTACCTCACGAAAAACGATTAAGGCCTTTCCTTTTGCACTTCAAACCAATGACCTTAATTTCTTTGTACATGTAAAAACCTAGTCTACGCATCAGCATACAGAGGAATTCCGCTACGTCGCAAACGTTAGGGTCATTAAGAGGTAATTATGATAATGACGGTGATTATGTTTTTTTCCTTTTTGCAAAATAACCATCAGCCTAATGAATTGATACAGGGTGAAAATGAAGTCTAAGTGCCATGCATTAACATAATAGCAATATCATTATGTGCATGAAGTGATAATACATGGGAAAAAATATTTCTTTTTTTGGGTAATAACAATACGAGAGTATTGCGAGTATCTGTCACGCCGTGACAGTAAAGGAAAAATTGCCTCTTGATTTTAGACATGAATTTATGGTGATTCTCTTTCCTGGCAGTGTGTGATAATCATTTGTAGCGACACTTATATACCTGGATTGATAATTATTTTTTTTTATTGGCAATTTTAATAATCATTGCAGTGGCACTTATACAAACAGGTTTATATGCAGAGTTAATGGTTTCTATGTTTTTGTAACTTTATAGTTATGTTAATGTTCTTTATTTAAAAGTCATTAAAATGATCTTTCCTCCTATATGTACACACATACATACATACACACACACACACACACACACACACACACATATATATATATATATATATATATATATATATATATATATATATATATATATATATGTGTGTGTATATATATATATATATATATATATATATATATATATATATATATATATATATATATATATATATATATATATATATAAATATATATATATATATATATATATATATATATATATATATATATATATATATATATATATATTTAAATACATAAGTTTTATAAGTGATAATTCTATGCCTTTAAGGATGTAAATACTATATTGTTGCAATTAATTTAAAAAGAATCCCTTTCAAACAGAACGGAAATTAAAGTAATCATACCTACGAAATTGACTGTCACATCCCTCACTGATATTTGTACCTCAGTCCTAGTATTCAGTTTCTGCCTGAAAAAGAAATTAACATCAATTGCATCCAGTCCTGTCCCTGTACGACACTGTTAGAGAGAGGGGCCGTTACAAAGCCCTTGACAACAGCTGTAATCTCCTGTTCACAGAGACTTTGATCTTCCTTCTTCTTCTTCTTCTTCTTCTTCTTCTTCTTCTTCTTCTTCTTCTTCTTCTTTGTTGGATTCTCCCCTTCAATCACTCGTTCCACCTCTTGATCTTGGCTGTGGTGGTTTTCTGACGATGTTCTTTATCTTTAAATAGATTCACGAGGGGTGTTTGAAATGCATCACGATTTTCCCAGCTTTGTCTCTGAGTTTCGATCTTAATTTTGTATATAATCGAATTTGTTTTCAGTGATTTAGTGTGTTTGTATGCTGCTGCGATTTTGTGTGATATTCTCATATGAATTCTCGCTGGCAAGAATGATGAATCTATTGTTTTTGTTTGATATATATTTTTTGTGAAAAATAATTATGAGTCTTCTAGTAGATATCCCAAAAGATATGCATATCTTCAGTACAGTAGTAATTATGTCAGTTTACTGAAATCTACCTCCTTTGATGCCAATCCATATTTACATAGTTAGGTTTTAGCTATTTATAAATACCTTTATATTAGATGAATGGGTATTTTCTTAACAAATATCAGTTACTGGAAGACTACTTTTCATTCTGGTTGAAGGTCAGTTAGGTCAAACATCTTCCACATGTGCGAGAGAGGAAAAAATTTATTTATCTATTTTCTACATCAATTCAGTCGTAAACATTAATATTTTTATCAAAATATCACGCTCGTAACAAATAAAATTGTCAGATTTGTAAGTACGAGAACACTGCCACAAATTTATCAGCTTTAGTTCACTTTTAACAAAATAGTCTGCAGAGAAAATCACACTAAGAATGAATGAGTGTGAATCTGTTACAAAGTCCCCAAAAACTTTATAACAAGAGAAAGACAGACCAAATCACAAGACAGACTTAAAATGCACTGGCAAAAGGTCCGGTTATTATTATTATTATTATTATTATTATTATTATGATCAGAAGATGAACCATATTGTTATGGAATAAGCGCCATTGACTTGAAATTCAAGCAGCCAAAGAATATGGTGTTCATTTAAAAAAAGTAACAGAAGGTAATAGGAAATACAGAAAGAATATATCAATTATTAGAAAAGAAAAAAAGAAAATTACAAATTAATAAATGACTAGATAAAAATGTAAATTATTAAAGTATAAGGAGAATGAGTTATTAGAAAAAAGAAATAAATCACAAATTAATACAGAAATAGATAAAAATGAAAATGACTAAAACGTAAGGAAATTGTTGTAGGGTAGTAATTCTCAATTAGACTAAAGGCAGTATCAAAGTGAATTCATGTGGGTCCAATCTCAGGTGATATATCAAGATTTACTTAGACAAAAATAATGGATAAAAATACAAGCAATCATTTATTCAGGAATAAATGTCTGGGTTCAAGAGCTTAGACATCAGCTTTGCGAAATCTTATTCGACCTTTGATATTTGGCGAGCAGGAATGTTTTTCCTCTCAATTATTAATCTTCCATATTTTAGTCATGTTTTTTTTTCTTTTTGGTTTTTTCAGAATACGTTATTTCATGGAATATTTCAGTTAGGAAAGTTGCTGGCTAGCGCAGTGTATTTGACTGTCAGGTTTTTGCCATTAATTTGTTTTCAGATCAGTGTTTGTTAGGGAAATGACAGATTCTCTCTCTCTCTCTCTCTCTCTCTCTCTCTCTCTCTCTCTCTCTCTCTCTCTCTCTCTCTCTCTCTCTCTGGATTTGTTTTGATAGTTCATATATCGTCCAAAATCAGTTTTATTATGTACAGTGTTTATGATAATAATTTATTAAAGTCATCAGCTCACGTCGTATTAAAAATAAGTTTCCTCATTGTCATAGACTGATTTCTTTTATATCAAGTAATGAAACAGGTTAAAAAATATGGATGTCATTATTTGTTTCATTTGAACAAGTGACAGTCATCGCCAGTTTTTGTATAATGTAGAATTAACTTTGAAGATTGCTCATTATCTGTTGCTTCTTGATATATATATTTCTGAAAGTGATAAACCTATGGAAATGAAAATATCAGAAATGTTATGATTTCTTATATGTGCGACAAATATTGTTCTGTCCTGCTATGCAATAAACCAAGTAATGAGACCACCAACTAATTTACATCAGATCGAATATTGAGCCCAAAACATGCAGTACAAAGTGAAATCAATCAGTTCTTCCCAGTGCTCGAAAACGAACGAAGGGAAACCCACATTCCACCCAAACGGGCCATCTCGCCCAAAAGCGCCCGAGTTCTATAATGCAATAATTGGTCACACGTTTCGGGAATGGCTTCCTCTATCTTCCCAAAAGAGCGCACTGGCCTGACGAGGGAGACACTGTACTCGCCAGCCAATGAAGAGCTCGGAAAATGCCTCATGCCTCAGTTATTTGCTGCTGTTAAATTTGAAGCGTTTCGAAGCCAAGTGCAAGTGTTGGTATTAAGAGCAAAGTGCTTCAGGGATAGACACAGGAGATCAAGGACTTACCTAGGTGGGAGTTTGAGGCTTTGTAAGAACTATAAAGTTTGATGGGATGCAGATGAATTTGGGGTTTGTGAGATATGGTCAGTGGGGATTGATAATGAAGGGATATTTCAAGTTACATGTTTATGAGAGAGAGAGAGAGAGAGAGAGAGAGAGAGAGAGAGAGAGAGAGAGAGAGAGAGAGAGAGAGAAGAGAGAGAGAATATTTCATGATTAGTTTCACACCAGTGGCCTGAGGATTACCTCACCGAGGTCTTCCCTTTTTGATACTATACATTTTGACGGAACAATAAATACTCACGTAGACCTCTCTCTCTCTCTCTCTCTCTCTCTCTCTCTCTCTCTCTCTCTCTCTCTCTCTCTCTCTCTATTCTAGCTACGACCCAGTGGTCATCTAAAAACTAGAGGTCGGGGAGAGAGAGAGAGAGAGAGAGAGAGAGAGAGAGAGAGAGAGAGAGAGAGAGAGAGAGAAATGAAGCACAAACAATGAT
>NC_089754.1:29292383-29319883 GCF_040412425.1 Macrobrachium rosenbergii | reverse complement strand
ACTGGAATGATACAGCTACGTGTTATGAAAAAGGATAGTATAAATTGAATTGCCATATTGTATTAAATGTGTAATTAATCATTACACACACACACACACACACACACACACACACACACATATATATATATATATATATATATATATATATATATATATATATATATATATATATATATATATATATATATATATATATATATATATATATATATATATATATATATATATATATATATATATATATATATATATATATATATATATATATATATATATATATATATATATATGAGATAAAGAAAAAATTACGGCGAATTGACATTAAAAGAATTATTCAACACAAGAACTGGAGTTTGAATAATAACTGAATTTGTACATTGAAGAGGATAAGAAAAGTAAAAAAAAAAAAAGGTTTAATGCATTATATTATCATGAGAACCAAACCTACGAATTTATCGTTTATATTAGTTAGGAATAAAATTCTTTTGAAAGCCAATTTAATAATCAGTGTTAAATTCAACGTCAGGATTTAATATTAAGCATGTGTTGTTCGTCCTTGAGCACTAGAGAAACAAACCTATTATCTAGAATCTAGTCCTGGAGAAACCTGAATTAATGAACAGCGTTCTGATGAAAGCTTTTAACAGCCATTCATTATTCACTGACGAATCTCCTATCGTCGAACGATAACCCTGAGCTTACTGGAAACTTAAACTAAGCTGCGTGCCGTTCCGTTTGATAAGCTTAGCAATAGATCTGGAATTCACTGGAATCTGTTGCTTTTCCCATTTCCAGAATCCCATCTTCTTGATCGTCTCGCCCTGAAATACAGTAGATTCAATATTGATATATAAATTGGGATGTTTATAGAATTAGGAATATATAGATTTTGAGGTTAAACATTCAATATTATATATTGATTGGAATGACTGCAGAACTAGGGATATATATAGATTTTAAGGTTAAACATTCAATATTATATATTGATTGAAATGACTGCAGAATGAGGAATATATAAATTGTATATTTAAACATTCAGTGTATACCTATATAAATTGGATTTAATGAAAAATTAATAAGATATGAATTGTAAGGGTAAATGTTCTGTATATAGTTATATAGATTGGAATGTCTGCAGAATTAGGAACATACAAATTGTAAGGTTGAACATTCAGTATATAGATGTATAGATTGCAATATTTGCAGAATTAGGAATATATGAATTGTAAGGTTAAATATTCAGTTATGTAGATATATAGATTGCAATGTTTTCAAAATTATGAATATATAATTTGTAAGGTTAAACATTCATTGTATCGATATATAAACTGGGATGTTTGTAGAATTAGCAATATATAAATTGTAATGATTAATAGTTATATTGGACGTAATCTTCAGGTATATCTCTATTAGAATTTCATTTGTTATACTAATAAAATTAAGTTCACGTCGAATAAAATAAAGAAAATAGAATATAGAGCCGTCAGCTTTAAGTGTAATATATTTAAACATAATTGACTGTGGCCTGATGAAAATTTAAAACTGATATAATTATATGTTCTCCTCACACTTGAGATGAAAGTATCAAACGCTGTCTTTATGCTATTCCTGTCACTAATACTCGTATATACACTTACAAAGAGAGAGAGAGAGAGAGAGAGAGAGAGAGAGAGAGAGAGAGAGAGAGATCGTTAAATGTAGCCTAGACGCCCTTATTAGAGTCTGATGTACTTGATCATTAAGGAGAGAGAGAGAGAGAGATCGTTACACGTATCCTACAACGCGCTTATGGGATTCTGATATTCTTAGACATCACAATGAGCAAGAGAGAGAGAGAGAGAGAGAGAGAGAGAGAGAGAGAGAGAGAGAGAGAGCTTAGAAGGAAAGTAATTTCCTTTCATCAGAAATGCAGGAAAGAGATGTGAGAAACTTCCAATTTTTTTTTATTAATGTTCACAATTTCGGTGAATCTTTTATGAAATTATCCTCGCTTGGAGTCACCCCCGCAGGGAAATGGACCATTTGGAGAGCGGAAAAAATGTTTGAAAGAAAATCTGAAGAATGGAGTTCGTCTCCAAGCCCGGATTTAATGCGATGGGGTTTTTAATATTGCTGGGAAATTTCTCGTTTTTTGAAAGTTCAGATGAAAGGTTTCATTTTTTTGCATTTGCTTGAATGTTCGTATTTAAGTTTCAGTTGATTTTGGAGGGAGGGGGGCATATATGAAGGTTTATCAAATTCCAGCATCAATGAACATCACATTACATTTATAAAGGTCTTAAGATAGCATGACAGTGATTCTGAATAGTTAATTTTATCTGAAAGTAATTTTGTTTGTATGAATCTTTCCCCTGCAAATATTGTAACATGAGACTGTGGCAACAATTACTGGTGGTAAGATAAAACAGGTGGTCTCTTATTAGGAACCTCACACGGGTCAAATAGGAAAAGCCATTATCACGAAGGGTAGAAGATGTGTCAATGTGAGGGATATATTTTATATTAGAAATAAATGTCTTTCATTTATATGTACAATGCAAATATCCCCCAGACATTTATTCAAGGTTTATTGTAGAGAGAACTAGAATGGCAATAATGCCATTAAGCATTTACGTAAATTTTCGTCTGTTTGTTTATTAATTTGGCAATTTATTTTTGTCATTTATAATACGTGATCTCTTCTTTCTGCATTGTACACTACCTTCTTCTGTTACTTCTTTTGTAATAAGCACCATATTATTCTTTGGGAGCCTGAATTTCAAGTCTATAGCCCCTTTTGCGGGCTTGTTCCATATGAATTGGGTTCATCTTCTGAATAATAATAATAATAATAATAATAATAATAATAATAATAATAATAATAATAATAATAATAATAATAATAATAATAATGTAAGTATGATCAGATAATAACCCACTGTGCTATAATTTATATTACATTTAAGATTCCAACCATTAATGCATTATTTCCTCGTAGATATAAATTTCCAGATTCATAAAAAAAAAAACTTATAACTATCGTGATATGATAATTAATTTATTTTGTATGTCTCCTTCGAATGATAACCTTCATCATTTCATATGATGTTAAAACTATGTAACCAAATAGCTGGTTGATTATAAGCACCTCCGATTAATTTGTGTCTTATTTGCCAACACAAACAAACACACATCCCCCCCTCCACCCCTCCCGGGCAATCACTCCTCCATAAGCCAACCTTATCTCCTTCATATTTTGCCCAGAGTAAGAGTAATTATCGCCCGGTGTTGCTGCAGGAAGGTTGAAACCCACCGGAGTTTACGCGACGTTTGTTTGTTCGCGGAATAAATCTTGATGGCAGCCACTCACGGCCAAGGGAGCTGCCTCCCTCCTGAATATTCTGTAGACTCATTAGTTAATTAGATTTCCTGTGTTTTAGACATTATTAGATAAGTATGAGAGGGGCCGTTTCCTACCAAACATGGTTTGAAGAAGTTATGGAATTTTTTTCCCATGTTTTTATCGTACATTTTGCTCGAGTCTTGTGTTTAAGGATTTAATATTGTAAAATGTTCGAATATCTATTATGTAAGCTTTATATTCGAAGACAGTGAAGTGTTGTGGAATCCAGTGTGTTTTAGTCTGCGCAAGCATACAAATTAAGTGAATTTCTGATCATTTTATCAAACTTATCAACACTCAAAATATATCTCAAACTGTGACTTCTGTAAATTCCACATGGTACCCTCTGACCTAGTATCTCCGAAAGGCTTTGAGAACGAGTAATTATAACAGTGCTGACATTCCATGAAAAGATTTTTTACTGTGAATGTTGACAACTAACATCGTACTGGATGAATTTTACCCTTGAAAGTCTTCCTAGAAGGAAAATAATCGGTGTTTTGTCAGAATTAAATGATACCAGTCTTTTATGATACGTGATAAGAAGACAGTAAGGTAAGATATGATACTAAGGTAAGGGTAAAATATTTGATTTAATACTGAAAAAATAAAATATGAAATAATGATGCCCTAAAAATATTTAATTTCGTTGGCGATAAATAGAAAAATAAATGCTGAAAAAATAAAATATGAAATAATGGCAACTTAAAATATATTTTATTTCATTAGCAATAAACGGAGAAAAAATATATTAAACTGAACAAATTAAAAAGAAATAATAGCAACTTGAAAAATACTGCATCCTACTAGCAATGAACTGAGAAAAATGAGACAATACTTAACAAAATTAATGATAGAATAATGACAGCTTAAAAATTTCTTATCATACAACTTTTGAGAACAACGTAGACAATACCGAAATCAAAGTATAAAATAATGACAGCTTAAAAAATATTCCTGGTCATAGAACTTTTGAGAGGGGAAAAAGTAAAAAAAAAAAAAAGGCACCAATTAAGCTGCATCGCCATCACGAACTCACTCTTGTTGATATTAAGCATTTTCCTCAATCATTGCGAGAACTTTTAATTAGTGCCAATCAGTGCCTCGTCGTTTTCAACAAGAACGAGAGAGCTGGAAGTGCCAAGAGATTTAATTCCCGTCCTTGTGTGAGGTGTTTCTATATTTTTGCTTTGATGATTTTCTCCTACTTTCTTTTCCAGCTTCCTTTCTAATTAGGAAAGCATGTAATTCGTTTCTTTTCAAGTTCAGTGTTCGAATTCGTAAAGGCTAATGAGAATCGTTTCATTCTGCAGTGTTTGATTGATTCTGAACAGTCCTGGATATTACCTATTGTAACTCCTTACATATAAGTATGTACGTATATATGTTTATATATATATATATATATATATATATATATATATATATATATATATATATATTATACATACATACATACATACATACATACATACCCATACATAACTTAACTCTAGCCTCTAAATTATAAACTCAAAGGGGCTCTGATAGTGTCACCGACTCGCATAATATCAGTTTACCCTTAAACGTCTGCGCCTCCTGCGTTAAAATGAGAAAACATAATGTACACCAGAGGCCAGATGGCCAGGGCATTTATCAGTTGTATATCCATTATCCTTTATGAGATTTCGCCTCTCTCCTGGAGGAGGAGGAGGAGGGAGAGGAGGAGGAGGAGGAGGTGTAGTGACAGTTCTTAAGTATGTTGTGATTCAGTGATGCATCATTGCCTCTCATTATATATATATATATATATATATATAATATATATAAATATATATATTATATATATATAATCCTCAGAAATATTTTTGATGTAATATTTTGATTATATAATATATATATATACTATATATATATATATATATATATATATATATATATATATATATATATATATATATATATATAATATATATGTGTATGTGCGTGTGTGTAATCAAAATATTACACCAAAAATATTTTTGAGGATTTAAAAATTTTTTTATTGTGTAAGTAGATTGAAAAGAGCATCCACCTTGCCCTGGTTATAAATATTAATATTCAACTCATGTAAGCTGATATAAGCCTACTTACCTAGAGGCCTTTCTTTTACTCAAGCCTCTAATTCACTTTGGGTAAAATGTGAGCAGTTATTATACTTATTTTTTATTATATTAAAATATATCTAATAATGCTTATGGGAATTGGTAATATATATCTTAGCTTAGCTAAAAAAAATTATCTTTTAAGAAGCTTTTTAACCGCAAGGATTATATTATATCATCATTGTGCCTTAAGCATAGTTATAGAAGAAATAAAAGATTTAATGCTGTAGATATTAGCTGAACGTTCCCTCTCCTCCCCTCTCCTCTCTCTCTCAGCCCAAACACACACACACACACACACACACACACACACACACACACACACTAATATCTTATCATCTTCTTGGAAACTGTAGGGTAAATATTGAAACAGACATATACATGCTTACACCAAGGCCTAAATGAAAGCCTTTCCCAAATTGTATATAACTCTCTTTTTTAGAAAGGTCTGCTGAATGAACTTTCTAGGTACACTCCCAAGTGAAAAATGAAGGGAATAAGGAGATGGGGAGAGTGAAAGGACCCTATTTGAAAATCTGACTTAAAAATGTCGTCTTGTTTTTGACGAGATGACCCCTAAAAGGTACCCCAGGGAAATCAAATCCTCTCAAAAAATGGAGGGCTTCCTATGACTTAGCATGTTTGCCTACTTAGTCCCCAGTTCTTGCATTTGTACGCGTATGTTTTTTAATGTGTGTTTGTATATATTTTTTTGTTTGTCTGTTTATACTTCCTTCTTGTCAAAGTGACCTAATGACTTTGGACAGCATACACTGTTGCCAGATTAGCACTCAGGTAGGAATTGTAGAATTGTCTTATAATAGTAATCATATTAGCTTGATTTTCAAAAACTGGAAAACTTGGCACCATAATATTGAATCTGTAATCTAATATCAAATCGTTCCTACTTGCCTATACTTTACCAAAGAAATATTTCAACCATGCTTTTACTTTATAAATTCTGCCGAGCATAAATTATATATGGAAGGTGAAAAATTTTCTCCTGACAGGTCAAACCTGAAGTTAGGTCAAACATACTAGAGATTAAATGAAACACTTATGATATCGACCTGATTCGGATGAAACATATGCTTTATGACTTAGGAAGTAAAACTTAAAATATTAATTAATTTTTGTGATATGTTTAAAAGGCATGTTTTCAATCAGTAATATTCTTCTCTTAATTGAACAGGGTTTGTATCCGGGTTAAAAATCACTAAAAAAAGATTCATTTGTTATTCTAAGTTATATTGATTTGTGTTGGCTCATTATTAATCCATATTTGCATGAAATATGTGAACAATAATCATAAAAATGACGGAGGCTCATTTTGCAATTGATTTGAGTTCAAAACTCACTAAAAAGTTTTCTTTGCTATTGTAGGTTATATTGATTTGTGTGGGCTCATTATGAATCCTTATTTGGGTTAAGTGGTATATGAACAATAATCATAAAAATAGCGAATGCTCTTTTTGCATATGATTTGAGTTCAAAAGTCACTAAAAAGTCTTTTTTGCATATTCTAGGTTTTATTGATTTGTAAACTCATTATAAATTCATATTTGCATAAGTGATATATGCAGTTGATTTCATACCAAAGATTCCCATTGTTGCAGCCTCCCCTATCCCCTAAAAAGAAAGAAAATAAATTCATATTTTTCTCGTCGGCTCTCACGAGGCTTTCGTAACGAGACTCAGCCAGTCTTTGATGTCGTTTTGTAAAAAAAATAAATAAAATAGACTGACGGCATTTGAAAGCTGGAACAACAAAGGAAGGTTGGAAACAACGCTATGTGGAAACAACACAATGACAATGCATTACTATGCTTTTAACGACCCGGCTCGGTAACAGATAAACAATTGTGATGTTATCAGACGCGCTTCAGAAAACGGAGGTCAGAACTGTGTTGACTTTCTGTCAAGGGGAGGATGTGTTTCTGCGTGTGTTGTGTGTGTGTGTCCCTCCCCTCCCCATACACTTCCCCTTCCCTTCCCTTCCCTTCCTTTCCCTTCCCTTCCCTTCCCTTCTCTCCCTTTCCTTCCCCCTCCACCTTCCTTTTTCTCCTTCCCTTCCCTTTCCCCCCCCCTCCCTCCCCTTCCCTCCATCTCCTCCCCTTCCACACCCTCTCCCCTTCCTCCCCCCTCCCCCTTCCAACTCTCCTCCCCATCCCCTCCTTGCCCCTTCACCTCCCTCCCTTGCCCCTTCCCCCTTCTCCTCCCATTCCCCCTCCCCTTTCCCTCCCCTCCACTTCCCCTCCTCTCCTCTCCCTTCTCCTCCCTTTCCAACTCCCCTCACCCTTCTCCTCCCTCTTCCTCCCATCCCCTCCCCCTTCCAACTCGCCTCCCCTTCTCCTCCCCTTCCAGCTCCTCCCCTTTCCCCTTCCCCCCTTTCCCCTTCCTCCCTCCCCCCTTCCCCTCCCCTACCCCTTCTTCCTCCCCTCCCCTCTTCCTTTCCCAGTCCTCTTCTCTCCCCTCCCCCTTTCCTATTTACATTTCCATGTTTTATGATGAAATGAAATGTGTTGAGATTAAGTACTATTAACAATATGTTTATAGATTTGTAAGGACATATTTTTTTTGTAAAAGTAATGTACAGGTTTTCAAATCAAAATATAAGCTGCTTGACGTTTAGAATTTATGAAGTGTTTAATTTAACCTCGTGAGGTAACTATGAACCACCTGCATTATGAGGATCACAGTAAATACTACTCTTGTTATACAACTGGAGTCTTTTAAGATTTAAGGAGACGTTATAATCCAGTGGGCGTTTCTCCAGGAGGCGGAAGAAATGATTCCGAAGACAGATTCTGGATTTCTTCCCTGAAGGGAAATGGATCCGACAGGAATCCATTTAGGAGTTGAAGACAGCTTCACAGGATCCTGGAGTCTTTAAGAATTTAAGACGTTATAATCAAATGGGCGTTTCTCCAGGAATGCTTCAGGAGCTGAAGACTACTTCAAAGGATCCTGGAGTTGTGAAGACATTTCAAGAATAGTGTTTTAATAACTGTCCAGAAATTTTCAACATTAAGTGACCCAATATTATATAATAAAAGATGTTAGGCTGAGCTTTGTTATTTTCGTTTCGAAATGGACTCAGTGGGTAATTCTAAAACAACAGCAGGCACTACCGGTGATGGTCCGGAACCGCCAATGGCATCAGCGTCGTTTCAAAACCCATTAGCAGCTGCTCCCGCACCTACACCAAGATATGGTCAGTTGTTTGTGTACGACCGGAAGGTAAACGGGGCTGGTACCGCCCGTAGCCTTTGGCTGACTATTATTAGTAGGGTTAATTTGGCTGTGGGTATGGGTATGGGTATGGTACAGATATGGGTATGGGTAAGGATATGGGTATTGGTACAGGTATGGGTATGGGTATCGTTATGGGTATGGTACAGGTATGGGTATGGGTATGGTGTGGGTATGATACAGAGATGGGTATCGGTATGGGTATGATAAAGATTTGGGAGCTAGCAAATGCGAGCGATAGCAAGCATCTGCTAGTCTATGTATATTTTCGTAAAAATGCTTTTGTATTTTAGTTACCAATATTTATCCCGATATTTATAAATAATAATAATAATAATAATAATAATAATAATAATAATAATAATAATAATAATAATGATAATAATAATAATAATAATAATAATTATTATTATTATTATTATTATTATTATTATTATTATTATTATTATTATTATTATTATTATTATTATTATTTTACATAAATGTAATGGGAAGGTATCTACCGCCAACATTTAATAATAATAATAATAATAATAATAATAATAATAATAATAATAATAATAATAATAATAATAATAATAATCAATCATCATCATCATCATCATCATCATCATCATTCATCATCATCATCATCATCATCATCATCTCCTGTATACCATAAGGACAGTGTTTACTCATATTCATTTGCACAACATCCTGTTTATATTTACTGTACGAGAATGTAGGGGTGAAAATCAATCAGTAAATGAATAACATTTATAAATAACTGAAAGCAAACTATTCGTGAATTGCAAGAATATTATTTGATCATATATATATATATATATATATATATATATATATATATATATATATATATATATATATATATATATACCATGGAACGTAAAATCCTACTCATTGGATCTTGAAAGTATATTGTTCTGTATTTGATAAGCCAATAGATTTAAATTACAGTTTGTAATATGGATTATTGACTACTAAACAATATACAGTGGCTACACATTGAATCCTAACAATGCATTATTTTAAAATTAATATCCAAATAGATTTCAAATGCATTTTGTAACAAGGAATATTGATTACTAATCAGTGTACAGGAATAACAGTTTAAATAGCCTTTCTAATATTGCACTATTTTGTGAATAATAACTCAATATGAATAATAGCTCAGTAGAACAAAAGTTTACCTTCATTATGAAGCAATGAATGAAGGAATTCTGATCACACAGAATGCAACAATGGGCATATAAATTAATTTATTGAGAAAATCAATATGCATTGTTAAATGTCACAGTTTTAAGCTTCCTATGATTGCAAGGCACATGGAACATTGCAATAATCACATACATTAAATATATATTTTTATATATCAAAGTTTCAAGTTTTTTATGATTACCGATATATGATTACAGATATTTAGATTTTACTCCTGCCAAAATATAAAACTTTGTTACCATGATTAATAATAATAATAATAATAATAATAATAATAATAATAATAATAATAATAATAATAATAATAATAATAATAATAATGTATTTTCCATTACCTTCTGTTACTTCTTGCTAATGAACACCACATTATTTGGAAGCTTGAATTTCAAGTCATTGGCCCCTGTGGGATTTTATATGAATACGATTCATCTTCTGAATAATAATAATAATAATAATAATAATAATAATAATAATAATAATAATAATAATAATAATAAAGGATGGCTGTATTTTGCGAATTTATCCCCATCACGGGAGACTATGACCTGGGGTACATCTACGGGAACGTCAAAGCACTTAGAAGCGAGGTAACCCCCTGCGCCCCATCGTTAGTCAGATTCCTGCCCTGACGTACCAGTTGGCCAACAGGCTCATTGCCATCCTGACACCTTACGTCCCGGACAGCCACAGCCTGAAGTCGTCAGCAGAGTTCCTGGAGACCCTAAGAGCGACGTCCCCCGAAAAAAAAAGTTAAGTATACCTTAGTTTAACCAGAACACTGAGGTGATTAACAGCTCTCCTAGGGCTGGCCCGAAGGATTAGATTTATTTTACGTGGCTAAGGACCAGTTGGTTACCTAGCAACGGGACCTACAGCTTAGTTTAACCAGACTACTGAGCTGATTAACATAACCAGACCACTGAGCTGATTAACAGCTCTCCTAGGGCTGGCCCGAAGGATTAGACTTATTTTACGTGACGAAGAACCAATTGGTTACCTAGCAACGGGACCTACAGCTTATTGTGGAATCCGAACCACATTATACCGAGAAATGAATTTCTGTCACCAGAAATAAATTCCTCTAATTCTTCATTGGCCGGACGGAGACTCGAACTCGGGCCTAGCAGAGTGCTATCCGAGAACTCTACCGACCCGTCCAACGAGGAACTACGCCCCCCGGAGGATTTATTGCTTCGATGGATGTAGAGTCCCTTTTCACCAACATCCCTGTCGTTGAGACCATCCACATGATCTTGGACCGTGTGTACAGGGACCCCACCACCCCATCCCTGAACATCCCTGAGAGCATGCCCTCTGCGCCCTCCTGGAAATATGCACCAAAAAGGCCCCTTTCTCCAACTATCATGGCCATATGGGCGCCCAGATCGACGGGGTGGCGATGGGTTCTCCCCTTGAAGTCTTCTTCGGCAATTTCTATATGGGCACTGAGGAACAGAGGGTCTTTGAAAGCATCGTCCAACCAAGGATAAACACTGGAAACCACAATCTGCGACCCACCTAGGTCGTGCTCCGAGTTTATGAGCGGGCCTTTCTGGACGGCGGGCAACGCCAACTATCACGGATTGAAACACACTCGAACACCGTTTGAACTCTTCCGGATTTTCCTCGGGTGTTTTTTTTTTTTTAATGATTTTGCTGCATATACTGCAAAGCAGTCATGGTATGATTATATAGACAACACTGTGTTGAATTCTACAACGAAGAAAAAATGCCGAAACTGCCAGGTTGTGGTTAGGAAAGGGGGAGAGTAGGATCTGCTGTGTGTGTGGCCTCTCTCTCTCTCTCTCTCTCTCTCTCTCTCTCTCTTATTCTTTCGCTCGCTCTCTCTCATCAACATCATCATCTTCATCATTATCATCATCATCATCATCATCTTCTCTAAATGACCAAAAATACATAACGCTCATAAAATATAAGGGAAAAGAGAGAGAGAGAGAGAGAGAGAGAGAATGGCATGTCGACAAAGCACACTACCTTTTCAGCAGACGTTTAAACCAAGACAAGATAAGGCAAATCCTGCTCCTACTCATTACGTTAGCTTGGTCGGCGCTGTGATTCGTCCACTTGTGTGACGCTGCTTCAGATTGTCATTTCCACACACATACACACGCACACAACAGGTTGTAGAATTCAACACAGTGTTGTCTGTATAATCATACCATGACTGCTTTGCATTATATGCAGCAAAATCATAAAAAAAACACCGAAAGGAAAATCCGGAAGAGTTCAAACGGTGTTCCAGTGTGTTTCAACCCGTGATAGTTGGTGTTGCCCGCTGTCCAGAAAGGTCCCGCTCATACACTCGGAGCACGACCTAGGTGGGTCGGAGATTGTGGTTTCTGAGTGTACGTGCGCTACAACGACGATACCTTCATCAGCGCCAATTCACAAGAGGAAATTGAGAACCTGAGGTGTGCTTTCTACAACCATAGCTGCCCTAGTTTCACCGTCGAACATAGTCAAGACCGCTGCCTCCCCTTCCTTGACGTCCATGTTGAGCAAAGGGAGGCCCTATTCTTCACGAAGGTCTACACGAAGCCGACGAAACTGGGCATGTGTATGAACGGAGCGAGCAAGTGCCCGAGAGGTATAAGCGCTCCACCATCAGCGCTTACGTCAGGACTCTCTTGCACTGCTCCTCCTGGAATGACACAGACGAATAACTGGAACATGTAGTCCAGGTCCTTGTCGACAGTGGACATCCAAACCAGAATATAGAAGAGTCTACGAAGAGCAACATCGATAGATGGTACCAGCTGGAATCTCGCCCCAACGTCCGTGAACGCATAGAGCTCTCCTATAAAGGACAATTTCATCAGAAATATAAAGAAGATGAACGTGCCCTCAAGAACATCATCGAGAATAATGTCTGCTCCACAGACCCCAGTAAGAAAATTCATCTGGTTATTTACTATAAAAGTAAAAAGGCAAGCAGCCTGGTGATGCGTAACAACCCAGAAGCCCCTCAGTAAGACCCCTTGGAGAAAACTAACGTGGTCTACCAGTACTGATGACCACCATGCGTTTCTCCCAAGAGGATAGAAATTCATTTCTCGCTATAATGTGGTTCGGATTCCACAGTAAGCTGTAGGTCCCGTTGCTAAGTAACCAATTGGTTCTTAGCCACGTAAAATAAGCCTAATCCTTCGGGCCAGCCCCTAGTAGAGCTGTTAATTAGCTCAGTGGTCTGGTAAAACTAAAGTAAACTTAACTTTCTCCCAAGAGGATTTCCTGCCATGCTCAAGAGGGAGCCATCTTTAACCACGCCAGGACTGCCCATAACCATAACAAGAAAAGATATAATCCCAAATATAGAAATAACTGACCGGACTTCGAACCACCGCCGCCTGCGCCTCCTGGAAGCATTGCACATTGGGAAGGAGAAACCAACCCTCAACATTACACAGGAAACGTTTCTCCTCCCCAGGGCCACCAGGAGACCTGCACCGAGCGCCCCCCATAGCGACCGAGCAAATCAAAATTCTGCATCTGAGGATCGAAATCCTCCCATTCATCTCCAGCATTACAATGATGCTCGCGCGCAAGACGAGCCCCGAACATCAACACGGGAGAGCAGGCTTCGTCCGAGATGACCTGCCCCGGGCAACCAATCATAATTCAACACTGATCAAACCACCCCCCCTGTAAATACCGACCCGAGCGCCTTGTTTCTCCAGATTCTTCTCAGCCACATCCAGAGGATGACCATCGAGCTGGTCGAAACATGTCGACAGTACCACAACTTGAATTAGGAGAAGAACCAGAATCCAGATCATCGAACGATACCAATAAGGAATCCATGGATTTCTGATTCAATATTTTAATAAAATATTTCCTGCATTCCACGCTGTCTTTTTCCAATATGAATATTGGCCAGTTGCTGACCAACATCGCCGAGCCTGAAAAGCGAATTATAAGGAAAACAGAAAAGATCTTGTATAAGATAAATTCGCAAAATACAGCCATCCTTTTCAACAGCAATAATAAAAATAATAATAAGGAAGAAGAAGAACAAGGAGAAAGAAAATAAGAAAATAAGGGTGTGCGTGTGTGTGTGTGTGTGTGTGAGAGAGAGAGAGAGAGAGAGAGAGAGAGAGAGAGAGAGAGAGAATACTCATCTAAAGCTCAAAGTCAGTTCATTCCCAAAAGCCTCTGTTCTATCCAAAATGTATGGGGTATTCTCACAAAGAGAGAGAGAGAGAGAGAGAGAGAGAGAGAGAGAGAGAGAGAGAGAGAGAACATTCTGATTTGTTTTATCGCCTCACCGCGAGAGACGTAAGCTGTCATTACAAGAAGAAATCTGGCGGATACAAAATCCTTATAGTCCTCTTCCCAAAGTTTTTATAGAGAGAGTTTCCTGGTCTTCATGGCCGTGCCACAGGCACTCCTGGCACTCTTGGCACTCTGGGTAGAGTCTGTGGCATGTAGATGGAGATGAGGGAGGTCCTGGAATGGCTGGACTCCTACGAGAATTGTAGAACTCGCCGCGAAAGTTCTGGTGTTCTGACTGAGATACATCTCTCAGATACATTCCTCTGAGCTAGGTTTTATGCTTGGCGTTTTGAAAAGTAGGAAAATTTTACTTTTTAAGTACTCAGAAAGGGGAAATTTTTAGTTTTTAAGTATTCGGAAAGGGAAAATTCTTACTTTTTTAAGTACTCAGAAAGGGGAAATTCTTACCTTTTTAAGTGTTCGGAAAAGGGAAATTCTTACTTTTTTAAGTGTTCGGAAAAGGGAAATTCTTACATTTTAGATACTCAGAAAGGGAAATTCTTACTTTTTTAAGTATTTGGAAAGAAGAAATTCTTACCCTTTTAAGTATTCTTAAATAGTAAATTCTTACTTATTTAAGTATAGAGGCCCATTTACAGATTATCTCATGATGATTATCTAGATAAATCCTAAATATCATAGATTTTAATCCAATTACTTTTTAGGAAGGTTTTATAAGTAAGGAATAAGACTCCCAAAAAAGTTTTTTTATGCTGTGCAATTTCATAGAGGAAATTCTTATTTTTTTAAGTACACAGGATCGTGTACAGGAGATTATCTTATGACAATTATTCAAATAGAGCCCAAATATCAAAGATTTTAATCCAAGTAAACTTGGAAAATTATAAGCAACGAATAAGAAGTTTCGTTTTGTGCTTGGCGTTTTCAAAAGTAGGAAATTTTGTTTTTTAAGTACACAGGGCCGTTTACAGGAAATTATCTTATGCAGATCATTTAGATTAAGCTTAAATATCGTTAATTTTAATCCAAGTAGTCTCTGAAAAGGTTTTATGAATAACAAATAAGACTCCAATAAAGTACACGGACATTTACAGGAGATTAGCTTATAACGATTCTTCAAATAAAACCTGAATATCATAAATTTCATTCCAAGTAGACCTTGAAAAGTTTTTTTTTTTAAGTAAAGAAAAGACTAATGAATATTATGTCCTCACAGTAATATATGTCCGAAGCACTCAGCTGTTTCCGAACACTCATTTTGCTTTCAAAGTCCAGTCTTTTCTTAAAATATTAACTGTTTAAATGACTTTCTTCTCCTATTATAATGGGATAAAACAACTCTTCAAATTGGCTTCCTACATCAGGAGAGGCTACGGTGTATAGAGGAGATGGTAATCTTAGGTGTTTCAAATAATTTTCCCAATATATTTTTCACAAAATATGTAGCTAATTATGAGCATACATACCATAGTAACTAATTCTCTCTAAATTTTCTTTTTAATAAGCTCTATATTTCTTTACCGTATTTTTAGCAGGAATTAGTTGAAAAATAATTATAAAATGTTTTATGAGATAATTATCCAGATGGGTTTTATCATTTTTTGTGAAAGGAAATTGATTTTGATTTTTATTTTCAATTCAGTGGGTACTAGCTGACCAACCCGGCACTGCAAGGGAAAACTCTGAATAACAACAGATGAACTCTCTCTCTCTCTCTCTCTCTCTCTCTCTCTCTCTCTCTCTCTCTCTGTGTGTGTCTTACTTCCTCTCCCTCTCTCTCTCTCTCTCCCTAACTCTCTCCCTTTTATGTGAAGATAGTTGCTTTAATTACATCGCCCAACATCTTTGACATTTTATTTTTCACCCATTCTCACCCCCTCATTCCTAACGGGGTGAACTTGGACTTAAAGGGCATCAGGAGTGTTACTACTCATCTCAGCGACCTCGAAAACTATGGATTAGGCACTAATATCTGTCATTTTTGACATTTTATTTATCATCCCCTCTCACCCCCGCCTTCCTAGGCTGAACTTTGGCTTAAAGGGCGTCGGGAATGTCACCATTCATCTCAGCGACCTCGAAAACTATGCATTCGACATTAATATCTGTCATTTTCAGTCATTTTTACATCACCCCATTCCCACCCCCACCCCCTTTGGTGCCAGTGATCTCTTACCTTTCCACAGTATTCTTTTTCAGATAGCAAGTCACATGTATACCAAAATGATGCATGATAAATTCCTAGAGTTTATTTAGTTACTAAGTCTAAGGGAAGAACAGGCCCCATTTCAAGGAAGCCCTTCCCACCCCCACCCCCTTTGTTGCTAGTGATGTCTTACCCCCACAGTATTCTTTTCCAGATAGTAAGTCATATGTATACCAAGTTTGGTTAGAATTGCTCATTGCGTTTCAGAGTTATGCTGGAACGCACACACACCCACACACGCACATCCATTTATATATATATATATATATATATATATATATATATATATATATATATATATATATATATATATAGATAGATAGATAGATAGATATACAGTATATATACATACATATATATATATACACATATATATATATACATATATATATATATATATATATATATATATATATATATATATATATATATATATATATATATATATATATCCCTATAATGAAACGAGGGAAACAAGAAAAAGATTATTTGAGGAGAAAAGAATGTGAGATAAATGCAATAAGCCCGACCTCTGTGGAATTCGTTGTACGTCACGGCAATTTTTTTTTGTTTTATTTTTGTCCAGTTTTTTGAATACTTGGGTATACTTTTTTCATTTTTTCTCACTTTGGAAGGGCTGTTGGTATTTTTTTTTACCTGAGAGTAAAAAGAGAGGACGGTACTTACTTTCATTGAAAGTCTGGTTTTCGGAAAAGAAGGTATTTGTTGATATGAAAGTAAAATTAGGTTAATTTTAACTGCTTAGTTTTTATATAAAATCACTAAATCCAAAATGAAATTCAGAGAGAGAGAGAGAGAGAGAGAGAGAGAGAGAGAGAGAGAGAGAGAGAGAGAGAGAGAGGTAAGGAAGAGCATTTATGTGTAATTATTAAAACCCAAATGAAATACAGAGAGAGAGAGAGAGAGAGAGAGAGAGAGAGAGAGAGAGAGAGAGAGAGAGAGAGAGTATGAAAAACCTAAATTTCCTCCTCACGAACAACTTCGGGAATTTATAAAGAAATAAAGATTTAACTCTCCAAAATTAAGAGAGAGAGAGAGAGAGAGAGAGAGAGAGAGATAAGTATGAAGAGACCTAAATTTCATCCTTACGGGCAACATTGAAAATTTACAAAGAAATAACTCCTTAAAAGCAAAGGATAGAGAGAGAGAGAGAGAGAGAGAGAGAGAGAGAGAGAGAGAGAACAACATAGGAAATTGTTAAGAAATAAAGAATCAACATTCCAAAAAAAATAAAGTAAAGGCCACACGACAAGGGGCAAGGCTTAAAAAAACAAATAAAAAAAATAAAATAAAACCCCTATGAAATAGCGTCGTCGAAGCCAAGGCCAACCTTGTTACCGGAGGCCAAACCAGACGCGTCACTGACGTGTAATATTGTTTAGATGTGGAAGCTGACGTGAGGATAATCAAGTGCACCGGATCAGGACGGTAGATGTCACTAGGCCGCGTCACAGAGGCAGAATTGGATTCCATCCACCAGCCTCTCTCTCTCTCTCTCTCTCTCTCTCTCTCTCTCTCTCTCTCTCTTCTTTCGGTGGATTTTCCTCCCGACGCGACGCGACGCGACGTGAGAGAGGGATGGTGAGCTGGGATGTGTTCTTTTAAGAATTAGGACTGATGCGTTTTTTAGGAAATAGGACTGATGCGTTCTTTTAGAAAACAAGAATCGGTGCGTTCTTTTGTGTTCCTTCGGGAATGATGGCTTATCTTCAGTGGCGTCATTTCAGATTTTTCTTTGAGGGGGTGGCAAAGGTTCAGAACTTATGGTATGGGAGGGGTGGCGAACGAAGCGAGCCCTATCAGCCGGGGGAGGGGGAGGGCCGTTGTAAGCCCCCCTGTGAAGTTTTTTGGAAATTTATGCACATTTTTGGAGCATTTTGAAGCCATATAAGAGATGTATCGAGTTAATAAAACAGACAATAGGTGTGCCACAGCCACCCACATAATGCGCATATAATGTATATATATATATATATATATATATATATATATATATATATATATATATATATATATATATATATATATATATATATATATATATATATATATATATATATATATATATATATATATATATATATACTGTACATATATTTGTTATTATTATTATTATTATTATTATTATTATTATTATTATTATTATTTCAAAGGCTAGGGGGGCAAACCAAGTCTTAGGGGGAGGCCATCAGTGTCTTGAGAGGGGCAAGTGCCCCAGGGCCCCCTCCGAAAAAAAATGACGCCCCTGCTCATCTTCAAAGGTTGTTCTTGAAGATATTTGGCTTCTATTGAGATATGAAATAGAAAGAGACATGTCTTTGGAGACCTGCGGGTGCGTTCTGTTAGGAAATAGGACGGATGCATTCTGTCAGGAAACAAGACCCGGTGCGTTCCGTTGTGTTCCTTCGGCTATCTCCAGAGTAAGAAATGGCGCGTCTTCAGAGGCTGTTCTTAGAGGATATTTGGCTTCTGTTGTGAGATGAAACACAAAGAGACTTGTCTTTGGAAGATAGGCGCGTTCTGTCAGGATAAACAGAAGGACGGATGCGTTCTGTTAGGAAACGGGAGAGGGTGAGCTCTGTCGTGTTCCTTCGTCTATCTTTCGGGTAAATGATCAAGTGCCTTCAGAGGCTGTTTATAGAGAGTTTCAACATCTGTTGTGGAATTGGAAAAGGAAGGGAACGTGTCTTTTTCCATAGATTTTTTTCTGTTTTTGATATGAATTTCAACAAACTTGAATAACGTCTTCATTCCAAATGATTTGTGCCGGTTTTAAAAGAGCATCTATGGGTAAGTCGGTGTTCAGTGCAGGCTCATTTATTAACATTACATTATAGGTAATAAAAGATATGCTGTAAATAAAACGTAAAGAGATAAACAGGTAAATTAGAGAGATACCGGAGATATACTGTACCAATAGTACGCCGAAGGACTGATTCCAGTTCTCGTGGTTCGAAATTTTCTCTCCTCATCTCAATGCTGGCTCTGATGACATATTCTAAATGTTTACGAAGTAAGTATCGAATATACAATTGAAAATGTCCGGTAAGACAATAATTAAGAAGTGTGGACAATTAGTAATTGACTGGTACCCTATGCAGAGGCTTCGTCACCTTGAAGGAGGTAATACGACGTCTGAAATGGCGAGAGAATTGGTTGCCACTTACTTTTTAAGGGACGTCATCATCCTGACGGAGATGTGACAACAACTGAAGAAGTTTTAAATGACCTATTACTTTTGAAAGACGTAGTCATCTCGTAGGAGGTGAGACAATGACTGACAGGAGAAGGACATTGGTAAGCGACCTACTTTCTTTTTAAAGATGTGGCTTTCATAGGTAAATGACCTTTGCCCTTAGAAAGGCATGATCATCTTGACGAAGACGAGACAGATCGATAGGTCAGGAGGCTTGTGCATGACCTTTTAGTTGAGAGACGTTCTAAGAATTACGTAATGATAATAGTTAAGATGTTTTTCAGTCATGTATTTCATATATGACTATACTTACTACTAATACATGTAAGATAATGAGTACACTAATAAATAAATTTTAAAAATTACGGACATTGAAGATTCTAGTATATTGTGTAATAATTTAGTAGTCTCCTAATTTTGTTTCATAATATACTTGAATCTTTAATATCCGGAATTTTAAAAAGTTAATTATTAGTATCATCATTATCTTGCATGCGTTACTAGTAAGTGTGGTCATATATGAAACACACTGAATAATGAAGCCTGGTCACTTCATAGGAATAAGGTCATGATTCTAAGTGAGTAACATACAATAGGAATCTTGAGAACATTTTTCCAAATAGTCAGATTAGTGGAATTAAAGCTTTTCCACTAGAACATATCCCCCATAAAATATTTATATTTTAAATGTTTAGGTTCCTACCCATAGCTAAGACATTTAGTTTTCATTAACATTCACGGTGGTTTTAAAACATTAATATTTTTAATTTTAAGGAAAAGCTGAACATTTTAGAAAACATTGATTCTGTACTTGAATTTTCATAAATTTCTCAAAATTCTCCGAAGTCTCTTTAACTTCCTGTTAAAATACATTGTACCAAACCTATTCCATATCGAAATGAAAATAGATTATATATACATATATGCATGTATATATATATATATATATATATATATATATATATATATATATATATATATATATATATATATATATATATATATATATATATATATAAATATAAACATAGAATTGATATAATTTTTTTCTTTAAGAAATATATATATATATATATATATATATATATATATATATATATATATATATATATATATATATATATATATTTCTTAAAGGAAAGAAATTTTGTCAATTCTATGTTTATATTTTCTGGCATAATTTTGCCATAGTAATGATGTTCTTATATATGTTACCTCTGTCATGCATCACCTGTTTCCTATCAAACGGAAACTATTATATATATATATATATATATATATATATATATATATATATATATATATATATATATATATATATATATATATATATATATTGTCACGTTATGATGGTTTTGCGGGAACTGCTGGTTCCCGCTCGTTCCCCTTTGTGGATTGCTGCCTCCTTACCTTCAAGTTTTTGTTCTCGTCGGTGAGCTGCCGTTTTTCTTTCGTCAGTCGGGTCTGGTAGGGCAGCGAGAGTAGCGGCAGTGGCAGCAGCAGCAGGCAGTTTTTGGAGTCGACGTTGGTCGAGTTTTTGAGCAGCAAATTGGAGCACGCCTATGAAGTGGAGCACGACGTAGGGGTGGAGTGTGACCATGAGTAGTCGTGTGACCACGAGCTGCTCATCTTTGATGACAGCGTGAGGCTGTCCTGACGTCTCCATCGGGGTATTCTGGTTGGTGGGTTCTTGTCCCTGTTGTGCAGCTGAGGGCTGTCTTGGTACCCCGATGGAGGACTTATGTTTGTTTTTTTTTTTTTTCTGCCTGCTGTTGTTTATTTTTGCCTTTTTTTTTTAAAGCTACTTTTTGTTTATTTAACTTGCTTTTGTTTAGTGCTGCCTTTTGGTTTTTTTTTGTATTTATGGTTTTTATCTTTTACCAGACCTGACTCACTTGTAAATATTGTAAATAAATTAATTTTAAGCTCATTTTATTGGTTTTGTTGTTTTCCCTCCTTTGTTTGTTGCATCTGCCGTCAGTCATGACAGCCCCGTCCTGAGTATGTTAAAGAACCTGCATAACGGCCCACTGGTCATATATATATATATATATATATATATATATATATATATATATATATATATATATATATATATATATATATATATATTTGTTAAAGTTAAAGACAGTTATATCAGTTATATATTTTCATATTTTCCGATATTATGATGTCACGGGAATGTCATTCTTAAATACGTTACCCTGTCAGAATCAGGCGACAAATTCTTATCTAAATTTCGACATTTTCCTGTCTAGAACCTCCCTGTCCAAAAACACGCCAAAGCCAACTCTGAAACTTCCTGAAATGCCCCAGGTGAAACCTCACACGTCACCAGCGTTATGTAAACACGGCGAGAGATTATCTTCCAATCGCCTGAGTGGCTGGAACGGCCCCGCCTCCCTCTGGGAAAACATTTCATCCCTGGCAAATGCGACAGGCGGCAGGTACACCCGAAGTTCGGCTTGTACACTTGATTATGGCGGTGTCAGTTTCATCCTGCCCCTAACGACGTTCTGCGTCAGTAAGGTGTCGCATAACATCATGTTTAATGGGATTGGTTGGGCCTTATTGATTAGAGGCGCCTTCGGGCCCCGCTATTCTTTGGTCGAGTGGGTACGGAAGTTTGGTGTGCCCATGTTCATGCGAAGATGCGGTGCATTACTGCCCTAAATTAATTCACCTTCTGTGTTGTTAATTTATTTATATTTTTATCTATTCATTTCCTAATTTATTCATTTATGTTTCGTTCTCTTTTCTAATAACTGATTTTTTTATGTATTTTTATTATTTTGTGTAAATTCTTTCAAATGGATATCATATCCATGGGAGTCTCCAATTTCAAGTCAGTGGGCTCTGTAGGCTTGTTCCATATGAATAGGGCGGTTATCTTCAGAATAATAATAATAATAATAATAATAATAATAATAATAATAATAATAATAATAATAATAATAATAATAATATGTGGAGAGAGTCTATCCTTTTGTCTGAGATACGTTTGTGATTTCTTCGAATAATTTGAATTGAACTCATATTTTATTCCTTGAATGATAATAATAATAATAATAATAATAATAATAATAATAATAATAATAATAATAATAATAATAATATGTAGGAATGAGTCCCTCCTTATGTCTGAATTATGTTTGTGAATTTTTCGAATAATTTGATTTCAACTCGAACTTCCAACACTGTTTTCCAAGCATTAAAAGAAAGGTGAATTAAAGATTAGAGAATTAGATCCAGTATCCTCATTATTAAAAAATCAGAATTAAAGGCTAGACATTCTTTCCTTAGCCCAGGTCCACGTACCACGATCTGCGAAATATATTAAATCTCCGGTCCGCTGAAAGACTGACGTCTAAAATCCAATAAAGAAGTGAGGAAGGAAATATCGAACATCAGGAGAAGCCTGGTAATGAAGGAAAGGCTTTAGATGATCGGGAGAAGAGAGAGAGAGAGAGAGAGAGAGAGAGAGAGAGAGAGAGAGAGAGAGAGAGAGAGAGAGGTGGGAAGAAGTATAGTTATGAAGGAAAGGCGCACCGTATCAGCGAGTCTCCTGCTTTAGATGACCATGAGACCATAAGCTTCACTTCTTATTAACGCTGAGAGAGAGAGAGAGAGAGAGAGAGAGAGAGAGAGAGAGAGAGAGAGAGAGAGAGAGAGAGAGGGTAAACTTTAATCTTTATCAATATTGGAGGAGAGAGATGGATGGACAGAGAGAGAGAGAGAGAGAGAGAGAGAAGGTAAGCTTTAATCTTTATCAATACTGGAGGAGAGGGATGGATGGACAAAGAGAGAGAGAGAGAGAGAGAGAGAGAGAGAGAGAGAGAGAGAGAGAGAGAGCTTTGTTTTTATCAGTTTACTGAGAGAGAGAGAGAAAGGAACATAAACTGTGTTTTCTCAATATTGAAAGAGAGAGATAGATGCATAAAGATAGAGAGAGAGAGAGAGAGAGAGAGAGAAACTGGAAACTCCATCCCTGATGAATAATTCTGGGAAATGCTGTCATGCTTACCTCGGTGTTATGTCAGTGGGGGAAGGAATCCTTGACCTAGGGTAAATGGAGCTGTGTCCTCCATAGTAACTGTGGGATTCTTGAACAAATTCCCATAGGGGAATTTATCCCACAGAGGAATTCTCCAGCAAGGAAAATTCTTATTGAGAAATAACAAAAAGAAACATTTAAAAAAATTATTCTTAATGGTAATGTTATTCGCCTTTTAAAAACCTTTTATTTTTGCTTTTCTGTAGTACTTGGGTAAAACAAATTCCAGAAATTCTCTGGCTAGGAAAATACCTATTGAGAAATGCCAAAAAGTAGAACCCTTTTAGAATAATTCATTTCTGATAATGTTATTATTCTTATAAAATACTGTTTACTTTTTTCTGTAACACTTTGGTAAAACATATCCCAATAGGGAATTTATCCCTCACAGAAATTCTCCATCCAGGAAAATTCCTAGTGAGAAATACCAAAGAGGATTTTTTTTTTTATTATTCCATGTTGTTAATGTAATTCCTTGGTGCTAATGTTATTATTCTTGTAAAATAATGTTTATTTTTTTATGTAACGTTTTGGTAAAATAAATTCCCAAATGGGAATTAATCTCCAAGAGAAATTCTCCAGCCAGGAAAATTCCTATTGAGAAATACCCAAAAAATACTGTTTATTTTGTCGATTTTTTGTTATACTTTCGCAAGTAATACTTGGTCATAAAACTACTTATGAATATTACAATTAATTTTTTTATTGTTGGTTATAAAACAACTTATCATGAATATTACAATTAATTTATTGTGGTCGGTCATAAAACAACTTATCGTGAATATTACAATTAATTTTTTATTGTCGGTTGTAAAACAACTTATTATGAATATTACAATTAAGGTTTTTATTGTAGGTCATAGAACAACTTATCATGAATATTACAATTATTTTTTTTTATTGTCAGAGTTAATCAATAGTCTCTGACATTCGCAAGAAATGCAATTTTGTTTCAGTATTTGTGCAATGCCTTTTTCCACAGATTTCATTTTGTTAATTGCTGTAGTAATTTTATATGGCCATATTTATTTTTATGGTTATTTTATGCTATAGTTATTATTTTAACTATGCCATTCAACAAAATGAGTTCTCAGAAAACAGATATTATATTAATTACCGAAATAAAATTGCATCTGTTACGAATATCCAAGACTATCGGTTGACTGGCTCCCCACCACCTACAAAAAAAAAAAAAAAAAACTAAAATTGTAACAGAAGACTCACAAGAATAAGAACAATCCTCTGCCGGTGAATTTCTGAATGCAAAGGATACAGGGGCTCGGATTTTTCAAAAATGTATCCACCCAACTCTAGCCTTGCAGGCACACGGCCTGTCCCGTAATATGATCTTGGCAGAAAATTTTACTGTGCATATATATTCCCCCAAAATAGCCGCCACTGACGAGAGAGAGAGAGAGAGAGAGAGAGAGAGAGAGAGAGAGAGAGAGAGAGAGAGAGAGAGAAAGCTGAAATGCTATATTCACAAACGGCGCAGGAAATGTTGCAAAAGTATCCACAGAGAGGAATAAGATTTGAAAGCAGCAAGCGATATCTGTTGTATCCTTCGAAATTAGGGTGAAAGTGAGGGACCCAGGTCCTTCATTATTGAAGGACAGGAGGAGGATCCTTAAATGATTTTTCACCGTGAGTAAGTAATTTCTCTAAATAGATATATTTTTTCTTGTGTAAAATGTAATACTGATATTGGGATTTCAGTCGAATTTGACTTAGGCTTGCTAAATACTTCTTATAATATTTTTCTCTACGATATTTCCTATAAATGTTTAACTTCAAACAAAAATTCACTTCTCTGGGTAAAAATTCAGGAATATATCATTACGGAATTACTTTAGTGCATCATCAGTTACTTTCATAGTGAAGTTATATCTTCAGATATTAACTGTTTTATTCTAACAATGCTGTTATGAAACACATTTCCATTTGGTACATAAACGATATCCCTTGAGCAAAAATATTTTAATTGTTCATTATTATATATTTTCCAGTGCATATACAATTAAAATTTACAAAGTAGCAAAGATTATTAGCCTGACTTTAATCAGTATTCTTATGTAACCTATTGTGACAGAAAGTCTACAAAGGATATTTTAGTAACTCTAAAGAATTCAGTTTTAATCAAGAATTTTGACTGTCAGCAACTGTAAAATAATAATCAGCATACCCTTATTGAATCGAGGGTTTAAAAACGGGGTTCTTTAAGAAAATAGTAATAATTTCCCCTCGTTCGTGAACGTGTGAACGGGGTCAGGGAAGCAAAAACAATGCAAAAACAGATTGCAACGTGTATCACAAGTGTATTCATACCAAAACACAAGACGATAACAAAGGCTCACTTGAACGATATGGAAAGAAATAGACACAGCCAACCAGCAGTACGAGGCAAATCCAATTCGAGATCAGAAACGGACGAAACAAATAGAGAATTAAAGTGGGTTTGAGAACCGGGGGGGCTGGTTAGGGAGAAGGGGGTATTTTTGAAGAAACCGTACAGTGTTCCACTTAAACAAAAGGACTAGCTAGGGCCAGCCAAAACAACGCATACCGACTGCTGTTCCTTCTTCTTGCTGCTGTGGCGGGCTATTTTATGTCCTCAAGCGCCGGGCCGTATTTATTGGCACTCCAATCATTTGTTTTATGGGGCTGCGTCTTGCGTTGGCGAGCAGAATTTAGCCTGCGAGTCTTTCCTTTTATGCTTTGCTCTCTCTCTCTCTCTCTCTCTCTCTCTCTCTCTCTCTCTCTCTCTCTCATAAGACGCAGTGCTCAAAGCAAGCTCTTTCTCTCACTGTACGATTATTAAAAAAATTTCTTTAGAGATACAATACACACGATGCATCTATCTCTCTCTCTCTCTCTCTCTCTCTCTCTCTCTCTCTCTCTCTCTCTCTCTCGAGGATGCCGAGCTCAAGACAAGCTTTTTCTCTCACAGTGTTATTATTAAAAATTTCCCCAAGGTACAATACACAATGCACATCCCCTCTCTCTCTCTCTCTCTCTCTCTCTCTCTCTCTCTCTCTCTCTCTCTCTTATGAGAGATTATCCCATATGTCATACATTTTGGTTATTGGTGTCTGGAAATGAATTGACGTACAGTTTTAGATGAATACGTTCTCTCTCTCTCTCTCTCTCTCTCTCTCTCTCTCTCTCTCTCTCTCTCTCTCTCTCTCTTTATGAGAGACTGTCCCATATGTCATACATTTTGGTTATTGGTGTCTGGAAATGAATTGACTTAAAGATTTAGATGAATATTCTAGTCTTTTATGAATCTAACACGACAAGTAATAAATGATAACTTTTCCTTTGACCGAAAGCATTCTACGAATTATAAAGATAATGAAAATTTAGCTTTGGTAAAGACTTAAGAATAACATATTGCAAATCATTATTTTATTGCATCGTCGAATACTTTCGCAGAAAAGTTATATTTTTAGTTTAAATCTGTTTTATTCAGACAATACTGTTTCAGGGAAATTTCCATATGCTACAAATGTGATATCCCTTGTTCAAAAAATACTTCAGTAAATCCTTATTTTACATTTTCCCGTGGAAATGCAGTTAAAATTTAAAACATGGCAAATCAGAGGGTGCATTTATATGCTTGATTTCAGAGTTCTTGAAATATTCTGCCGTGAGGGTTCCATTACAGATAAATTAAGTTTTACCATTAAAGTTTAAAATTGCATCTATTTTATGATTTTCCATTTATTTTCCTCCTCTCTTAATATTAATAATTGTTCCTTACAATTATTATTGTTTGTTATTCTACTCAATAT
>NC_089754.1:29279883-29287383 GCF_040412425.1 Macrobrachium rosenbergii | reverse complement strand
TATATATATATATATATATATATATATATATATATATATATATATATACATATATATATATATATATATATATATATATATATATATATATATTTACACATATACATACAGTATATTCATACATATATGTATGTATGTATGTATATGTATGTATGTACACAATTTTACACAGTCCACCGTGTGAGAGGAATGTCCATTCCTAATGAAGATTAAATGCATTGACTCGAATACAATTCCGCTGACTAATCATGATGCGTTCTGTACTCGAGGACCATTAGCCAATAATGAATTTAGGGACATCAGCCAATTTGTCTTTAAGGTCGATAACCCCTAGTCATATGCATATGACTTTCGCTTATCGTGACGTTTGTGACCTAAGCTAATGTAATGTTCGGTTAGTGTTGTGTTACAGGAATAAGGTTTTCGTAACTGAGCAATTTCATAAATTGTTATGATTTAGCGAATGGTTTCAGGAAATTCCTACATGCAACCTTGATTTCTCGATATATCTTTGTTCTTATTTTGTTTTCGCAAAGGAAAAGTGGGTTTCTTTAGAAAACAATAGGTTGGCTTAAAAAAATGTGTCGTTTATAAATTCGTTTATAAATTACTTCGTATAACTTCATGAATTGTCGTAATTCAGCAAATGGTTTCAGAAATTCCTTCATACAGCTTACTCTTCTGCGTTCTTTTGTTTTAATTTTGTTTTTGCACAGGAAAACAACAGGTTGTTTTAAGAAAAAACTCACTATCCTCATATTCGTACATGCTTCGTAAAAACAAGAAGTCTCAGTTTGTCAGGAGTTTTATCTTGGCCGCAACCAAACGTCGAGTGCTTTACCTAGTGCCGTTGTGCAATCTTCTGATCTCCAGACGTTTAAGCGAGGAGCAAATTCATTCCTGCTCTCTCTCTCTCTCTCTCTCTCTCTCTCTCTCTCTCTCTCTCTCTCTCTCTCTCTCTCTCTCTCTGAAATACGGTGTATCGGTTTTATTTTCTGTTTCCTCTGTTTTATTTATTTATTTATTTATTTACCACATTTTCCTATAATTTATCTCTCTCTCTCTCTCTCTCTCTCTCTCTCTCTCTCTCTCTCTCTCTCTCTCTCTCTGCAGGCCGATTCCCCTTTGGAGCCCTCTTGTGTTTATAGTTTGTTAACTCTATCGATAAGAATTTCCAGCTAAAGATTTAAAGAAAGAAAGAAAAAAAAAGGAAGGAAGAAATTAGTAATACGAAGAACAATTTGGAAAATCCAAGCTGAAAAAAATAACATACCTAAAGTTTTAATTTCCATTCTGAAAGGAGGTAAACGATCCTCTTTCACCGCAAACTGCCACGTGGAAATCTTCATTGTTGTCGTGATTAAGAATTGTCTCAGTTATCATTTCCTTATCCAATTTTTTCATCTCTTTTTGTAAACGTCGAAATGAAACTCCATTAGGAGATTATTTGCATGAATTGAAGGACCACAAAGAGATGATTCTCCGTATTGAAGTCCGGCGGAGATAAGATTTCAATTCCGGGATCTGAACAGTCTTCAGTTGTAAGACAAAAAATGACTCTTTCAAAGGAATTTCAGTTTTTTTTTTTTTTGTTGGGGGGGGTTAACTTTCAACGAAGAGAAATCAGGTTTTTTAATCATAGATTAGCTTTTTTAGCCGATTTTCTGGTAGGAATTCTTCGTATTTTATCAAAGATTAAAATTAATTAATTATTTATATACAAGAATGACACGAATCAAACATTTGACTAGGTTTACTAAATGCAATTAGTTACTGAATATTGTATATTTCTTTTCTAGGTGCAATTATTCAAAGATTCTATTAATTTTCTTTATTGTACATAGTTAGATTTACATTTACATGCTTCATTATTTTCTGTGTATTATATACAACAATCTTCTTGTATTGAATGTGCGTGAAAGAGAGAAATAATAAAATTTTGAAAAAAAATGATAATAACAATTATATATGCATATGTATACATATATATAGATATGTATGTATGTATACGTACATATATATGTATGTATGTATGTATGATATGAAAATTAGTGTCGCACCCATTAGATTTTTCTGGATCCACTAGTGGTTTAGATCTAAGCAAGACCAAGGTGAAAGTACATATACTACAAGAATTAAAAAAAAAAATGGAGACTGGGAGCGTCTTCAGTTGTTCAAAAAAATCAAGAGGAGAACTGGTTTAAGAGGGACAGAGGTGACCATAATATATGATCTTAATGCTTGCAGATACTGAGAACCATTTACCTACCGGTTGGAGGGCGGGAGTTATCGACGGGTTTAATACAGGTGGGCAGTTTCTACACTTACTTCATTATACTTATTAGCGTGCGCGCGCGCGTGTGTGTATGTGTGTGTTAGTTAGCTATTTGCCTACACGCAATGAGGCTGGAAGTTATCCACGTGCTTAGTACGCAAGAACCTTACATAGGTGGGCTGTTTCTAACCTGTGTCATCATTTGTGCGTGTTTGTGTGTGTGTATTTGTGGACACCCGCCTGAAAAATATGTAAATAAGAAAGCTGACAAATGAGCCTTAAATTTCCCAGTGCGTACATTTTGCTGTTATTTGCGCTAAACCATCAAAATCATACTTGAAATTAAGGAAAGTCTTATGCTACCTTAGTAATATAGGCCTACCTGAGCTCTCGGAAAGAAATCCAGTGCCTTTATCACGGAATCTAATTCACTGACCATAACCTGAACCAACTTCATCTTTCAAAGATTTATGTTAATATTAGGTAATGGAATATTTAAAAGGTAAATATAGCTGTTAAAAGACATAGATCTAATGAATGTGATCACCAAATTAAAAATGAAATTGTATTTGCTGTTCGAGAGTTCTCTGTAAATATGAGGTGGAATTACTTATTTCTCTGGTGGAGCTGGGCCTTTTTCATATCATGTACTCAGTGAAAGTAATCAGTATACTCTCTCTCTCTCTCTCTCTCTCTCTCTCTCTCTCTCTCTCTCTCTCTCTCTCTCTCTCTCTTTTCATTGCACATACACAGACAGACAGACACAACAAATATATATATATATATATATATATATATATATATATATATATATATATATATATATATATATATATATATATATATATATATACATACATATACATATATACGTATATATTTATATGTATATATATATATATATATATATATATATATATATATATATATATATATATATTACGTTGCAATAAATTTGGATAATTAATCAAGTAATGGCTGAAGATTTTCGAGAAGCTATCAGCATTGAAGTCTTATATTCACCAGAGTGATAGTTAGATTGAATTGTGTTTTTACAGTAAAGTAAATGAAAGGTACTTACACTTTTTTTAAGAGGCTCAAACGTGAATCCTATCGGCTTTTCTCAGTATGTCACACATGGTTAAATTCTATTAAATAAGAACTTCCAATAACGAGAAAAAAATGCGTAATATTCAACACGAATTTGATTGAGAAACTGATAACTGAAGGGCTGACAGGGTAAGAGCAGTGTGGGTTTAAACAAGGCAGTAGGTGAGACTATCAATCATTGATTATTCACCAGAAATGGGAGAAGTTTCAGAGGAGAAGAAGAATGGTTTACGTAGCACGCAGGTCTGTATAAAAAGAAAAATAAGACTAAAGTTTATGATAAAATGAAGATGATAAAGATGCAACGTGGCGGATTTATGGCGTACAAGGCAAGGTGCCGAGATCGTTAAGGTTTTATGAAGAAAGCAAGTGTGTTACAGAGAGCGAGAGTGAGAGGGGTCTCTGTGGCGTAAAAGTGAAGTGTGAGATACAGAGAGTTATATCTTTTCTGTTAAGAGAATTTTTAAATGTAGGAAGACGTCTTATAGAGGAGAATGTTTAACTAAACGAGAACTCGTTTTACTGAAACTGACGATGCAACGCATTACTACCCTAAAACAGTTCTCCTTGTATTTAAATAACTAAAATTTTTATTTCTTTATTTAATAACTTGTTAATTCATCTTTTTTTCTAATAAGTAAGGTCCTTTTTATGTATTTCCTATTGCCTTATGATGCTTATTTTAAAAGAATACCATCATACTCTTTGGAAGCTTGAATTTAAAGTCAATGGCCCCTGTGGGCTTGTTCCATTATGAATTGGGTTCATCTTCTGAATAATAATAATAATAATAATAATAATAATAATAATAATAATAATAATAATAATAATAATAATAATAATAATAATAATAATAATAATAATAATGGATAAGTGGTAAGCTCACATCAATCAGTATTTTTACAGGTAACAGGATGATGCATATTTTAATTTCGTTATTTCCAAACTACATTTTGTAAGTACATAGGTATGAGAGAGAGAGAGAGAGAGAGAGAGAGAGAGAGAGAGAGAGAGAGAGAGAGAGAGAGAGAGAGAGAGACCCATAAGTAATTTCCATTAACCAATAATATATCAAAAATACTTCTGTGAGTGATAAAAAAATATCAGTAATGTGTCTTTTGATAAACCCAATACGGGATGTTGGTCACACATTCTCCTCTGGGTCCCAAAGGAGAGAGAGAGAGAGAGAGAGAGAGAGAGAGAGAGAGAGAGAGAGAGAGAGAGAGAGAGAGAGAGAGAGAGAGAGAGAGAGAGAGGAGAGAGAGAGAGAATTTAATTTTACACGTATCGAGTACCACAGCAGAAATAATGGATGACGTCACTGCTTTCCGAAATAAATTAGGAAAAGCGCTATACATAGAACGAAAAATATATTTATCTGGACCGTCGAAAATATTTTTCGTTGTCGCTCGGTCAGAATAGCAACATTCACACTTAGCCATGATGATATTCTGTAATTGCAATGCTATTTTCATAGAGGAGTTATATATATATATATATATATATATATATATATATATATATATATATATATATATATATATATATATATATATATGTATATGTGTGTGTGTGTGTGTGTTAAAAAACAAAGAGAGAGAGAGAGAGAGAGAGTTAAAGTAAACTCGGTCTATGAGAGTATCTGCTAAATACGAAAACGTCATTGCATGTTTTACCAGGATAATATTAAATAAGAGAGAGAGAGAGAGAGAGAGAGAGAGAGAGAGAGAGAGAGAGAGAGAGAGAGAGAGAGAGAGAGAGAGACTCACACCCTATAACAGCTGGGTATCATCTGATGAACAAATATCTCAACATCAATTCACAATAGATAAATAACCGCAGAAATTCTTTTTTGAATCCTCCATAACAGAGAGGAAAACTTGCCCCATTACTAAAATTACGTCATTTGTACTCCTCCCCCCCGAGAAAAACAAGAACAAAAGACTAACGAGCAAGGAGTATTCCCACAATATTCATAAGTTCTTTTCACTCAAAGGCACGACAGGTCCTAGGGACATTCACCCCTCTCAGTTGTATTTTGTGAGAATTTAAACCTTTTAATGAGGTCATTATCCCGGGAAATGAAGAGGTTCGGTCTCAACGCCTCAGGTATTCTCCTGAAGGGCGAATTTCCTTCCTTAATCCAGTTTTTCCTATTTCTTGAATTTGTTCTTCTCCTTTGGCGAATTTAATGGTTACAAAGGAATTGTCTCCTATGTAGATAAGGAGAGAAATTAATGAAATAGTTTGCGAGGAGTCTTTTGTATTTAAGGAGATAATCACATTGAACATAACAAATTTCTCTGTCTGTTTATCTATATATCTGTTTATCTACTGTATATATATATATATATATATATATATATATATATATATATATATATATATATATATATATATATATATATATATATATATATATATAAAAAATTCCTTTTAACCCGTTAACCCCACACACGCAGAACACACCAAAGGAGGAGAACGAATCCAAGAAAAAGGAAAAACTGAATTGAGGAAGGAAATTCGCCCTTCAGGAGGATACCTGAGGCGTTGGGACCGAACCTCTTTTCATTTCCCGGGATAATGACCTCATTAAAAGGTTTAAATTCTCACAAAACACAACGAAGAGGGGTGGATGCCCCAAGGGCTTGTCGTGCCTTTGAGTGAAAAGAACTTATAAACAGTTTTGTGAGAATGGTCCGTGTTCTTAAGTTTTTTGTTTTTATTTTTTGGGGGATTTGGGGGGGAGTACAAATTGAGTAATTTTAGTAATGGGGCAATTAGTTTTCTCTTTTCGGGAGAATTTAGAAAGGGAACATCTGTGTTATTTATCTGCTGTGGTTTTATGTTTGGATATTTCTTTATCAGGTGATTCCCAGCTGTTATAGGGTGTGAGTCTCTCTCTCTCTCTCTCTCTCTCTCTCTCTCTCTCTCTCTCTCTCTAAAAATCATCGTGGTAAAACGTTACATCTCTCTCTCTCTCTCTCTCTCTCTCTCTCTCTCTCTCTCTCTCTCTCTCTCTCTCTCTCTCTTTCTTTTAACATCACCATGGTAAAACATGCAATAAAATTTTGGCAGTTAGCAGACGTTCTAATAGAACGAACTCTCTCTCTCTCTCTCTCTCTCTCTCTCTCTCTCTCTCTCTCTCTCTCTCTCTCTAAAAACACCCTTAACTAAAAAAAGGAATATATTCTACATTAACTTAATTCGTAACACTAGAGCTTTTGACGTTAATGTGAAAACCATTCTGTGCAGAAATAACATGTCCAAATCGGTCTATGTAAATCTCTATGTAAACAGTATAGACCTCGTTTACATGCACGGTCATGATATTTACACATGAATATTCACCGTTTGCGTAGCTCCAACATTGGCAGCGTTGGGTATCGGGTATAACTGTTGTTTTTTATTTTATTTTTTTTTTTTTTACAGATTAGAGGTGGATTGGTTTTTCGGGTATCGTAAGTCACGTAAAATTGTATTTTGATTTAATGTCGCTGAAATCATCTGTTTCAGGTTAAAACCATCAACTTATATAGGCAGAACACAAACATACGAACACGCATGCGCGAATACAATTTTCAATAATCTCAAGCAAGTGAAACTGCGCAAATAGATAGAATATAAGTCCGGTATAGCTGTTATTATACTCAATACCAAGAAAACATTTACTTAGAAAATGGTCAGAATGTTTTGTGATATAAAAAAGCAAGAAAATAAATTGCTTGACCAATAAATTTTAGAATATTACTTTTTAACATCGATGCATTTATTATACACGAAATTACTAATGAATGAGTAAATTCGTAAAGAAATAAATGATTTCCAAGGATTTTTGCCCTTTGAAGGAGAAATGTAAATAACACGGGGAGAGTTTCATAATTCCTTAGAGTTTCTCATTAATTAATCCAAATCGAACAGAAAATAGGAAGCACATTCAAACTTATAGTACTGTATGTGAGAGTCTTGTATACATGTTACCTTAATACTATTCTCTTGGTATTTGAATACATTTTTTATTTATTTAATAATTCATTAATTTATTTTTTCTTTTTTAATAAGCGAGATACCTCTTTCTGTATTTCTCTTTGCCTCCCCTTACTTCCACGTAATGA
>NC_089754.1:29259883-29272383 GCF_040412425.1 Macrobrachium rosenbergii | reverse complement strand
CTTCATGTGCTGAAGTTGAGCAAAATAGAAATAAGGACACAAAAATATTTTTGCTCAACATGTCTAGTATGGATAGACAAGGTCATTAAATCAAGACTTAATGTACAGATTGTGGAGGATGAAGAAGATGAAGAAGATGAAGATGAGGAAAATAGAAAAGAAGAAAATAAGACTGAAGAGAGAAAAATATTAATGAAAACAAAGAACAGGATAATAGTATGGATGCAGAGAAACTCATAGATTCTACATATGAGGCAATACAGCAACATACATATGAAGAAATAAATTATGACATGATAAATCAAAATAAAATCCCAAAGAGGTTGTACCCGGATCTCCATACTGATGGGAAAGAACAAGAAAAAAAAAGAAAAGAAAGACACAGTATGCACCCTTTTGAAAAGAGGGAATTGCAGGTTTGGTGAAAGATGTTATTACAAACATCCCAAGATATGTCACAATTATGAGATCTATGGCAAATGTGCATATCTAGATGGCTATGAAGAGGAATGCAGCGATCTACATCCAAAAATATGTAGAAACTGGAAAGAAGAAAATGGATGTAGGTTTAATAAGAAATGTAGGTACATGCATCCTGTAGCCATGAAAAACCAAAATGAAAATCAAATACATATAAAAAAATCAAGGTAAAAATGAAAAAAATAAAGAAAGGAACAAAGATCATGTGATGAAGGCAAAAAGCAAGCCAACAACACATTATGAAATGTCAGCACCACGATATGAGCCATCAGCACCTAGATATAGCACAAGGAACAAGCAATGTATCTATGATGCTAGGGGATGGTGCAGATACGGAGATAAGTGCAGGTTTATGCACAAAGTGAATAAATATGAAGCTGGAAGAACAAATATAATGGAAAAGTTGGATTCTTTAATGTACGAATTTCTGGAAATGGAAAAAGATCAACATATCAGAACAGGAAAGAGACATGGGAAAATCCTTATTATTACCCATATTAGATAATGGAGATAATACGCAAACCATCATAGTGATGAACGCGCAGGGTTTAGTTTCGAGTAACTCAAAAGAAAGATAGAGTTCTTAGAAGAACTAACCCAAAATGAAAAAATAGAAATATTGAATATAAGTGAAACCTGGTATTCCCAAGAGACTGGTAATGATGACCAGATAAAGGGTTTCCAAACTTACAGATCAGATAGAAAAAATAGAAATCAAGGGGGAACCAATATATGGGAGAGATGCCAATCAAGGAAAAATCTGTGAGAAATATAGTAACACAGAATGTGAATTAATAGCGGTAGAATTTGAATCTGAAAATTAGTGAACATTGTAATATATAGACCCCTAATACTAAAGAGTTTGACATAATAATTGAAAAATTGGATGAAATATGTAGAAATCACAAGGACTGGACTATACTCTAACCGGAGACTTTAACTTTCCTTTTGTTGAATGGAAAGAATGAATAGGAGACTGTGGTTGTATTTATACATATAAAAAAGAGAGCAATAATAGTGCAGAAGATAAGAGGCAATTTGAAAAGCTATTAGATATGCTACTAGAACATAACATTCAGCAAATAAATCACCTACCAACAAGAAAGGATAATAGTTTAGACCTAGTATTTGTGAATGAGGTGAACTATGTTAAAGAAATAATAGTATATAACACGAGTATTTCGGACCATAATGTCATAGAACTAACAGTCCGTTCCAGAACATACGAAAACAGAGAAAAGCAAGAGTCGAAAAAATGGGAAGGATATGGAAAATACAATTTCTATAGTAAGAATATAAATTGGTCAAAAATAAATGAAGAATTGAACAAAGAATGGGAAAACATATTTGTAAGTGATGATATACAGGTAAATACCGATATATTATATAAAATATTAGAGGAAATAGTGGAAAAATATATACCGAAGAAAAAAGTAATCATCAGTCACGAATTCCAAGAGACCGAAGGATCTTGTTCCAGAAAATTAGAAAGTGGAAAAAGCCCTTGCAAAAGAAAAGAATGCATGGAAAGTGATGGAACTAAAAAGTAAGATAGAAAATGCAGAACAAAAGATTATACAATCAAAAGAAAATGAAAAATGGAACCTAGAAGAAATGACACTACAAAATATCAAGCAAAACCCTAAAATTTTTTATTCATATGCAAAAAAATGAATAAAATAAGAGTAGAAATAGGCCCTCTAAGAATTGAAGGGCGATTAACGAATGAAAAAAGGAAATATGTAACATATTAGCAGAAAGATATAAGAGTGAATTTACACCTAGAATTGACAATGAAGATAATGATACAGAAATAAGAGATGAAAATACTGAATACTTATCAGATATAGATATTACAGAAGCCGATATTGTGCAGGCTATTAATGAAATTAAAAATGGATCAGCAGCAGGACCAGATGGAGTACCTGCCATATTGTTAAAGAAAGTGGTTCATTCAATCATAAAGCCGCTAGCAATATTATTAAGACAAAGTATAGATACAGGCAAGATTTATGATGAGCATAAATTAGCATATATTACTCCTACTTTCAAAAGTGGTTCAAGACTAGAGGCAAGTAATTATAGGCCTGTGAGTCTGACATCTCATATTATGAAAGTATATGAAAGGGTAATGAAAAAAATATAATGAAACATTTAATGAAAAATAGATTGGTCAATATAGGACAACATGGTTTTGTACCCGGAAAAAGTACACAAACCCAACTGTTAGTCCACCATGAAAGCATATACAAAAATATGATGAATGAAAAGATACAGATGTGGTTTACCTAGACTTTGCAAAAGCTTCTGACAAGGTAGATCATAATATATTAGCGAAAAAATTAGAAAACATAACATTGTTGACAAAGTAGGAAGATGGATAAAAGAATTTTTGCAAAACAGAAAACAGAGAGTGATTGCAAACGATGAGAAATCGGATGAAGCTACGGTAATATCCGGTGTACCACAGGGTACGGTGTTAGCTGCATTACTGTTTGTGATTATGATTGCAGACATAGACAGTAATGTTAAGGACTCAGTAGTAAGAAGTTTCGCAGATGACACAAGAATAAGTAGAGAAATTGCTTGTGATGAAGATAGGAACTCGCTACAAAGAGACCTAAACAAAATATATAAATGGGCAGAGATAAATAGGATGGTATTTAACTCTGATAAATTTGAATCAATGAACTATGGTGATAAAGTAGGAATGCTATATGCATATAAAGGACCTAATAATGAGACAATCACAAACAAGGAAGCAGTTAAAGACCTTGGTGTGATGTTGAATAGAACTATGTTATGCAATGATCAAATAGCAATTCTATTGGCAAAATGCAAAGCAAAAATGAGAATGTTGTTCCGGCACTTCAAAACAAGAAAAGCTGAACACATGATTATGCTTTATAAAACGTACGTACGTAGTCCACTTGAATATTGCAATATAATATGGTACCCACACTACAAAGGATATTGCACAAATGAAAAGTGTACAAAGGTCATTTACAGCTAGAATAGAAGAAGTTAAGGACCTTGACTACTGGGAAAGACTACAATTCTTAAATTTATATAGTCTTGAAAAGGAGAAGAGAACGCTACATGGTAATTCAAGCATGGAAACAGATAGAAGGAATTACCGAAAACATCATGGAACTAAAATTATCAAAAGAGCAAGCAGAGGTAGATTAATAGTGCCAAAAAACTATACCAGGAAAATTAAGGAAAGCACACAGGACATTAATCCACCCACGCACCAGCATCGATAATGCAGCGTCTATTCAATGCGCTACCAGCTCATCTGAGAACATAACAGGAGTGAGCGTAGATGTGTTTAAGAATAAGCTCGACAAATATCTAAGATGCATCCCAGACCATCCAAGACTGGAAGATGCAAAATATACCGGAAGATGCGTTAGCAACTCTCTGAAGTAGACATCAAAGGCGCCTCACACTGAGGGACCTGGGGCAACCCGCACGAATTGTAAGGTCTGTAAGGTAAGGTCTCCCCCTATCCCCCTCCTTCCCCCTACTCCGCAAACGGGGCTGGTGTTGCCCGAGACTTGTGTAACTAATGTGGCATATAAATTATGGAATGCTTACGTCTCTCTGTGCAGTTTGTTGCCAGAGAGTTTCCAATCGCTCATTCAATCCTTTCCTTTTGATTTCTCGTACTTAATCAATATAGCTTAGAAGAAACATACGAGCACACACACACACACACACACACACACACACATATATATATATATATATATATATATATATATATATATATATATATATATATATATATATAATATATATATATATATATATATATATATATATATATATATATATATATATATATATTTATGTATATACACACACATATATATATATATATATATATATTTGAATATATAAATTATACATATACTTTGAATCATAAGTCGAAGGAAAATATCAGCAAAATACTGTTTTAAATATTAAATTCCTTCTGTTTTTTGAAAGTCTGCTATCCGCAGTTGGTTCCCTATTATCCTCAAGGCTGAAACCACATTGTATGTCTGTACTTGTCCTTCCTTTCATTTATAGGCCCAGATACCATTTCCTGTCACAGTTTATCACTTAAGGTTACAGCCAGTTTGCTGTATTACTTCCTCTGATTCTATTTTTCTTTATCTTCCGATGTCTCTGCTCATATTCCCATGCAATGATTTTGCTTTGCAGGGCAAATGCCTTGTGTACATGACATGCTTAACCTCAGACTTCCTTTCTCCCTACAGGTTAAGAACACCATATACGTTTTTCTAAGTTGATTATATATTATAATGAACAATTATTTTGTGTGATTCCATACTGCCCACAGAGCTTCAGTGGCTATCTGTCCCCGCATCGAACATATGGCAGTGAGGAGAAATACCTTTTGAGCAGGCTGCTTTTAAGCTGATTTTAATTGCTTAGTAGCTACTTGATGCTTCCTCGCCATTCTAAATGTTCTGATACCTCGGGTGAGGTTCAGATTTAAACAGAAATAAATAAGGATTCTGAAAACCATCTAAGTATTCCTTCATGTGCGTACGAGAGAGAGAGAGAGAGAGAGAGAGAGAGAGAGAGAGAGAGAGAGAGAGAGAGAGAGAGAGAGATATAACTAGACCAAATGCTAGACTGAAATGAGAGGCAGAGAGAGAGAGAGAGAGAGAGAGAGAGAAATCTTTGATATCACATTTCTTATGATCTAACTAATTCACACCAGGACACACTTACATTAAACATGAAATATCTCATATATGTTACCTTTTCATCAGATACTTTAAACAATATTAAATCCAACATAATCTTAAAAACTATTTAAAACTATAAAATTTCATTAGAATATAAAAAAATACTTGAAAGTGCATTTTAGTAAAATATCATCACTTGATACCAAATGGCAACACCGCCTCTAGCTTTAAAAAAGGGGGAGCCATTTAAACTCCATTGAATCAAATGGCTCAGTTCAGTTGGAATGAATACCTTTAAATTCTTCCCGGCGAACAAATGGTTTAAATCACCCCCCCCTCTATTCATTTGCGTGAGTCAGCGGACGCCTGAATCTTTTGAACATCAGGGCATTTAAATCGCTCCTGGGGTTCACTGTAACGGGGCTCTTGATTGGCGGGAGTTTAATTGCCATCTTTATGTGTTTAAGACGCGAGGCAAAAAAGCGATTTTAGGCCGATGTGATCTCGTTATTTATTTTTTATATAATTTAAGAAGTAAAGTATCTTATTTCGTCTCTATGTTATTATTTTTATGTACATTATTGCGATAATTTATTTGTAAGTTTATTGAATATATATTTTCCCAGCAACACAGTATATTAGACACTGCATCCAAGTTATTTTGCAGCTGCGGTGAGTATATACTGCTCACTATTTATCTGTAGAATGTGTGAGTTAATTTGGGAAAATTAATGTCTTTTTTATTTTTTAACACTGAACTTTTCATGAGTATTTACAAAAAGCATTGTGTACTTTACTTAACATAGTGTCGAACCGAGTAACGTGAATGGAATTGCGGCCATCCTTAGAAAAATATGCCTACATTTCCTTTGAATGCTTTTCTTTCATGTGATAAATAATCCTGTCTAGAATTCATTGCTTTAAATAAACATGTTAATCAGCACATGTTACTTCCTTCAAAGGCAAATGATCGACTGTCATTCAGAGTTTTCCTGGGCAGCGCTGGGTTGGTCAGCTAGTGTGTGTGTATATATATGCATACATATACAGTATAATGTATATATATATATATATATATATATATATATATATATATATATATATATATATATATATATATATATATATATATAAATATATATATAAATATATATTATAAATCTATACTAAAATTCCAAATATACTTCAAAATCAGCAAATAACCTTCAACAACAACAACACAAACCAGCAAACTAACCCCAATAACATAACCAACCCCAAACAAAAAAAACTTACACTTCAAGCAAGCCTACCCCACCGGGGCACACCTGAAAGATGACGGCATATTGCCTCTCCTCGTATCTCTGTTTATCAACGGTGGGTTCCTCGCTGATATCCAAAGTCTGTCTCTGATTGGACCGGCAGTTGGGATGTAAGGTCTAGGCCAACAACAGTAACGAGTTTCTATAATTACTATTGATTCTGAAACTGTATCAAAGAGCGACTCTGTGTATTTAATTGATGTCCATTAGCGGTGCCCGCCGCGCAGAGAGAGAGAGAGAGAGAGAGAGAGAGAGAGAGAGAGAGAGAGACGTCATGGTTTGGTTCGATTCTGAATTGCCATGGTATCTTGAAGTCTATTTCTTATTGTTAGTTTCATATCGGTAATGGCATTGTGGTAAGCACATGAGGACTATATAATATTATATATATATATATATATATATATATATATATATATATATATATATATATATATATATATATATATATATATATATATATATATATATATATATATAAAAATTAAAAACCAGCACAAGGTACATCTTCAGTACACATGTACTTTTTGCCGTCATATGCATGTGTGTGCGTATATCCACACACGTGTGTACATGTGCCTGTGTATTTAAGGGAAAATAACAGCCAAGCACACACACACACATGCACACTAACACAAACACACATACACAAACTCAGGGGAAGCACGAGAGAGCGTCCTCATCAGCATAATATTAACAGCATCAATTCAGGACCCCAAAATGATCCCCACCCCTGTTTCAGGCTGCATCGAGACAGCCAACATAATCCGGCATTAGACATTCAGAAAATGAGGGGTCACGGGACAATTCAAATCTAAATCGATGACAGGGAAGGGTTATGGGAGGGCGCTTTCGCCTCCAAAGGCCTTTTCGTGGGACGGTTTCAGTCTCTTTCGTCGGTTTCCGAAGTGAATCGTTCGTTCGCATCGTCGTTTAGGATAAGTGAGGTTTGTGGGTTTGTCTTTGGGTGAAAATAAAATTCAGACATATAGTTGTGGGGGTTTATGTCATTGCAAAATAGATTAATATTTTATTTACTGTGTGAGAGTAAAGTAATACTTTCTACGGTCTAGCGATTATTATTATTATTATTATTATTATTATTATTATTATTATTATTATTATTATTATTATTATTATTATTATTATTATTATTATTATTAAATTCAGATTTGTTGTTGTGTGTGTTATGCCATTGTAAAATAGAGCAATGTTGTATTTACTTTGTGGAAGTAAAGTAACGCATTTTAAGTTCTAGAAATTATTATTATTATTATTATTATTATTATTATTATTATTATTATTATTATTATTATTATTATTATTAGTAGTAGTAGTAGTAGTAGTAGTAGTAGTAGTAGTAGTAGGAGTTTGATCCTGATTTGAAAATTCTTCAGAATCAGTAACAAGAATTTATAGTCAATATATTAAAGTTACCTAAAGAATTTCCATTTTAAAACAGCATCAATACATAATTCTATAAACTAACATAAATTCACGAGAATAGCATTGGCAGAATCCTAGTGCCATATAGAATGAAGTAACATTAATCTGTTCCCAAAAGTGTCAAACACCACAATTGAAATTGACACCCTGGTGTCTTGTTACATAGTTTTTTTTTATAGAAACAAAAGGTTAGGGGAATTTTTTTGTATCAGAAATGTGATAGTTCCCATACATCTTTTTAGTTTTCCGTAAAAGAAAAGCATTGAGATGAGTTTGTTTTTCCCTCCTCACTTTTTCTGTCCGCACTTTTTCCCATCCACCCTCAAATCTTAAAAACTACCGAGGCTAGAGGGCTGCAAATTGGTATGTTGATCATCCACTCTCCTATCATTAAACATACCAAATTGCAGCCCTCTAACCTCAGTAGTTTTTATTTTATTTAAGGTTAAAGTTAGCCATGATCGTGCGTCTTGCAACGCTATGGGACAGGCCACTACCGGGTCGTGGCTGAAAGTTTCCTGGGCCGCTGTTCATAGAGCATTATATGCTGTACAGGAAACTTGATTGCGCCCAAGAAACTTCGGCGCATTTTTCCCTTTTTTTTTTTTTTTTGCAAATAATGGGGCTATTGTATATTGTCTGTTGTCAGTGGTGTTGAAAAAAGGATAAATGGTTTTCCTATTCATTGAAGCTTAAAGAAACATTGTGTTCTTGTTTCAGTTGTTGAATCTGTTAATGGTATACGAAAGATAGGCTGTTACTTTGCATAATGTGCATTTTTACTCTTGCATTCTTTCCTGTTGTTTTAGGCAACTGTAAACTGGCAAAATTTATTATAGTTTTATCAATAATAAAAGTAACACCAAAATATATTCCAAAACATATTTTCTTTAAAAATATTCAGTCTAAATACTTTTAATTAAATTATTACATTTGCTTTACGTCCTGTGAGCTTGAAGAGAGGCTATATGATATTATATTGTTATTTTAGATGAAAATATGTTACGACAAAGAGATATAAACTTTTATTTATGGTATTATTATTCAGTTATTTTTCATGTGTATAACCATGGCTAGATAACATTACACTACCATTTTAAATAACTGTAGAATGATATATTTTCTTTTTAAATTTTACAGTTCAGTTACCATTCAATTTCAAAAGTAACCAAGAATATGATTTTATTTGTAATTTTACAAGTCATTTAGTAACTTCCTTTCAAAAACAACTAAGGCCTCATGACGAGCCAATCACTCGAGCAACCGGTTTAAACCAAAGCAATCAATCAGTTTCCAATAAGAACGTCAAGTAGAAATAAGACAAGATCAAGAAACCGCCTTAAAAAAACTTTTATATATACCTTCGAGTGTTCTAATGGACTCGTTCCATCAGCAGAAATAACGAAATAGAGAGAAATATGATATATATATCTAATCCAAACTTCTCTCCCTCTAGGTAATTGGTTTCTCTTGATCAGTTCTGATAAATGGAAGTTCCTTAACAACTCTCTCTCTCTCTCTCTCTCTCTCTCTCTCTCTCTCTCTCTCTCTTCTCTCTCTCAACTCTTCCATCAACTCCAGATGTCCGTTTCATCTCTCTCTCTCTCTCTCTCTCTCTCTCTCTCTCTCTCTCTCACCAACTTTCCAGATGTCCGTTTTATCTGATCGAATATTGAGAGTCTCTCTCTCTCTCTCTCTCTCTCTCTCTCTCTCTCTCTCTCTCTCTCTCTCTCTCTCTCACACCAACTTTTCAATGTCCATTTCATCTGATCGAAAAAATTGAGAGAGAGAGAGAGAGAGAGAGAGAGAGAGAGAGAGAGAGAGAGAGAGAGAGAGGTGGTGTTGTCCCTCTTCCACCAACTTTTTAGATGGCCGTTTCATCTGATCGAATATTGAGAGAGCGAGAGAGAGAGAGAGAGAGAGAGAGAGAGAGAGAGAGAGAGAGAGAGAGAGAGAGGGTGGTGTTGGAATCAGTATGCACAAATGGTAGTTAAAAAGTATAAATATATCTCAGATCCTGGATGATGTGGGAAAGAGAGAGAGAGAGAGAGAGAGAGAGAGAGAGAGAGGGAGGAACATAGCCGAGAGTTTTTTGACGGATGAGTTGGTGGCCAGGCTTCTTCAGAACTTGAAGAAAAATGATCTCGAGTGTTGGCAATAATTTATCAGTTATCGGTTATCAGACTCTTTTTGGGAAATCAATGAAATTAATTGCTGTGAATTCCTGCAAACACACACACACACATACACACAAACACACACACATTCCAGCCTTCAGTTTATGATTGAGTGCTGGGAATCTTTGAAACATTATTTATTGGCTGACTGGTGATTCATCATTTTTATAAATTAGAGCATGAGTGTCTGTGTGTGTTATCTCGTCTTTTGCGATGTCTTCTAATTCTTCTCCGAGATACAAATAAAAAAAATCTAACAATGAAAATGCGACGTTAGAAACATTTTTATTTTACTCAAAAATCACTAAATTACTTTTTTACGTGAATATAAATTTAATAATGGTGCGTTACATACTGTTGAGGAATCAGTAAAATTTTAGTTAATGTTGCCTTCAGTAATCGATTGGTATATCACGTGAAAATAGCTACTCAGTATTGAATCTGAATTGTTTATTTATATTAATATAAATCAAGTAAGAATACTTTCACATAGTTCAATAACAAACAAATTTAACTTAATTTTGTCCTCAATAATTGACCTGAAAAATAATAACTCGGTATAGAATTTAAACAATTTCTTTACAATAACATAAATCTAACAATAATACGTTGATACAGCTGAAAAATAAATAAATTTTAATTATTTTTGCTCTGAATAATTGATAAATAATTTCCCCGAAAAATAAACAATGAGTGTTGTCCTTAATCCTACAGAACTTCGAATCATCGGCAGCTTGGTATAGGCAGAAAGGTAAACTCATCCTAGATTATTCCGGTTCTATTTAAAGTATATCTGATTACCTTTGTTTACAGAAGTCAGCTTCAAAAGCTGATATTTGTAAGCTTTTGCTGTACTTTGTTGACAGAGGTCAGCTTAGAAAATTTGTTTCTAAACTTCTGTTGTCCTTTGTTTACAGAAGTCTTCTTAAAAAACTGATGTTTCTAAGCTTTTGTTGTCCTTTGTTTACAGAAGTCATTTTAAAAAACTGATGTTTATAAGCTTCTGTTGTCCTTTGTTTACAGAAGTCAGCTTCAAAAGCTGATGTTTCCAAGATTCTTTGTTTACAGAAGTCAGCTTGAGAAGCTGATGTTTTCAAGATTCTGTTGTCCTTTGTTTACAGAAGTCGGCTTAATAAGCTGATGTTTCTAAGCTTCAGTTGTCTTTTGTTTAAAGAGGTCAGCTTAAAAAGCTGATTTTTCTAAGCTTTTGTTGTCCTTTGTTTACAGACGTCAGCTTAAAAGGCTGATGTTTCATAGCTTCAGTTGTCCTTAACTTACAGAAGTCAGCTTAAAAAGCTGATGTTTCTAAGGTTCTGTTCTCCTTTGTTTACAGACGTCAGCTTAAAAGGTTGACGTTTCTAAGGTTATGTTGTCCTTTGTTTACAGAAGTCAGCTTAAATAGATGGTGTTTCTAAGCTTCTGCTGCCTTTGTTTATATAGGTCAGCGTAAAAAGCTGATGGCTCTAAGCTTCTGTTTTTCTTTGTTGACAGAAATCAGCTTGGAACATTTTTTTTAAACTTCTGTTGTCCTTTGTTTACAAAGTCAGTTTAATAAGCTGATGCTTCTAAGCTTCTTTTATCTTTTGTTTAAAGAAGTCAGCTTAAAAAGCTGATGTTCCTAAGCTTTTGAAGTCCTTTCTTTACAGAAGTCAGCTTAAAAGGCTGATATTTCTAAGCTTCTGTTGTCTTTTGTTTAAAGAAGTCAGCTTTAAAAGCTGATGTTTCTAAGCTTTTGTTATCAGTAGAATCGTCTTGCTGTCTCGCTCTTCCAAGCTTATGTTGCAATACAAATCAGTTAAATAGAACTTTTACTGAATACTTTGTTCCCTATGCCCATCACACCCCCTCTCCCTCCACCAGGGGAAAAAGAGTCATTATCTTCATTTTTTGCCGAAAGAGTCATTATAATAGAGTCATTATATTGGCAGCTACGAGTAATTACGCCAAGTTTATGAGTGTTTTTATGGATCCCGGTAAGTAAACCAATATTTCTGAAATAGATTTATTGATTGTGTATAACTTTCCAATTTAGTTGGTATATATACTTAATTACTCCCGTAATTGATAGAGAGAGAGAGAGAGAGAGAGAGAGAGAGAGAGAGAGAGAGAGAGAGAGAGAGAAACGACACTCCCAATCAGTACACTGGATGAAAAAAACGCCCCCACTAATTCGCTGGGCATATGTCTTCCTTTTTCAATGTCAGCGACTTGATCGCAGAGGTTGGGAAGAAGAAGAGGAAGAAGAAGAAGAAGAAGTAAAAGAAGATAGTACGACCTGGGACTACGGGAGAGACCTCTGGGAGGCCAAATGGGGAACCACTTAGCTGATCACAGGCAATAGTATGGAGAGGAAGCTTTTACCATAAATGACTGTCATCTCCTCCTCAGAA
>NC_089754.1:29247383-29252383 GCF_040412425.1 Macrobrachium rosenbergii | reverse complement strand
GTGGTAATGTGATATTTATTTTTGATTAGTCGTTTTATCAACTTCGAAGAGTTATGGAGTGTAGAAGAGTGCAAGGAAATGTGTTTGTTTGAATGAAATTGTTGTTTTTAATTTCAAATTGTCGATTTTCTTTCATAAAATTCATTTCTTGGTTTCCATTTAGTTGTTTAAGACAGGCGTTCATATCTTTTCCATACAATTTATTATTCAAGGTATAATGCCTTTGTTATTGTAATTTCTAAAATGTATCACAATTAAATTAATATATTTGTATCAGTGTTGAATTAATACATTAGTCATTGAAATTTCTAAAGTGTATCGATGTTGAATTAATACATTAGTCATTGTAATTTCTAAAATGTATCGCTGTTGAATTAATACATTTGTCATTGTAATTTTTAAGATGTATCACTGTTGAATTAATAAATTCGTCATTGTAATTTCTAAAATGTATCATTGTTGAATTAATACATATGTCAATGTAATTCCTAAAATGTATCAGTTAATTAGGTCAGGGACATAGATTAAAATACAGCCCCTTTTTCTCTCAGCTGTACTGATAATATCTGTTTAATCTGATCTCAAGTATACTTCAGGATTGGTGTAGTTTCATCTCATTGCAAATAATGTTATAAAATACACTTTTTCCGTGCATGCAAGGTTAGGCAGACTCCACAATTCACGAAAATTAACTGAATTCAGCTTTCGAAGAGACCATCTATCTTTCTCCTCAGAATATAGTTGTATTCTGATGGGGGAAAGGAGGTGGTCCCTTCGAAAGCTAAATCATTTCATTTTCGTGATTTGCGAATTTTACTCTGTATTGCAAATGTTCCTCTTTTTATGAGATCATTTATGTAAGGTGAAGTCACGTTATATTCGTCTTAAAGTTTTTTATGTGCTTGTATCTGGCCAACATTCTTCTATACAAATAAAGGTATTATCATCTGTCTAGTGTTGCGTAAACTGAATCAAATTTAATATTATTTATGATTGTTTGCACTGCATGATTAGTGCTCAGTTAATCTGAATTATATGAAATGTTGTGTATTAATATTTAATATTTCATTCTTTATGTGTTTATGTTTTTCTGGCTGTTGTCATACATTCGTAACGCTGATTACTAATGGCTTCAATATACAAATCACAAAATATTATTTTAACTCGTCTTATGAATTTTTCTTAATAATTAGCACCAATTTCTACTGAACAAATTTTACGTAGCCAATTAAATTCATTTATGTGTCAAATTTTTTTATATAAATCAGGCTTAGGTTCATATAAAAGTACAGTACATTTCAATCCGTACATGGGATAAATCTTGGTATTACAGAAAGAGTGATACAAGCTCCTGTTTTTATAATCAGATATTCTTTCATTTCTGTTAGAACCATATTAACATGTTATTGACAGCTCTGTGCAAACAGTTTCTATTACGTCATTCACCTGACAGCAATATTAATACCGTTATGAAGATTAATCATGAAATGTATTTCTAAATGAACGCCCACCTACCAGCTTATTTTAAACGCCCACGTACCAGCTTATTTTAAAATGTAGGTTGAGTGTTCTGAGAAATGTGTTTCACATCATTTACGAAAATCCTTGGTGATGTGAAAATTCATTATGATGTGAAAATTCATTATTTTTAAGAGACCGAAAATAGTGAATTTCCTATTTCTAGAGCACTGAAAATAGTGAATTTCGTATTTCTACGAAATTAAAAATAGTACATTTCCCATTTTTAGGAATCTGAAAATAGTGAATTTCCTATTTTCAAGTTTCCTATTTTTACGGAATTGAGAATAGTGAATTTCCTATTTTTAAGGAACTGAAAATAGTGAATTTCCTACTTTTAGGAAACTGAAAATAGTGAATTTTCTATTTTTAGGAAACTGAAAATAGTGAATTTTCTATTTTTAGGAAACTGAAAATAGTGAATTTTCTATTTTTAGGAAACTGAAAATAGTGAATTTCCTATTTTTAGGAAACTGAAAATAGTGAATTTCCTATTTTTAAGAAACTGAAAATAGTGAATTTCCTGTTTTTAGGAAACTGAAAATAGTGAATTTCCTGTTTTTAGGAAACTGAAAATAGTGAATTTCCTGTTTTTAGGAAACTGAAAATAGTGAATTTCCTATTTTTAGGAAACTGAAAATAGTGAATTTCCTATTTTTAGGAAACTGAAAATAGTGAATTTCCTATTTTTAAGAAACTGAAAATAGTGAATTTCCTGTTTTTAGGAAACTGAAAATAGTGAATTTCCCATTTTTTAGGAAACTCAACATAGCGAATTTCCTCCTTTTAAGAAACTGAAAGTAGTGAAACTGGAAATAGTGAATTTTTTGCTTTTAGGAAATTGACAATGTGCTATTGCAGAAATACTCAAGGAACATTTATTCCACCAACTGTATCTCGATCTGTCGTCATAAAAAGTGGCTTATGTAATCATAAAACAATTATCAGATTCAATAAGTACAAGAAAATCACTAGTTCTGGAATCAACAAAAGTTTGGTAGCTTCAATAACAGCTAACATAAACAGTAGAATGATTACAGAAGGAGAATTGATAGATGCCTTCTGTTATTAACAAAGGAATATATATATATATATATATATATATATATATATATATATATATATATATATATATATATATATATATATATTCCTTTGTTGATAACAGAAGGCATCTATCGATTATCTTTCTGTAATCATTCTACTGTTTATGTAGTTGATATTGAAGCTAATAAACTTTTGTTGATTCCAGAACTAGTGATTTTCTTGTATTTATTGAGGCTGATATATTATATATATATATATATATATATATATATATATATATATATATATATATATATATATATATATATATATATATAATCACCACACACACACACACACATACAAAACGCAGCCCAAAGGAATGCATTACCCCAAGTAACATCACGCCCGATTACGTACATAAGTTATACGCAGGCCTTCGGGACATCCCACTCGAACCACACAGCCGCGTAGGGAGCCGAACAACACCTGAGGTGCTCTTATATAAGGACGCTCTGCTTTGCGGAGCCAGCCGGGTGCAAAATCAGCTTCGCGGTGATTTGGCTTCCTAAACACGAGTGGCTTCGAAATTCGATATTCGGGAGCTGCGGCTTTTGTCGTCTCTCATCTCTCGGGCGAATGGATTCTACGAGAACATTCACGGGATTAAATTGGGGCGTGGAATGTATTTTGATTCGCTTTCTCTAATCTAGATGGTGTCTTAGGTAATTGTTATTGGAGATAATAAGCTTTTGTTGATTTAGGAATTCGTGTTTTACTTGTATTTATTCAGCCGCAGGACAAACACTAGTTCTGGGATCAACAAAAACTTATTCCACAAGAAAAACACTAGTTCTGGCATCAACAAAAACTTATTCCACAGGAAAAACACTAGTTCTGGGATCAACAAAAACTTATTCCACAGGAAAAACACTAGTTCTGGGATCAACAAAAACTTATTCCACAGGAAAAACACTAGTTCTGGGATCAACAAAAACTTATTCCACAGGAAAAACACTAGTTCTGGGATCAAAACTTATTCCACAAAAAACTTATTCCAACAAAACTTATTCAGGAAAAACACTAGTTCTGGGATCAACAAAAACTTATTCCACAGGAAAAACACTAGTTCTGGGATCAACAAAAACTTATTCCACAGGAAAAACACTAGTTCTGGGATCAACAAAAACTTATTCCACAGGAAAAACACTAGTTCTGGGATCAACAAAAACTTATTAACTTCAAAAACAACAACAGAAGCAGTAGAATGATTCTAAGAAGAGAATGGGTAGATGACCTCTGTTACCAACAAAGGAATACTAGGTCGAGTAAATCCAAGAAAAACCCTATTTCTCCAACCAACAAAAGCTTATTATCTTCAATAACAATTCCCAAGACACCATCTAGATTACAGAAACCGAACTAAGAGACATAAACATCTCAATTTAATCCCGCGAATGTTCCCGTAGAATAAGCCATCCCGGCCGGGAGATGAGAGACGACAAAAGCTGCAGCTTCCGAATATCGAATTTCGAAGCCACTCGTGTTTAGGAAGCCAAATCACCGTGAAGCTGATTTCGCGTCCCGATGGCTTCGCAAAGCTGAGTGAACTTATATCAGAATACCTCAGGTGTTGTTCTTTACCCTGCGCAGCTGTGTGGTTCGAGTGGGATGTTCCGAAGGTTTGCGTATAACTTATAAACGTAATCAGGCGCGATGTTACTTGAGGTAATGTATTCCTTTGGGTTGCGTTGTGGATGTGTATGTATATATATATATATATATATATATATATATATATATATATATATATATATATATATATATATATATATATATATATATATATATGTACACACAAAACACACACAACATACCATCGGAGACTTAATGCCACACCTACATATGCTTTGTATATATACTCCTGTAACATTTCACCTGTCCATATTTTACCAGTGAACAGGGGCACAGAAAGAAGTGCTCGAAATATATGGTTGCAACGCTCAAATAGTGTTTTATGGGCCTTCTTATATTCATATATATATATATATATATATATATATATATATATATATATATATATATATATATATATATATATATATATATATATACATATATATATATAAATTTTATATAAAGAGGGAGGGAAAGAGATTATGTAGCTACGAGGGCATGTCAACAAAATGCAAGATATTTCACCTTTACCTAAGGCATTTTCAAGCAAACTACAAACATTATATAACAAAAAGAAAAACTAAGACTCTTTTTGCAAACAGCAACTCCGATTGAAGGAGTAAATAATCATTTTAATACTTATAAATGGCAGTAAAATTGGGATCTCTCTTCAGATTAGGAACACATTGCTGCTTTTGACCTTGAGCCGTATAGACCAAAGGGAGGCAGATGATATTAAAACGGTTTCTTAGTTTCTGTACCATCTCATATTAATTCTC
>NC_089754.1:29237383-29242383 GCF_040412425.1 Macrobrachium rosenbergii | reverse complement strand
ATTATTATCATTATCATCAACCCAAGCCGCATCCATAGTTAGAAAGAAGACAAAAAAATGTGACGGGTTTTTCACATGAATAGAACCAAGATACACACACACACACACACACACACACACACACACACACACACACTACACATCCGTCCAAGCAGTGAGGCAACCAAACATTAATCAGAGACATATTATATCCCACAGATAACATACAAGTGAAAGACGAGAGCTCCAAAACGCCGGATATTAAAGGTTTTTTTCCTTCCCATTTCCAAGACTGATCCAAAACCCTTGGATGTATATGAAAAAAAAAAAAATGGGATAAAAAAAGTATTTTGGGTTTCAGGATGATAAGGATATTGATAAGGCTGATTATCCTGAAGATGAGAAAGCATTTTGAAGGATTCAGTTGATTGGGTGACACTGAGAATTATTTTTGTTCTTTTGCGAGATATATATATGGATTGGGGGTATATGTGTATAAACAAGTATTGTAAACGTATTCCCGTGTGTGTGTATATATATATATATATATATATATATATATATATATATATATATATATATATATATATATATATATATATATATATATATATATATATAATATATATACAAATATGGTATTTTAGTAAAAATCTCAAAGAATTTTCTTTGAAAAAAGGACCATGTACGGATTTTTGTTTAAAAAAAGAAACTTACATTTTTTGGGCCATATCTGTAACTTGGTTCCTCCCTCTGATAATTTATGCCCTCATTAGCATAACTGAGTATAGGAAGCTCTTTCAACATAAACATAACATTAAGAAAAGTTAAAAGTTAGGCAAACAGGCCGGATTTGGCCTATAAATCTTATTTTATGGCCCACCCTGATCTGAAACGGGGGACCTATTTTGTAAAAAAAAAAAAATAAGAAATAGGACAAAATTTTTAGAAATATGGAAGAAAAAACAAATTTTAATCCAATTCACTCATAATTGTTTTTGCTATATAATTCACTATCTATTTTAAATGTATTATTGATGATAACAATGACTTGGCAGAAGAATGTCATTTGAGCATCACTTCAAATGAAATGTCTTTGCAGTTTAGGTATGTAAGTTTCTACATATACAGTTATTTTTTTCATTTTTTAATAAGTGATCTCTTCTTTCTGAATTTCCTATTAGCGTCTGTTACTCCTTTCTAATGAACACCATCATCTTTCTAGAAGCGTGAATTTCAAGTCAGTGGCCCGTTTGGTAGGCTCGTTCCATACGAATAAGGTTCATCTTCTGAATAGTAATGAAAATAATAATAATAGTCTCTTGAAAATTAAACGCATATCTTACCACTTATTCGTTATTTACCCAGATTACCAGAGATATATGTAAGTTCTGTGCTTTTTTTTTCTTCTCTATATTTGTCATTTAAAGTAAACTCATTTCATAGTTCTATTTCATAAACCATTGACTTCTCAGCCTCAGGTGAAACCTTACCTGTATATTTATCATTTAAGCTTCTTTTTTTCCAAAACTCTGTTTCATAAACCATTAACATTCAGCCTCAAGTAAAACCTTGCCTGTGTATTTATCATTTAAGCTTCTTTTTTTCCATAGTTCTGTTACATAAACCATTAACTTCTCAGCCTGAAGTGTAACCTGGCCTGTATATTTATCATTTAAGCTTCTTTTTTCCATAATTCTATTCCATAAACCATTAATTTTCAGCCTCAAGTGAAACCCTCCCTGTATATTTATGATTTAAGCTTCTTTTTTCCATAATTCTATTTCATAAACCATTAACTTCTCAGCCTCAAGTGAAACCTTGCCAGTATATTTATCATTTAAGCTTATTTTTTTCCCATAATTCTATTTCATAAACCATTAACTTCTCAGCCTCAAGTGAAACCTTGCCTGTATATTTATCATTTAAGCTTCTTTTTTTCCATAATTCTATTACATAAACCATTAACTTCTCAGACTCAAATGAGACCTTGCTTGTATATTTATCATTTAAGCTTCTTTTTTTCCATAATGCTATTTCATAAACCATTAACTTCTCAGCCTCAAATGAAACCTTGCCTGTATATTTATCATTTAAGCTTCTTTTTTCACATAATTCTATTTCATAAACCATTAACTTCTCAGCCTCAAGTGAAACCTTGCCATTATATTTATCATTTAAGCTTCTTTTTTTCCATAATTCTATTACATAAACCATTAACTTCTCAGACTCAAGTGAAACTATTTCATAAACCATTAACTTCTTAGCCTTGAAACCTATATTTATCATTTAAGCTTCTTTTTTCCATAATTTTATTTCATAAACCATTAACTTCTCAGCCTCAAGTGAAACCTTGCCTGTATATTTATCATTTAAGCTTCTTTTTTTCCATAATTCTATTTCATAAACCATTAACTTCTCAGACTCAAGTGAAACCTTGCCTGTATATTTATCATTTAGGCTTCTTTTTTTCCATAATTCTATTTCATAAACCATTAACTTTTCAGCCTCAAGTGAAACCTTGCCTGTATATTTATCATTTAAGCTTCTTTTTTTCCATAATTCTATTTCATAAACCATTAACTTCTCAGCCTCAAGTGAAACCTTGCCTGTATATTTATCATTTAGGCTTCTTTTTTCCATAATTCTATTCCATAAACCATTAACTTTTCAGCCTCAAGTGAAACCTGCCTCTATATTTTCATTTAAGCTTCTTTTTTCCATTACTCTATTCCATAAACCATTAACTTCTCAGCCTCAAGTGAAACCTTGCCTCTATATTTTTCATTTAAGCTTCTTTTTTTCCATAATTCTATTTCATAAACCATTAACTTTTCAGCCTCAAGTGAAACCTTGCCTGTATATTTATCATTTAAGCTTCTTTTTTCCATAATTCTATTTCATAAACCATTAACTTTTCAGCCGCAAGTGAAACCTTGCCTGTATATTTATCATTTAAGCTTCTTTTTTTCCTAATTCTATTTCATAAACCATTAACTTCTCAGCCTCAAGTGAAAACTTGCCTGTATATTTATCATTTAAGCTTCTTTTTTCCATAACTCTATTTCATAAACCATTAACTTCTCAGCCTCAAGTGAAACCTTGCCTCTATATTTATCATTTAAGCTTCTTTTTTTCCATAATTCTATTTCATAAACTATTAACTTTTCAGCCTGAAGTGAAACCTTGCCTCTATATTTTTCATTTAAGCTTCTTTTTTTCCATAATTCTATTTCATAAACCATTAACCTCTCAGCCTCAAGTGAAACCTGCCTGTATATTTATCCTTTAAGCTTCTTTTATTCCATAATTCTATTTCATAAACCATTAACTTCTCAGCATTAAGCGAAACCTTGCATTTCCGATTTCGAGAAAAGAATTCCACAAGAAACTTGAGATCGAAGTGATTTTCTCTGCCGAGTGTGAAAAGAATTGGGGTCATAAATCATGAACCTTTGCTTTCACAGTCCCTGGCCATTTCTGCGGTGTCAGCAAAACCCAGTGTTTTTATTGCCAGGGGTCTTTTTCAATTTCATTCTGAGGATTATTGCTTTTGAGTAACGTTATTAGAAAAATAAGGCATTTTAATTGCTTGGTCTGAATACTTTTCTTTGGTGTGTACGGTTTTTGAAAATATGAATCATTATGTTTTCTTTGTGTGCATGCTTTAATTTGGGGATGAAACTTTGCTTGGAAAAAATATATGGTCAGGTTTGCTTTGTGTGTAATTATATTGTGAAATGTATCACTATATTGGCTTTCTGTGAACACTTGTTTGTTGCGTAATTTTATGGAGAAGCTTATCGTTATGTTAACTTTGTGTGAACGCTTACTTTTTGTATGTAATTTCACTAAAAAAAAAAATATATATATATATATATATATATATATATATATATATATGTATATATATATATATATATATATATATATATATATATATATATATATATATATATATATATATATATATATATATATATATATATATATATATATATATATGTACACACACACACACGTATGCTTGTGGACAATTAAGATTTGCTCTTCTTGTACATATTTATTTCCCGACGTTTCGTAATTTTCATATATAATTACATCTTCAAGGGCTCTAAAATAAATAAAAACAGCACATAATTAGCATAAAACTCAAACAAGAATTTTCCACTTAAAATTATACATTAAAAAATATATATATTAAAATTCACAAGCTATTGGACCAACCTTCCACCAGAGTAAAAGAAAGTGGAAGGAAACTAAAAAATAAAAAAGAAGAAAATATACCTCATATATATATGTATGTATATATATATATATATATATATATATATATATATATATATATATATATATATATATATATATATAAATATATATATATATATGTATATATGTATGTATATATATTCTAGAATTAATAATACCAGTTGTAGATTTCACAAACGCAACATACATTCTAAAACATTATCCTTCAGGCGTAACATCATCTCAAACAACAATTAGATATTCGACAACGAATAAAAAAAAAAAAGGAATTTTGCCCACCCATACAAAACGTTATCAACATATGGCCGAGGCAAGACACACACACAAAAAAAATGTTTTTTATTTCCATGACTTAATGAAGTCTTGGCAAATCCCCTACGACAACCCGGAAAGATTGCCGTGGTAGAAAAAAAGAAAGCTCCATAAGAAGCTACAAAAGACTGAGGCTATGAATCTTTCCTAAGCCTCCAAGATGGGAAACAATTTAGTAATGGGTGAGAAGGTAGTGACCTATTTTTTCACCATGCGTTTTTGTGTGTTTTTTGTGTATTAATGCATGTGTTTTCTTTGCATACATAAAAGTTTACACCTTAATAATTATATTCATTTATGATGCACTGCATATTTCGTTTAGATATGTTTATGATTTATATAGTCTTTCTGAGTGACGTATTTTTGTCATGCGTTTTGTGTGTGTGTTTGTGTATTGATGTATGTGTGTTTATTTGCATAGATAAAAATTAACACCTTAT
>NC_089754.1:29224883-29229883 GCF_040412425.1 Macrobrachium rosenbergii | reverse complement strand
ATTGGCTGTTGCCATAACTTTCGTATCTCTTTCCATGTTATGGTAAATGTGGTGCACAGGTGCTTTTAAAAGTCTGTTTTTTAGTATTTTTATTATTGTTTTAGCAATCTTTTTACTCTAGTTCCAGTACGATTTCTCACATAGAGGCGTCTTGGAAGTCCTATGCCATGTTATTGACGAAATAGAATTTGCTTATGGCTGGTAATTATTGACGCATTTTTAATTATTGACGCATTTTTGCCTAAATTTTAAGACTCAGTGAACAGAATGGTCTGGGAGGTTTCTTTAAATAGCGAAAGAAAAATAGGTAGGCAAAAACGTAAATAAAAAAATAAACGCAATTTTTGCCGTAAATTTAAGACCCACATTCAATAGACAAAATGACAAGGGAGGTTTCTTAAAATAGCAAAGAATAGGTAGGAAGAGAAAAACGCAAATAAAAAATCAACACAATTTCTCCTATATATTAAGACCAACATTCAATAGACTGAATGATCTTTGAGGCTTCTCCTAAAGTAGCAGTGGACAGGTAAGTAGAGAAAAACAGGCAAATGAAGATAAGTTTTGCCTTAATTTTACGACTCACATTCAATAGACAGAATGGTGAGAGTTTTCTTAAAATAGCAAAGGTAGGTAGGTAGAGGAAAACGTTTATTGAGGGTGTCAATAAATGTCCAAATATTTTAATAAAGCATTGTCTAGGTGACTAATATTTCAAAATCACTGGCTTCTTTATAAAAAAAAATTGCCATTTCTTTAATAAAGCTTCAAAGTCTTGTATATAAACAACTTCTTTTCATATCACCACAATATGTTAATTTTCATTAAGAAAAGTTAACACAGAAGCATACTTATGCATAATTAACCAGTCTGCTTTCTTTAAAAATCGCTTATCGAGCCAACTCCTTTTTTATTTTCAAAATTGTGCTAATATATTTTGCCTTAAATTTAAGACTCATATTCAACAGACAAAATTTTTACATAAGTTTCCTAGAATAGCAACAGACAGGCAGGTAGAGAAAAAAACATAAACAAAAAACAAACAAACAAACGAACAGCACATTCAGCGAACACAACCATGCACTTTCAAGTCACGTCTCCAAATACGTGTTTTATCCCACTTTTTTCGTTCCTCTAAAGGGAACGTCCTTAGCGTCATCGCTTCTGTATCGCCAGAGGAATCTTTCCTACATCTTCAGCACAGACAAGAGGCGTCGCCTGGTCGTCCCCACGCCATAAAGATGAAGGCCGAAATTCCGACGGGCCATACACACACAGTCCCCTCCCCCCACCCCCGGCGTCACTTGTGGAGTCGTCATATTTCACAGACGTATGTAAATAAGTAAAGTTTTCCTTCCGTAAAAAGAGGAGAGAGTGGCAGGAGGGGGTGCAGGGGAGGAGGACTGGGCTTCCTCTTATGAAAAATTATGGAGATTCTCGAGCAGAAAAAAAATCCTTTTTCTGCAGTTGCGACCGTTTGATATGAAGGCTGAATTTATCTGGGGAAATGGAAATGAATTTCGTATGGCGGCTAAACCGCTTTGCTTTGGAGAAAAAAAAATGGTATTCTATGCTTGATGTAGTAATATGCTTCCCATACGCTTTTCCTTTGTCACTTTTTGCTGTTTATAACTAAAGCTGTCTTTATCAAAATTATCATCAGGAGCTAAGTGATTCTTGAACACCCAACTGAAAACCATGTGAGTTTTAACTTGGCCACAACTGAAAATGTAGAACAGTTTGTGCAGTCGTGGGATCTTCTGACCTCCAGATATTTCAGCTAGGCTCAAATTCATTCCTGCTGTCTGCTTCTGGCACCTCCTGAATTTCAGGTGTAAAGGTTTTATCTTCTACGTCCTCCTATTTACTTATCACCTTTTCCTATAACCTCTCTCTCTCTCTCTCTCTCTCTCTCTCTCTCTCTCTCTCTCTCTCTCTCTCTCTCTCTCTCTCTAGTTCTTCTCTGGAGGGATGGGTAGAGCTTTCGGCCAGCGCGCTGTTGGCCCAGCGTTCGACTCTCGGAGCGGCCAATGAAGAATTAGAGGAATTTATTTCTGGCGATAGAAGTTCATTTCTCGTCATAATGTGGTCCGGATTCCGCAGTAAGCTGTAGGTCCCGTTGCTAGGTAACCAGTTGGATCTTAGCCACGTAAAATAAATCTAATCCTTCGGGCCAGCCCTAAGAGAGCTGTCAACCAGCTCAGTGGTCTGGTTAAACTAAGATATACTTAACTCTCTCTCTCTCTCTCTCTCTCTCTCTCTCTCTCTCTCTCTCTCTCTCTCTCTCTCTGCAGGCCGATTTCTCTTTCGAGCTATCTTGGGTTTATAATAGTCTGTCCATAATGGTTTTCAGCTGAAGATTCAAGGAAAGAAAAAAAAATCCTACTGTCGCAAACAAATTCTCTTCATACTTAGTCTATTCACCTATTTATACGATATTAACGAGGGTATGCAAAGTTACTGAATAATTAGGGAAGTTTATTATACAGTAGCTTGAACGGATATGGCATGGAGCGTCCTATTTCATACCCACAAAATAACTTTGGGTGAATGAAAATTCATCAGCTTCCCATTATTGATAATGATTGATTTGATTTGATTTCACAAAATATTTTAAAGTTTTATACTCGTTTTCCTACCAACTTTATCAATTTGATTTTCCTCCTGTGGGCTTGGTCCATATGAATAGGATTCATCTTATAAGTAATAATAATAATAATAATAATAATAATAATAATAATAATAATAATAATAATAATAATAAGAAATTATTACAAAAGTGTCAGAATAAATTCACAAAAAGTATCAATTCCAACAAAAAAATTGAAACTAGAAATTGCCAATAATAGCATTATTTTTAATAACTGAGTTTGACTCATATATATATATATATATATATATATATATATATATATATATATATATATATATATATATATATATATATATATATATATATATATATATATATATATATATATAGATATATATATATCTGAATATACTCTCCTGTAATGTAAATGATTTCTAAAATATACTGACAAAAATGTATTAAAACCAACAAAAAAATTAAATAAGTAAATTGGCAATAATAACATTATTTATAATATCAGGTTTTGGTTATGGTATATATATTTATATTTTCAGCCGAATATACTCTACCGTAATGCATTTATGAAAACGACCAGCGCACATGACCATTCATTTCCAATTCGCGAAATCATTTTGATCGCGTGACCTGGGGAGTTATTTCAGCTGCAAAAATTCTCCCCCACCTCCCCATCAAAAAACAATTGTTGATTGTATAAATCATACGTTATTCTTTCCGTGTTACGGAAGTCCAAAATGATAGCCAGGAATTATTTGCGGCAATTTATACAGTGTATAAAATATCATTGGAAAACGTTTAGGGTTTTATGACGTTAAATGCGATGCTATTTACAATTCGGTGGGCATCTGCCTGTTACCATGATTGTTGGGGGTGGGGGTGATATAGATATTTTAGCCGAATGGGAAGTTCATATTTAATATATATATATTTGGTTTTTCACAAAATGGTTTTGTTTTTCGAATGAATTGCCGTAGATAAGGTGACATATTCAGATAACTCGATACTTCAGAGGTGAAGGGGTATATTATCTTAAACTTGATACTACTTCTGAAAGTAAACATACTTATTTATATAAATGTTTTTATATATGTATGTATGTATGTATGTATGTATGTATGTATGTATGTATATATAGATATACATACATATATATATATATATATATATATGTATATATATATATATATATATATATATATATGTATACATAGTGGGTCTCATAGTGAGAAGACAAGAAGTAGAACATCTCTCTCTCACTGGTAAAATCAATGGAAGGAGGCCGAGAGGAAGACCTAGACAAAAATATATGTCTGGATTGGTGAGAATGACTGGAGGAAGAATGTCTGCAGCCCAGTTGCTGCAGAGAGCCGGAAATAGAGAGGAGTGGCTAGCCATGATTGCCGACGTCCTTGGGAATATGGCACCTGGATGATAATGATGATATATATATATATATATATATATATATATATATATATATATATATATATATATATATATATATATATATATGAATGTCTTTACTGTAATACCACAGTATATTATGAAGATAAAAAGGCCCATAAAACACTATTTGAACGTTGCAACCATATATTTCGAGCACTTCCTTATGTGCCCCTGTCCATATTTTACCAGTGAAGAGGGGCACAGAAGTAAGTGCTCGAAATATGTGGTTGCAACTTTCAAATAGTGTTTTATAGACCTTTTTATCTTCAAACACACACACGCACACACACACACACCCACACACACACACTCCATCCTACTACAAGTTACATTTTAATAACAATTATACGAATAACTTTATTATATTGAAGAAATATTCGATAATATTTCCATCTGTTCATTATGCTCTAATTGACTGTAAGATTGTTTTCTAATGTCTCTAAAATCCAAAAACGTATTTATCACAATGAGACGACACTGTTTATTTTAATAAAATCAGTGACTGCAACGCCACCTACTTTAGCTTCTCAGTAAACGCACTGTTACAAGTACAAGTGATCACTCAGTCGCGGTGTCAAGTCGACTAGGTAGCTTGCTGACTTGGCTACTAGCTACCAGCATTCGTGGCTGCCTTCCAATCTGTGAATCCGTAATGTTTTTAAATAATTTTTGCCGTTGTAGGTAAAGACAGTGATATGTTAACTCTCAGTAGAGGAGACATTAATAGCATTTAATCATTTTAGGTAAGGACAGTGATTATTTAACCCTCGGAATTTACCAGGTAGTTGAATTATAAACAAGAAAGCGAATTTTAATAGTGACCAGTCTGATTTTCTGTTATTTTTAATGTCGTATTTGTGTGTGTGTGTGTGTGTGTGAGGTGTTCCTAAAGTTCTCTTGTTGCACCTAATCGTTTTCTGAAGAGCTGCTTTATATTTGCCTT
>NC_089754.1:29207383-29214883 GCF_040412425.1 Macrobrachium rosenbergii | reverse complement strand
ATTGTCTCAAACTAATTTTTTAAATATATATTATGTGTGTGTGTGTATATATATACATATACACATGTATTGTCATCAGGATAGTTTTGTATTTCCTATTAGATAATGAAAAAGAAATTGATTATTGACAAGCATAAATGAAAGAACTTTCTTTTCTGAAGAATTCCTTCTCGATACAATGATGTAAAGATGAAAGAAAAATCCCATTACTAACCTAAAAGGACTCTCTCTCTCTCTCTCTCTCTCTCTCTCTCTCTCTCTCTCTCTCTCTCTCTCTCTCTCTAAATGCCACGCATATTCTTCTGTAATATTTTCCGGGTGGGTAACTCTCTTTCTGGTTTCGGAAAGCCCGACTATTACCATATATATAGCATTTTGTGAGGTGCATTCGAAACTTTTCACATTTCAAAGGAATGGCTGAAGATTTTTATTCTTAACTGAAACCGCTGGAAAAATAATGAATTTTGTACCTGCGCGGAAGCTGTAGAGAGAGAGAGAGAGAGAGAGAGAGAGAGAGAGAGAGAGAGAGAGAGAGAGAGAGAGAGAATTTTGGACGAGAGAAGATTTTCATATCTCTATGGAAAACAGTGATTAAATTTCTTATAAAGAAATCTTAAATACTTTTATGGAGGCACATATGTTTTATGGCTGTAGAGTTCTAATTTTGAAGGTTTAAACTCTCTCTCTCTCTCTCTCTCTCTCTCTCTCTCTCTCTCTCTCTCTCTCTCTCTCTTTTTTTTTTTGTGTGTGACTCATAGTAAAGATCTCTCTCTAAAAAGTATGTGTTGTATTGCTACCGGTTACTTATCAGGGTAACATTAATGAGAGAGAGAGAGAGAGAGAGAGAGAGAGAGAGAGAGAGAGAGAGAGAGAGAGAGAGTGAGAGAGAGAGAGAGAGAGAGAAATATTCTCTTACTTTATGTCTACTTTTTGTACGTATATATAATCAGGAATAAAAAAAATACATTATTTCATTCAATGTAACTGAATTAATTTACGTCTATTTCACTCTGAATTGCTGTTTCGGCTTTAAGCCTTTCATAGCAGCTTATAATTGCAGCACATTATTTTCTAAAGAATAATTTAGCATACTTTTGCATCAAATTCAGCCCAGCGAAAATGAACAGTGAAGCTCTACGGAAAGCTGTATTTGTGGTGCAAATCGTAATGGTTTTTCGTAAAGTGGGCCTCTCAAAATGATATATTTAATGGGGTTACGCATGAAAATATTTTTAGCATGAAAACCATACGCTTTCTGAAAAGCATTTCTTACTCACGGGTATTCTTATATTTTCTAGAATTTTAAAACATTATAGGAAACTCTCTGACAGGGTAATAGTTTGTAACACAAGTTCTGCATGATATGTGTATATGCAAAGAATTGAGAATACAAAATCACTATAAGGTAAAGAGGAAATAAAGATAATTCAACTTACTGATACTTGTAAACCAAAAGAAGTAAATAAGCAGTGTTAGTAGTAATAAGGCTGTCTTTAAAAGCTAGGCTGTCATCATCATTAAAATTTCTAGAAAGACATTTGTAATGTTTTAAAGTATTAAAGATACATTATTCAGAAAGAAAAATCATTACTTATAACAATTTTATCTAAAACGTTACAAGGTATCGGGGATTTACTGACATCCGGACAGGTCAAAATATTATATAGGGCAACTAGTATTTATAGCAATCTTAACTTAAATTTGACAGTAATCCTGTATTCTGCTTCGCTAATATCCAAAAAAAAAAAAAAATGGTAAAATTTTATTATAGCAGAAACAAAAGAGCGTATTTGCAATAATGGCGTTAATGCAATCCTCTCAATTGCTTTATAAATGTTGGTGAAACTTTAAAGAACACTAGTAGAACAGATATTCGCCTTGAAAAATATTACACGGGGTTACTTCAAGTTGAGAATTCAATCCCCAAAGGTAAACAAACTTTTTAAATATCAAAATAATTTAACGTAAAGTTAACTAACCAGCACCAATCCTAAACGTAGCCATGAAAAAATATTGCACAAAAGTACTTCAAGATGAGAATTCTATCCCCAAAGGTAAACAAACTTTTTAAAATATCAAAATACTTTAACTTCATAAATTTACCTCAACAGCACCAATCCTAAACGTAGCCATGAAAAAATATTGCACAAAAGTACTTCAAGTTAAGAATTCTATCAACAAAGGTAAACAAACTTTTTAAATATCAACATACTTTAACATCATAAATTTACTTAAACAGCACAAATCCTAAACGTAGCCATGAAAAAATATTGCACAAAAGTACTTTAAATTAAGAACTCTATCCCCAAAGTTAAGCCAACTTTTATAAGTAACCAAGATACCTTAATATCCTGAATTGACCTAAGCACAGCACCAATCCTGAACGCAGTCATATAATAACCATTGAGTAGCCCTTGTGATAATCTGAATATTCTGGCACTGAACGAATTCCAGATGAGATACGAGCCAGGTTCGCCGGAATACTGAATGCAATTTGGTTGTCCGGGAATATAACAGATATGCAGACTTACACATAAGTTCCCATCGAATATAGACGGTTCTATCAGATGTACAATTGTTTGGTGCATCTCAGCAGCGAGATTCGAGGGTCTTCGATGGCCAGTAGTATCAGGGAAAGGATAAATGATGAGCTTGTGAGCTCTTGATAAGGCAGGCAAGTGTTGGTAATGGAAAGGTATTTAAACAATTTGTCTGCTGATGTAATGCAGAAGGAAAATTATGTTTAGTGATTAAAAATGTGTCTCAAATTATTACAGACATAATTTTTTGTTGTCCTTAAAACTACATTTTGTTTTTGTGAGTCAGTGAAAATCAAACTATTTTACTCGGCGAGTAATATGAGCAATATTCTATTATGTATATATATATATATATATATATATATATGTATTATATATATATATATATATATTATGTATATACATACACACACACACACACACACACATATATATATATATATACATACATACATACATACATACATACATACATACACACTTAACCTTACAGAAAATATAACTGAGCTAGTCCAAGCAAAGCATTCAATTAAAATCTCAGAGAAAAGTCGTGAGTACGAACCAATTTCATTTATATCCTCTCATGAATAATACAAGCACCACTATAATAAAACAAAATAATTATATATCAAAAGAACTTCCCATTCCGAAGCTAACAAACACGAATTGTAGTTTCGAATACCGATTGTGATATGAGCTCTGTCCTGGAGACACTAGAGAATTGTACACAATCTGTTGTACAGCTGGGGACTGAGTTATATTCGCTATGTAACTGTTAAGTGCTTTGGAAGTGTATTTGTCGTGTCTTGGATCCAATATCTTCTGTGCAGTTATTGGATTGTCAGCAAGGCAGAACGTGGATAGTTATTATAATTGTTAAAATTATATAATTTTGGGGTTTTGATGGAAGAAATCGTCTAGATAAATATTGAATACTTGAAAAATTAGGAAATCAGGACTTTGACAGTTATTATAATTATTATAATTATATAAGCCTTTGGGCTTTTGATGGACGAAATCATCTGGGTAGATATCTAATAATGAAAAAATCAGGAAAGCAAGACTTTGATAGTTATTATAATTACTTAATTTGATGGTTATAATTATTATAATTACTTAATTCTCTGGGTTTTTTCGATCCCTAAATAATTAATATTTGAAAAACCATGAAAGCAGAAAATGGACAGTTTTGATTATTATAATTTTTTTTTGTTTTTTTTTTTATTTTTCTTGCAAAAATCGTACAGATGAATAAGTAATACTTGGAAAAATGAACTTAAGTTGAAGTTTAAGAAAGCGACGCCATAGGAACAGGACAATTTTCTCTCTGAAATTACGTTCAATACATTTTTAGTTAAAGTGAATGCCGTTATGGACACAAGCATAAAGAACAATACTGACATTGTTGGTATTAGAATGTGATAAATGTATTTGATATATATATATATATATATATATATATATATATATATATATATATATATATATATATATATAAATGTACAGACATATATACATACTTATTACATTATAATTCATATTCCCATGAAATATAAGTACCCTCTCCATCTTATGTGGCTTGATGTGTGAAAATAATTGTCACATTAATAATTACAATTATTTTCAGTTATTGTTTACCAAAGCCTTCTCAGATGAACTCTAAGATGATATGTTTAATAGGTGATTCTTATCAGTTGTGTATATTAAGTATTCCAGGAGTTTTTTTTAAATGGTTTCTAATCTGTTTACAGAATAAATTTGTAAATTTAATTACCAAAAATCTGTAGACTTTCTACGTAGCTATCCATCTTGGTAACATCCACCATTTTATGATGATGATTTTAGTTTAATTCCTGAAAGAGGATTCTGTACATTCTCTCAATTGCCAGACTCCTCACTTTCAAACGCGATTCCATTGGGATTACCATATGTCTGTCTTGGTCAGTTAACTCGCTTTTGGGGGTGAGGGTGGGAGGGTTGGTTGTTGGTCTTGTTTGGGGTGGGGGCGAAATAGTGAGATAGGCTAGAATTCCATATACGTACATTTAGAAGCAATTTGTATGATAATATCATCTGCAGCTCTATAATATTCTTTAAGCACCGTTTGACTTGTAATTCCTCTAATCCATGTTTATTCGTAGGTAAAATTTGACGAAAAAATGATAAAAAAACGTTCTTTGCTGAAACAATGATAGAATATTAGTAATGTTTAAAATCATCTGTGTTATCGTCTATTAATGTAACTTTGTGATGGGACAATATCGGCATTTGTATATGTATATGTATATGTTTATATATATGTATGTATGTATGTGTATGTATATACATATATATATACATATATATATATATATATATATATATATATATATATATATATATATATATATATATATATATATATATATATATATATATATATATATATATATATATATATATATATATATATATATATATATATATACACACACAAAAACTAGAATATAATTTTCATCACTAACGTCCACGACCAATGCTAATTATCCCCGTATAAATACATATTTCAAAAACCAAAGCAACTCAAAGTAACTCCAACAACTCTTTACACTTAACAGTCGAAGATCACAAACGAAATCGGTAAAAATAGGGACACATTTCGATAGCATCATTAGATAACATTTTTTTCCTGACTTCCAATGTTTAAGTGTCTTTCCCATCCATCCACCAGCGCCCAAAGCAACTGACTATGAACTTCGTGCCTTCCTTTGTTGCCTCGTTAGTTCAGCTTTGTTTGCCGAGCGAGTAGTGCAATTGCAGAGCTAAATTGTCCCTAATGGAGAAACATGGCCGGTTGAATCTTGCATTACAATTCTTGGATTTCGAGAAGTAAGTCCGGTTTTTTTCGTGCACGTTCTGGGAAAAAAAGGTTAGCCACCGAATAAGTAAATTTCTATATTACCGAATAACTTTTACATTAAGGTGTTTCTATATTTTTAGTGCGTGCATGTTCTATTTTGTGAGAACGTTTATAGTAGTTATGGCTTATAGTAAGAAAAATGTTGAAGTATTGCTTATAGGAAAAAGATTTTTGAAATATTGTGCATACCAAGATAAAGTTGAATTATTGCGTATAGCAAAGTAATTTCCGAATTATTGCGTACGGTAAGTAATTTTTCAGTTACTGCTTGTAGCAAAATAATTCTCGAATTATTGCGAATGGAAACACAAGTTTCGATTTACATGTAGCATAACACTCAAAGTAATTTTTCGAATCATTGCGAACAGCGAAATAATCCTCGAATCACTGCACACAGCAGAATAATTTTCGTATGATAACGTACTGGAAAATAATTTGTGAATTATTGCAGGAGGAGAATCTTAAATCAGTAAATGTAAAAAACTATGTATTCTGATAAATTAGTTATCAGAGAGAGATCTTTCTCTTTACTATTCTTGTTGGCCATAAACTATCCTGTGCCTAGAGGGCGCATAGAGTAATAATTTTACCTTCGTTTATAGGGTATAGAGATATTCATGAGAGAGAGAGAGAGAGAGAGAGAGAGAGAGAGAGAGAGAGAGAGAGAGAGAGAGAGAGAGAGAGAGAGAGAGAGTAGGGATGGTGTTAAAGCAACAAACTGTGTGTTTTATCCTTCAACCACCCCTGATAATAAATTAAAAATCTAATTATAATAGCCATTATTTATTACCGACACATAGAGAGAGAGAGAGAGAGAGAGAGAGAGAGAGAGAGAGAGAGAGAGAGAGAGAGAGAGAGAGAGAGAGAGAGGTTTGGTTACAAAGCAACGAAACCACTCTCGAAAATAAATAAAAAATCTGTCTATAATAAGCGTCATTATTACCTACAACATAGAAGTACAGAGAGAGAGAGAGAGAGAGAGAGAGAGAGAGAGAGAGAGAGAGAGAGAGAGAGAGAGAGAGAGATTTCACTGTACTGCCAAAAGTGTCCAGGTATTAAATGTCATGCATTTGAAACAAAATAGGAGATATACCGTATCCGATTTCAATGGAAGCCCCCCCCCGCCCATGTATTTTTTTTTTTTTTTTTAGATCGGATTATAACCGGAATTCGATCAAATTTGATGAATATTTGCCCTTTGAACGTTACTTGACCAAAAAAAAAAAAATAATAAAAGAATGTAGTATACTAAACCCAAATTCTTGGAACAAAAACAATCACTACGTCAGCATCGACTCAATTAACGGAACATATATTTGCCTTAGAATATTTTTGTTTATTTTTTGAGACCGTGAGTGTTGGAATTGAAATAACATGTATGGCTAAGCAGTTTGTTTTATTATAAGCTGAAGGCATTGATATTGTAAATAAATATATAAAATAAATAACTTGAATTTGTAAACACAGTTGAAATGCAACTTGGGCATTCTTGCAAATCCACGAGTAAAAAATGTTTTGTTCTAACAAGCGTTTTAGCGGATATAAAAATCGTTGAATGTTTACAGCGTCTCTCTCTCTCTCTCTCTCTCTCTCTCTCTCTCTCTCACACACACACACACACACACACACACACACACACACACACACAAAAACAATCTATTGAGGCAAACAGAGAAACATATGCTCAGATAATTAATGCAACTTATACTAAGGATCAAATGATTATATATTGAGCTATTATTAAATACTATGGGCATCATAACATTCTTTTATCAAGACTTAAGCTTCTTAATACGAATATTGGTAGCAGCTACGTACAAGTAAGGTCTCATTCCTTATCATACAATGTTGCACACACAAATACCATTATCATTATTGACATGTATATAAACAGAAATGCTTACTAACTTTTAGACGATAAATTTCAACAGGTAGAATTTTCATAAATGATCCTTTCTGGCTCAGTAATGGATACAAACCTAAAAGTCTGCAAAAGTAATAGAGAACACACCTGCAATATTATTTGTAACTTCATCTTTCCAGTGCAACTTATTTAAACTC
>NC_089754.1:29197383-29202383 GCF_040412425.1 Macrobrachium rosenbergii | reverse complement strand
CACATATATATATATATATATATATATATATATATATATATATATATATATATATATATATATATATATATATATATAATTTGGTCTTTTTTTCCACATATACAATATTATCTCTCTCTCTCTCTCTCTCTCTCTCTCTCTCTCTCTCTCTCTCTCTCTCTCTCTCTCTCTCTCTCTCTCTCTCTCCGACGAGTTTAAATCGTGAGACAGTTTTATCACCTATTCTAAATTATAACATATATGTAATACATAGCCTATTGGGATGACGGTTTCCCGGTAATATGATTACAAGAACAACCGCTGATAATTTATAATGGGTTTTTATGGCTAAGCCTTCTCATATCTTTCACGTATCATGGGGTACGTAGGCCTAAAGGTTTTAATAATAATAATAATAATAATAATAATAAATTAATAATAATAATAAATTTATATATGCATATATACATAATACAAAAATGAATATGCCTTTGTAAGAAACTTTTTTAATTTTCTACTCCCTCTCTCTTCCCCCCTCCACACACTCTCTCTCTCTCTCTCTCTCTCTCTCTCTCTCTCTCTCTCTCTCTCTCTCTCTCTCTCTCTCTCTCTCTGGAAATGAATTTTTCATTTAGGGATGCAAAAATTGAAACTGACCAACATCTGCTTCAGACAAAAAATTCCTCGCACATTCCAGCGATTGCTGGACGTGTTATTGGACAGCCCTTGACAACAGCTCTTGGAATTTTAGTTATTTTCATTTCTATGCGTAATATGCAACGCTATCATCATCTCTCAGGAATAAAAAAAGGTATTAATTAGAATGAAAAGCAATTGTCGGCATATATAACTATATGTATGATTCGTTTAACCATATATCGAAAAGAATTGAGCCATTACTTATGCCTTGTATATTTTCGAATGTAATTACCATCAAATGAGTCTTATATCTTGTAGCCACCATTCATTCAGAAATATATAGAGTATGAAGTAATAATTAAATCAATAATCACAATCCCCTATCTCCCTTCCATTTTAGAGTGATATTCATTGAGCCTCCTACGCTACCCTGACGAATTGATTTCCTCAGCCCTAGAGAACAAATTGTGGATGATCAAAAACAAATGGCCATTTAAAAAAAAAAATAGACAGGTAGGTTCCTTTTACGTTCGAACAATTCACTATTTAAAATAGGAAGTGGGGCGGAGAGCGGGCTCCTGTTGAAATTGGATCTTGCAACAATGCAGGAGGCTGCTCAAAGTGAAAATTGCAATTTGTATCTACGCCTCGCACTTATTAGAGCACCGGTCAAACGCTCTAATGTCGAAAGGAGGTTTTAATCATATATATAAGCGTTGACAGTTTTACCTGGCCTTTGTGAGACAAAGGAAATTCGTTTGCAATAGATTAAAAGTCCTATGTGTGTATTCTCTCTCTCTCTCTCTCTCTCTCTCTCTCTCTCTCTCTCTCTCTCTCTCTCTCTCTCTCTCTCTCTCTCTGATTGTAGTTGCAGGATTAAATAACCTATCATTAATACGCATGCTCTGTTTACCAGTTTCATATACACTATACAAAACTACCCATAGTCTCTCTCTCTCTCTCTCTCTCTCTCTCTCTCTCTCTCTCTCTCTCTCTCTCTCTCTCTCTCTCTGTTCTGGCAGTGATAAAGGTTTAAAGACCATGATTATGTACTGATACATTCTTATTGAACTACAAAATAATAAGTACCATGTATTTTATCCAAAGATCACGTATTCTGAACTGTTGCTTTTATCTGCAAGTAATTATTGCATGCGTATTCTTCAGCAGCTAGCTGAATTATGCAATATGTGCTCCATTTATCGGTTGAGAATTAGAATAAATCGTGCTATCTCAATATGAACATTAGGACGGAAAAGGCAATTATCACCGAAGAATATAATTTACATATTAAGGTTTAAATGACACTGATTTACACGTAATGTTTGCAGATGTATGCCAGACGTTTATTCAGGAGTTATTATAGACAAATTCATATCAGAATGTCTGGCAATAATGATAACTTAATGAGTTCATATAACACACGCTCCCTGTTTTAAAACGAAGTCATTTAATTATTAAAAGCTGCAAGACGCCATATACCAGACATGCATTCAGGAGTTATAGATAAAATCACATCAGAACGTCAAGCAATAATGCTAATTTTATTCGCCTATCTAAATTAAATCATTTAAATTAAATCATTTAAATATTAAAAGCTGCATGCAGATTAAAAGCTTACGATATCTATTGGTTCCCTAACCGAAGCTTAAATAACAGGCTTCTTCGGTAACGTTTCTGTCTTGACCAACAACTGCCTAATTGTTCATCGGCAGAAGAGAAAGACCCTTAAACTATCGAATTAGCTTTGCTTCTACGTATACCACGACTTCTGATAATTGTATATGACTATTTAAGATCAAAATATATTTTTATGCGTGTGGGTTCTGGTACGTAATGTAAGAAGGCATATAAAGTTTCTTCATTTGTAAATTTTAAAAATAATTTAATTCTCACTAACCACGTCTGTACTGATGGTTGTATAACAATTTAAGATCAAAATGAATCTGTATGCTTGCAGATTCTGCTACGTAATGTAAAAAGGGATATGAATTTACTTAATTCGTAAATTGTAAAAGGAGAAAATTCGATCTTCATCGAACGAATAGTAAGTAAAATATTCACAAAACAAACTTCCGTATGTAAGAATCAGGAGCTGTAAACGATCCAAAACACAGCACAGTAAACGATAAGAATTTCAGAGGCTCGAAATGGATTAATAAATGTCTATCATTTTATTGAGTTTATTTGCGCTCATCTGACATAGTCGTGGTAGCTCGCATTTTTATGCAAATATTTAAACCTGAAATTGATCTAAAAGTAAAAAAAATCAGTGCGTCTCACTGACACGTAAATCGTCAATTTTGTAAACAAAAATCGTGGAGGAATTCAGTATATTTCGTAAAAAAGTAATTGGCTTGTGTGTTTCGAATGGATCTCGTGCAATTCTTGCTGTTATATTTGAAATATTCCCTGAAATTGATCTAAAAGTAAAAAAATGGGAATTGCATTGTATGTTGCCAAAGGATATATTGCAATTCCTGCTAATATCTATAGAATATTCACTCATAACAAACAAAAAACATTGAAAATTTTTTGTAGAATTAGGTATATTTAAAAAAAATTGGAATTGCATTGTATGTTTCCAAAGGATATTTTGCAATTTGTGCTGTCATTTATAAAATTTATGAAAAAGAAAAAAAAATGAAAAACAGTTCTTGGTGAATCAAGTAAATTTTATAAAACATGGAATTATCTCGTATGTTTCTGAGAGATATTTTGCAATTTTTGCGTTATTTATAAAATATTCTCTCATGAAAAGACAAAAACATTGAAAAATAATTCTTGATGAATTAAGTATATTTTATAAAACATGGAATTGTCGTGTGTATTTCTGAAGGGTATTTTGCAATTCCTGCGGTTATTTATAAAATATTCCCTTATAAAAAACAAAAAATTGAAGGATAAAAATCCTTCAATTCAGGGTCCGAACGTAAGAAGAAAGGGGGTGGTGACCCATTCTCGCACGGGTCTATGACTTTTATAAGATTAGTTTCATATAAATTCTCTCTCTCTCTCTCTCTCTCTCTCTCTCTCTCTCTCTCTCTCTCTCTCTCTCTCTCTCTCTCTCTCTCTGGGACTTCGTCGTTTTGACCAGGCTAATCTTCTTCTCACGAAGCTTTGCGAGCCCAGGGCACCTGCTCCCTTCGTGACTGGTTTTAACAGCTCTTCCTTTTCTATTCCTTCAGTTCAGTTTGAAAATTTCTCTTCCCAGGTTGAAAAATTCTCTTTCTCTTTCAGTATTTTGGTGGTGTAAGTTTTGGCTTAATTCTTGTGTATGTGTGTGTGTGCATATATATATATATATATATATATATATATATATATATATATATATATATATATATATATATATATATATATATATATATATATATATATATATATGCGCACACATATACAAAGTATATATATGTGTCCCGGTTAGATAATCTAATCTAAAGTGAGGGCCAAAGTAATATAAGTAGTTTTCAAATAAGGATTTGTGGAAATTGGTTACGTGTTAATAGCTGGAAAAAGTTAAGTATACCTTAGTTTTACCAGACCACTGAGCTGATTAACAGCTCTCCTAGGGCTGGCCCGAAGGATTAGACTTATTTTACGTGGCTAAGAACCAATTGGTGACATAGCAACGGGACCTACAGCTTATTGTGGAATCCGAACCACATTATAGCGAGAAATGAATTTCTGTAACCAGAAATAAATTCCTCTAAGTCTTCATTAGCCGGCCGGAGACTCGAACTCTATCGACTCGCCTAACAGATTTTATTAGGAGCAAAAGTGTCAAAAATAGAGTTATGGTTGTAGTAACTTGTCTATGGAAAGAAAATATAAGGAGAATTTATTGTTTTATAAATGGGTTTTTCAACTGTCTTACATGTAGGGTCGAAGATAGTGAATCTTCGTGATTAAGGGGAATTTACATGAATTTAAAAATCATTAGACTTTATATTTCAGTCATATTTTTATATTAAACTCAATGGATGTTATATTTCTATCTTGCTTTTATATTTTGAAGGCAGCTTAACTTCAAATCTGTAAAAATTAATCAAAATCTTCCCAAAGTTAACGTTTTGAAAATTATGAATCGCCGGTGGAAAATAATAATCTGTAATAATGAATGTTATTGAAAAACCTTGAGATAAATTAAAAAAAAAACTATTTTCCCAAGTCCTGACTCCTCTTACAGTGTTGTCAACGAGGAAAAAACACTCCATGCAAGGAAAACGTTTAGCTTTAAAGTGTTAATCAAATAAAGGAACGAAAAGGTTGGACTTTTTTTTTTTTTTTTTTTTTAACTCCAGGAGGGGGAAAGTGCTCCATAAACGCAGGCCATGAAAAGTCGACCGTATTGAGAGCACAGTTTTGCCTGCCCTTCTCTC
>NC_089754.1:29177383-29192383 GCF_040412425.1 Macrobrachium rosenbergii | reverse complement strand
GTCAATCTAGTTACATTTTTAATGAAAGGCCGTGTGTAGACCGTTGCACCTATAACAGAAAAAAAAGAAATAATTCAGTTTTGCAGGGGAACAGAATTGCTGGCTGCAGTTTTTAGGAAAATATATCATCATGTTTACAGTACAGGATCTGAAGAGACACGGGATTTTTGAGTTTGAATTTTATTCAGGTTTATATAAAAAGCAAGGACGTGTATATACACTGAGTTTGATTTCATTGTTTTACTGAATAGAGGAATTGTGTACTGTAGTAAAAATAGCTGAATTGAAAAATGTTATATAAAAATCTTTCAGGTTTTTTAATTTTACAGTTTCGTTGTGGATGTAAAATCTTATTTCTGAACTGGATCTGTTTAGGTTTCTCCTTAACTTATTAGATATACATACCAATAATTAATTCTGTTATGGTTAATGTTCCAATTTATTTTATAGTAATTTTTCTGCCCTAAACGACTTTTAAAAGTGCCGAATAAAACTGTATAAATATCCTCTGTAGAATTAAGATATTTTCCTTGAAGAAGGAATTTCATAACCTGATCATTTGTAAGTGTAAAAGATATTACACTTACAAATGAACTGAACTGTAACTAACGAAAATATACTTCAGTTTTTTTTAATGGTCCGATCTATATAATATATATATATATATATATATATATATATATATATATATATATATATATATATATATATATATATATATATATATATATATATATATATATATATATATATATATACACATATATATATGTGTGTGTGTGTGTGTGTAACTTGCTGGTCATCCTAGTAATTAATGCTGTAGACCTTCAACTGCTCAACATTGTCGATCGGAAGCCACCGATATTGTTAGAGAGACAGGCAGACGTATATGGAGAGAAAAATATAAGATTTTTAAAACACTGGTCCCATTACTTAAAATGGATAAAGGATTACCGTATAAATATTCAAAACAAATCACTCTGCGTTACTGAGCACCACTTAAAATGTCGTTTAACGGACTCACATCAAAATGAAAACAGAAATCCGATGCAAGAGGAAACATCAGTGACTATAATTAACCTTTAATTTGTCCGTCACTCTTTCAGATCAAACGTAATCACTTCTTTTGACTCATTTTCCTGCTCTCACAGTCTCGATCGAACGCCATAACCCAATATTTGGCTCGAAAGGTAATTAGGTAATCGTGCTGCTTTGCGTCGGAATTATTCATGTCAATTCTGAGATAAGAATTATTCATATCAGCTCTGGGATAAGAATTATTGATATCAATTCTGAGCTATGGATGGAAACTCAATTTCCATTTTACTATACAGTAGACTGTGTGTATATGTCACAAAAGTATCAAAAGGGTCTACTAATTCGTGTCGGTAATTGAATTTCAATTCCAAATAGCCAATGTTTTTATAATGAGTCTCGTCTTATGCTGTGGATAAATTAATATTTGTATTTTGAAAATATGATTTGGTGAAGGAATTAGTTAATTGGAATTCTTTGGTAATACTACATATGAATGTGTGATGGTTATAACTTTTTATACCATTTTCTCGAATATATATACATACAGTATATATATATATATATATATATATATATATATATATATATATATATATATATATATATATATTCATAAATGTGTATATATATTATAAATATTTTTATATACATATATTTTATTCATAAATATGTATGTATATATATACATACATATTTATGAATAAACATATATGTATATATAAATATTTATAATATATATACACATTTATGAATATATATATATATATATATATATATATATATATATATATATATATATATATATATATATATATATATATACATGGAGAGTGTGTATTAAAAACAAGCAAGTCAATTGACAGCAAAATAATATAAGAAAACCAGAGTTCTTCAATCATCCTATCATCAGTTCATCAGATTCATAATATTATAATGTCAAGTACAACTCATATTTTGCTATTCATATTAATTTTCTTCAGGTTACATTAAATTTGAAGATAATCATTGTGTTGAAAGATCAGAAATTAACAATGTAAAACCAACATTTTTGTGAGAATTAGCGTTCAACCAAATGGTTACAGTGGAGGGAGATAGCGTCTTCATTAGTAACAAAAGGACTAGTTGGTGAACTTCTGGATTGAGAAATAAAGATAATATTACGTATGGACGCCAATGCATATTTATTTACAACTCTAATGATTCCATACCTTTAATTGCATACTACTACGCAAGAGCAGACACTCTTAAAAGGACCATTTATAGAGATACAAATATTTTTTTATGTGACACCTGGCAATTCTTTCGTTACGCAAACACAAAGGGTATCGTTGCTTCTGCAGTCCACTCATCACTACGGTTGGTGACGTCACCAACCACAATTCTGAATCTTGATTCACAGGCTCCCAAGTGTCAGTTATGTAATAAAAACATATGTATCTTTCAACAAAAATTCACTTAAGGGGTGTCTGTTCTTGTATACTGGTATACTATTAAAGTAGTGGAATTAATGGAAGTATAATTAAACATGCAAATGGCATCGATGCGTAATATTCTCTGTATTTCTCAACCGATAGGGTAACCAACTGGTCTTTTTCGCTGAGTACAGAAGCACTCTCCAACATCGTAGTCATTTGGGTGAACTCTAATTCTTACAGAAATGTTGGTTTTGATAACCTTAATTGTTGTTCATCGCTCATTAAAATTATTTTGAAGGCTATACATACTGATCAAAAGTAATATCGAGGGAAAGTAGATTTTACAGCTTAACTTTCTGTAAAATGCAGTGTTGACTTTTGCTTATTGCTCTAGAGTCTAGAATCTTTGGATACGATCAGGCCGTTAACAAATTTGAAAACGAAACATGGAAACTCTTTTATGAAGAAAATATCGAATAATTAACATTTACGAGCAATTCTGTACCTCAGATCTATTTTAAAATATTTTAATTAGAATTTAGGACATTTTGACAACAGATATATGCATAAAAACGAGTTATTTTTGTTAAAATTACTGTTTACAAATAGAAGTATAGTGCTATATGGCAACGCCGCAGATAACCAATGATAGGACAGCAAATTTCCCGCCTAAGCAGCAGGTACTTAGTGGGGTTCCTCCACTTTTTGCGTTGCTGTTTGCTAATTTTCCGGAATTTTGCATTTCTTGTTAGTTTTTACTTTTCCGTTTTTTCATGGTATTCCGTTAACAAATACGAGTTTTTCAGATATATTTTGTTAATATTGACTTAATTACTGAATATGAAATGAAAGATAAGAGAAATCACGTCAGTTTTCTCGTTAGCTGTACATGCACTGTGTCTATTAATTGTAACTATTATAGTTCTCTTGGAGTAAGAGGGTCATGTATAAAATGATAACATTATCAAACTGAAAATTGAATGCTTGAAGCACTCTGGCTTATATTAATTATTTCCTCGTCAAATGGCTTCCTAAACCTACAACACATTCTTTTCTAACTATAAGTTCCTCACCCTCATTCATTAAAATACTGACAATTTCCTAATCCCCAAACGAGAAGGGAAAATCTGTATAATCATCACTGGTTTATAGAGGGCTGAGAAAAGCTCTCCTTAGTCTTATATATATTGTAAATACATATGGTAATAATTTCCTATATGGTCAGGCACTCCGGATTTTAAGTTAGCTGGAATGACTTCGCATAAATAAAGTACTCTTCAGAAACGTAATATATATATATATATATATATATATATATATATATATATATATATATATATATATATATATATATATATATATATATATATATATATATATATATATATATATATATATATATATCGATTCAAAATACAACAGAGAGAAAGGGATAATTATATTTATATATATATATATATATATATATATATATATATATATATATATTCAAATATAACGACAGATAGAAAGTGATAAAAGTAATTAAAAACAAGTAACAATTATTCCTCGTTTAACTTCTCTTCATACTGGAATGTTTTTGTTTATTTATAGTGGTGGGCTGCAGAAGGCTCTGCCTCCTCCCCCTCCCCCTGCTCTCCTCTCTCTCTCTCTCTCTCTCTCTCTCTCTCTCTCTCTCTCTCTCTCTGTGTGTGTGCTTACGTAATGACGTATGTTGCCAGGTGTCACTTATGTAAAAAGAAGAGATTTCAAACAACAAATATTCACTTCTGGGGTGTCTGCTCTTGCATAAAGGTAGCTATTAAAGTTATGAAATCATTCGAGGGTGTGGTGATATAAGTTCTTTGCCTCCATAAGTAGTATTCTCTGTTTTTCTCAACCAAGAAGTAACCAACTAATCTTTTTCCCAGCTTGTGCCGAAGCTACCATCTTTCACTGTATGCCATTTGGGTAAAATTCTAATTCTTACAAAAACCTTGGTTATACATCGTTAATTGTCGCTTATACCGTATAATAATTATTCTAAAATTAATATATTCTGATGATAAGGTATTAAAGTAGTTAGCAAGGTTTTATAGGTGTTATTTCTGCCAAATGTTGATTTTTGCCTGTTACTCTAGAATTGATGACAAAACCCGGCAACTCTTTTATGAAGGATAATATCGAATAATTCGCACTTACAAGCATTTCTGTACTTCAGATCTAGTCTAGAACATTTTAAATAGAATTTATGACTTTTTGATGATAGAAATATGCATACAGACGAGATGTTTCTATAAAAAAAACTGTTTAGAATTAGAAATATGGTGACATATGGCAAGAACAGTTTATGACGTCATAGGCAGCCAATAGGAGGCCAGCAAATTTCCCGCAAAAAACAGCGGTTACTTCGTGGGGTTCCTCCTGTTTGCTAAATTTCCAGAAACTCCAAAATTTGCGAATTTTCGATTATTTTAAATAAGAAAAAAAATAGTGAAAATACTCTGAGGTCTGAGTTCAATAATAGGATGAATCATGTTGATTTTTCGTTTAGTGTGTATATTAATTATCAGTATTATTACTACTGTTATTACTATTATTATTACTATCATTATTAGTGCTCTCCATCATTTTTTATTGTATGTCATTTATTAATTAAAATTCTATACTAACTTCTTTAAACTCTCTAACCCTTTCTTAAATACGTTCTGCTTTCTTATTTATTGCATTTGTTCCCAGCTTCCCCTTGAAAAAAAAATTTTCATCTTTAGAATAAGTTTCGATCATTTTTTTAATAGCGATCAGTATTATATAAAATGAAAGATGATATGTAATTTTCAATAAGCATGGGTTTTCCTTATACTTATATGTAAACTGAGGATAATATTTTACTAAGTGATCAGTTGTGTAGAATTTGTGTCTTAAGATGTTATAATCTAGTCAGGCCTACCTCTGCATAACAGCTTGGATATATATATATATATATATATATATATATATATATATATATATATATATATATATATATATATATATATATATATATATATATATATATATATATATATATATATATATATATATATATATATATTATAATATTTTACTAAGTGATCAGTTGTGTAGAGTTTGTGCCTTAAGATGTTATAATCTAGTCAGGCCTACCTCTGCATAACAGCTTGGATATATATATATATATATATATATATATATATATATATATATATATATATATATATATATATATATATTTTTTTTTTATTTACTTATTCATTCATATAATATATAGATATTTATATAAACATATAGCAAGAAAACAACAACAGACAAAAAGGGATATATTTGAATACAAATAACAGTTTTTTAAAAAGATCTCTCCATGCTTGAATGTTTTTTTTTGTATTTAGTGTGATTGCGTCATCAACCATATTTTATGAATGGGCTGAAAATATTTTGTATACATTTAAGGGCATTGTGACATTAGACATACACGAAGGTAAGACCTGTTTTACAAAAAATTACCGTTTACATGTTTTACCGTTTAGAGTTAGAAGTATAGTAACATAGGGCAAGAGTAGTTCATGACGTCATCGAAAACCACTGGGTCATGCAATGCAATCTTACAAACTACTGAGGCTAGAGGGCAAATTTCCAATCATCAAACATACCAAATTGCTGAACAGTTTTTATTTCCTTAAGAAACTCGTGGGCAGTTCCCACCGGGCCGTGGTTAAAGTTTCATGCATTGCTGTTTTTTTGTCTGTACAGCCCTCAGATCTTACAAACTACTGAGGCTATATATAACAGATGGGCTGCAATGCAATTCACCCTGTTTGGGTGAAGACTGAAAATAGTTGAAAATCATCCACCTTCTTTTGTAGTAGCTCCAATCATCAACCAATAATTGTTTTGAGATGAAAGATTCTCGTTCCTGCAAGTTGTTGTTTTGAGATGAAAGAAGGTTGTTTTCCAAACGAGTAACTGTCGTTTCCTTATTTTTATTGATATTATCATTATTCTGTAGGTACATGATTCCATCAAACAAAAACCGACCTCTAAAAGTAACCTCTAAAAGTAATTACTATTTAATCTAAATTCCATAAGGTCAGTGTTCATTAATGCTAGAATTTATTTCTTGCATTTACTTGCAGTGGTACACCATTAGTTAGCTGCCAAAATGTATGGGGAAATTAATAAATATGGTTATTATTCTGCATAATGATTTTAGTATGCAGAATTTTATTTTAGTTTATAATGAAATACTCAGTGTTTTGGGCACTCCAAATTGGGTATAAATCAAATGTGCTTTTGATCAACTGAGCTTATACATAATTCTTATGAATTGATCTTAGCTACTAATTAAAGTTTCAGTTTTCATCACTTCAAATTTGGTATAAATCTAATGTCCTTTTAATCATCAAAGCTTATACATAATTCTTATGAATTAATCTGAGTTTTTCTCATGTGGAAGTCTTCTTTTGTATGTATTTAAATGATAATAAAGACTATGCATAATTCTGACACTATACATAAATCTATACAAAATGCTTATATCTTAGTAAATAAACACTGATACTCTAGTATTCTGAGGCATCTCTTGGAATGGCTTAAGCCTAGAACATTTGATTATCAACTTCAAACGCGTTGCAGCGAGTCTAATTTACTAGTTATCTATATGATAATTCATGGTCTGGTCGGCTCCACGTTGTAAATAAATGGTACCTCGAACACATGTGATTTGCAGACAACTATGATCTAGATACAGTATTTTTAATATGTATTCAAGTGAAAATGTTTCAGATTAAGCTCCTGAATTTTATTATGTACAGAATTAAGTTAATTGTTCAGGTTGTTAAATACAGTGTTTCACGTATAAATTTTGCGATGATACGTTACGTTACATGACTGGCCGTGAGACGATTAGATAATGACATAAAATGCGTACTATAATCCCTACCGACCATAAGGTGAAAATCAACAGGCATAGCATGGGATGACTGATTGAATTACGAAACTTAGGCCAAAAAGCCAAGCACAGGGACACTTCTCCGTGAGAGAGAGAGAGAGAGAGAGAGAGAGAGAGAGAGAGAGAGAGAGAGAGAGAGAGAGAGAGAGACCTGGAGTGGTTGATCAGCAAGATGCAAGAAAGGAATTGGGAACGAAGGTAAAGTAAAGGCTGATGAACTGTGGCATCTAGGGGCCGAAGGGACGGAAGAATAACATGGACGTAAGAGAAGATAAACAAAAATAAAATCCAGTAGAAGGAAGAGAAATAGAAGCAATAACTTTGAAATGCAAAAGACTGAAGAATAAAATAAGACTAGAGATGAATGTTTACCTCAAAAGCAAGTAAAATAAAAAAAAAGATGAGAGATTGGATGTTTTTGACAGATTCAAAACAAGATTTCCATGAAGAAAACGACGTCTTTGGCAAGCGACTGCAAGCAGAGAGGTTAATGAACAAACAGATCTTGAAATTTAATATGCAAATGAAACTTTGCTCACTAATGAAAGCAGCCTCATGTTGACGGAATAAGCATTTTGATGAGGCTGTCGGGTGTATTTGATAGAAGAGAGACGAAGCCATTGACCCAAGAGTAAGAAATTCAGTGGAAATCAAAGGGCAGTTGTCAAATTGACAGTTGAATTTTTATGAATTGATGGAAAAGGTTGATGAATGGTACTGGGAAATGTGGTATGTTCTTAAAAGTATATTAAAGAGAGTTGAAGTTGTGCTGATGAAGGAAAAAGATATCGAGAAGCGAATCAGATAGACAGACATTATATTGATGCATCTTTAAAGAAGTGTCTTATTCCATTTTTGGGTGACTGCAAGGGTAGTAATTCCCATACGGTTGCCGCCTAGCCAAGCCTTGGCAGCAGGTGGATAGTAACACGCGGGGAACTTGCACTTAGCACTTGCAACTTGGCACACCTAATATCTGTGTTCCTCACTGATATGTGATTTCAGTGATGACTTTCCGTCACCTTCCTTGAAATTATTAACTTACATCAGATCTCTATTTTCTTCATATCAGAGTTATTCAAAGTTGTTCGAGTCATAATCTATGTTTTTGTTCCTTTTTTTTCAGCAGCAGTAATTTTGACTGTCTTCTCATAGGTTTTTCAGCTTGTAATATTCTGTAAAAATTCCATGTGTTGTGAATCGCCTTCTGCCTGTTTTGTATGCCATCAGGATGTTTCGAGTTAATATAGTTTTCTTTCATTTCACCCAGGAAACAGTGTAGTACCAACTTAGTCACTGTCACAGGGGTCACTAAGAAATCTAGGTACAATATTGCCACGCCAATGAGAGCATTTTCCACTACACCAAAGGTGATTTTCCCCTACGTACCAAATGTAATTGGTATAAATGAAAATGTATTACATTTTAGTATCAGTTCATATTGAAAATAAACATTCCAAATTTTAGGTATAGAAAAGTGCACTCAAAGACATGTTTGAAAATTTGATGCAACCGTAGCAAAGGTAAATAAATGGCAAATCATTGTACTACAAAAATTTGACTCGGCACTAAGAATTAGTCAAGAATTTTTACTTTAGAAGAAAAATCAAGTTTACATGAAAAATTACAGATGTATATGGAGTTTATAATTAATGTAAATAAATTTTAGAATATTTTTCTGCAAAAATCGTGGATGCAACACCAGTATTGACTTTTTAATGATAAAGGAAAAAGGGCTTGACTTAAGTAATCTGCGAAAGTACATTTCTAAGATAAATGTTAAATTATTCATAGTAAATGTAAATAATTGCCAGCATATGCTATTACAAAAAAAAAAAACATTGATTTAACATAAAAAAAAACACATCCTTCAATTACTGAGAATTTCATTAGTTTCATCGTCTGTGTATTTTTCAACGTACCTTAAGAATCTTGCACTGTTATTAGGCTTAATGATAGATGGATTGGTCTCTAAATATAAGTTTAATTATAGCCTCCAATGTTTTTGTTGAAAATGATTGTAAGTTTTGAAAAAGTTTTTTCAACCTCTGCCGTGCTTTGAGGCAAAGCAGTAAGCTTTAATATAAACGTTGCTATTTCATCATATGAAGGCACCTTCTTCATCCCCTTCAAAAAAAACTCAAGAATAGTCTTATTCTCCCATTCGCCCTTTTTCACATCTTCGTCAACTCCACTGACTGTCTACAGTTTGCAAGGGTGCATATATATATATATATATATATATATATATATATATATATATATATATATATATATATATATATATATATATATATATATATATATATATATATATATCTGTCAGAGAAGTTGGGGTGGTTTCAAACAACAAAATAGCTGCTGCTGAATTTAGAGCAGCATAGTTTCTTAAAACAACTTCATGATTTACGTCTCGTAGCGCTTTTAAAACAAGAATAGTAAGACGGCGCTGAAGAAATGTCATGAAAGTTAGTCTAAAGAAGCATTGGACTATAGCATTCGATTAAAGTGCTTGGACTTATACTACATTCTTCAAGAGATATAAGTGGTCTGATTAAGTGTGTTCACCACGGAAGAACTGAGAGACAAATCTAAGGCAGTCAACGAATATTGGCGTGGCAAAAAACCCGAAGAAGAGGCCAGATGGGTAACAGATTTTAGGTGTCATTAACCAAAGGTTTGGTTCTTGTAAAGTTACCTGCAGTGATGTGGTATCTCAAGTCTTCTCTCTGCCAGGAGGGAGAAGATGTAGAGTTTAAATGCTATTTTGATCTAAAGGATAAATTGCTCAGGTGTTGCAGCAGTTCTTATATAAACACTGATGATTATGCCTGAATGAGTTTGACTGATGGAAATATCTTTTTATCAATGTAGGGTATATTAAATATTCTCAATGTTTAAAATGTTAGTCTCTATTCAGCGTGTAGTGATGGCGTCTCACGGGACGCATACTGCCCTAAAATGGAAAACTGCAGTATCTGCAAAATTTTTGAAATTGAGATACGCCACCTATTGGGCTCGTGAAACACTAATACACAAGTGACTGCAGTTTCTGAATGATTCTTCAATGCTTTCCACGAGTATTTAAGGGGTCCCATTTGCAGTATCTGCAAAATCAGTAGTAAGGCAAGGGAGTATCTACCATTTTTCTCAGTTTTGTATTTTTGCAGGTACTGCAGTCTTCTATTTTAGGGCAGCATAGGCCTATGCACTTGAAGGTAGGGCATAAGAGTAAAATAGCTTATTACTTTAGGTGTTACTCACAATCTGCATGAACACGGAGGAGAGAATGAACATTTTATTTTTCTGTTTACGGACGGAATTTGACCCAAACGTGGCTGTCGAGAACACTTACAGCCTTTTACGAGGTATAGACAATCTGGATACTGTTGGCTTGGGTTCAACATTGAAATACCGACCTAATGTCTAAGGTGGAATAAGGACTAAAATCACTCGTCAGTTGACTTATCATTTGATGGTGGCTGTCTCAAGCTCAAGAGAGCTCATGCTGGTTCATTTATGAAATATAACGCAAATAATTAATGAATCTACATTCAGGTAGCGACGCTGAGAATTACTGTCTGCGTGTGAAAGCAAATACCAAACGATTGGTTACTGCCAGAGAGAGAGAGAGAGAGAGAGAGAGAGAGAGAGAGAGAGAGAGAGAGAGAGAGAGAGAGAGAGAGAGAGAGAGAGTGATATATATATATATATATATATATATATATATACATACATATATATTTATGTATGTATGTATATATGTATATACATATATATATATGTATGTAATTGTGTCTATATATATATAATTATATATATATATATATATATATATATATATATATATATATATATATATATATATATATATATATATATATATATATATATATATATATATATATATATATTTAGAGAGAGAGAGAGAGAGAGAGAGGGGGTACAGGCATTGGCAGCTTGCGGCCGCGCAAGCGCACGCACGTAGGGCTGGCGTGAAAGAACGCCTGCCGTAACAGCAAGGAGCATTTCTGTGAGGTATCGCAAGTTGATTTTAAAAAACGCTCTTAGGAAATTGAAAGCGAATATTTAAGTAATAATACAACCATAGGCTTCACATGGGTAGGAAAAAACAAAATATCTTCAGCTGAACGAAATAGACGAAATTAACTAAAACCGAAGTGAGGAAAAATTTCCAGCTTCCATTTTATTTAATTCTGGAAATGGTAGGAACGTGGGCGAACTGTTATTCCTTTTTTCGTATTTTATTTAGAGAATTTGATACCGAGAATGCCATTCCAAAAAATGCCAGTTGATAGGTCGAGGTCTTATTTAATTTCTGGGGCAAAAAATAACACAGGCGGTTTTACTAGCATACGTTTTGTTGATGAATAAAAGTCCTAGATGTAATTACTATTTTTTTTATTTTACTGTGGCATAGGTAAGGAAATATATTTACGATGAGTAATTTGATTGATTAAGTCTTTGCTTGATGCAATTACTGTTTATTTCGAATTGTACTGAGGCATAGCTAAATGAAGATTCGGTAATAAGATTTTTGAAGATTTTGATAAATGGAATTATCACCAATGTGAAGGTGTAAATCTCTCCAATTATCTTTATGTAATCTTACTTCGGTCTGATTTTCTTTATCTTAATCTATTATTCTCTATGGCCAATTATTCTCTATCATTCTTTGCATCGCTATTCCTGGACTGTTTAAATATATCTTTGTTGGTTGGTCAGATTCCACAGGTCCATATTAGTACCTAACTACATTTACAGTGCCTGTTTAGACGAAGTTCCGAGTGGGCATAAGGTTAGATCTCAATCTACACTAACCAACTATCCTATACAGGGTTAATGGTGTTCTCGTCCTAGGTAAGTTAATGAATGTTGAGCATGTAATTGGTACAAATGGCATGCAGGTATAAAGTTTACTAGTTTCTTGGTCCACACACACTACGCCTTAAAAGAATGATGCAGAGAGAGAGAGAGAGAGAGAGAGAGAGAGAGAGAGAGAGAGAGAGAGAGAGAGAGAGAGAGAGAGAGAGGAGCCTGTTTAAGTGAAAAGAAGACAAATAAAAATCATAGGGACTAATGAGAAATAAATAAAAAAATTACTGGGGAAAAAGTGAGACGTGATTCATGCAACTGATAAACAGGGCTAGTAAACCGTTCAAATACAGTTCATTATATAACCACTTCATTCAAAAATGATAAAACTATTTCATGAAGAAACCATAAATTAATTATATCAGTATTTTGTATCTAATAAATCTTACGAAATGCAACTCACTTTACCTTTATTCGATAAATACATGAAACATTTAACAATGAGAAATGGCTGACAATATAAAAATAGTGAATTTTATTCATCTCAAAGGCATTGTGTTGCGTTTCACCCGGTGTCTTTATTCCGCAAGTTTACAGAATGATGACAAAATGAAAAAAAATGTGAGGGCTATTGTCTAAATGGGCACATAAACCCTGAAATGAAATTCCATTGTTTTGGTTCCATAATGGAATGTTTACAATACAGCAGAAGAAACATAATTCAAATATCTGTGCAGGACAGTCACAGACGGAACAAAGAGGTTGTTTGAGCGGTGTAAATACCAATAAACATAATAAATCAGACGTGATTATTGAATATGCAACTTCATCTGAATATTTGACCTTGCTCATATTGATACTTCATTATTTTCTAATGAAACGGGAAGCCTGGTTGTCTCTGTTAAATGAAGCCTTTTTTATAAGTTTTTAGGGTTTCAAGCAGAACACACACACACACACATATATACATATATATATATATATATATATATATATATATATATATATATATATATATATATATATATATATATATATATATAATGTTATATATATATATATATATATATATATAATGTTGCCAGTATTCTTAGCAACATTTTTCATTGTATAATGATTCCCGGTGAAAAATACCTTTAAAAAAAAGTACTTATGATTTTTAATACATTACCCCGTTCTCAACCTAATTCACAAATTCTATCTCTATGAAAAGGTTAAGGAACTTCTATGATAAAATATAAAATAAATTATATCATTTATAGAAGACATGCTCACGTACGTTCGAAGCCAAATTCATACCTGATAACTAAAGAATTCTGATGCTTTTAGTTTAAGGCTAATAGTCGTGTTGAACTTCTTTGTCGAAAACTGAAATGAACAATAATGTAATTGGTATAGATTCCTCATTCGAGTTTAATTGGTTATAAATTTTTAGGTGAATCACAATGGCTTTAAATGAACATTATAAATATATACATTATATATATATATATATATATATATATATATATATATATATATATATATATATATATATATATATATATATATATATATATATATATATATATATATATATATATATATATATATATATATATATATATATATATATATATATATATATATATATATATATATATATATATATATATATATATATATATATATACATACAGTGCATTTATATGTATATGTATATTATATATATATATATATATATATATATATATATATATATATATATATACATACAGTGCATTTATATGTAAACACAGCCTCTTCTCCCCAATCCCACGTCACTCCACCTCCTTTGAATCTCTCTTTAGATATAACTATAGAGATTTTGCACCATACTTTTGTTCCCCATCTCCATTCACTTTACAACTTTTATCTTTATTCACTCAAGTTTTTGCTTCCAGTTACTGTTCAATTTAAACCACGTCTCTCTCTCTCTCTCTCTCTCTCTCTCTCTCTCTCTCTCTCTCTCTCTCTCTCTCTCTTGTACCATACTTTTGTTCCTCCTCCTGCATTCACTTTATGGCTTTTATCTTTTTCTTTTAAGTTCTTGTCCCACTTGCTGCTCAATTTATACCATTCTCTCTCTCTCTCTCTCTCTCTCTCTCTCTCTCTCTCTCTCTCTCTCTCTCTCTCTCTCTCTCTCTCTCTCTCTCCAGGATTCAAGACCAGAGTTTGTCAAATATCTTTTATTTATCCGATTTGGTAAAATTCTCAAAATTGCTCATTATACCAATACATAAAAGTAACAACGAGATAACTCTGAAACCAAGTAACAATTATTACTCGTTTAAATTATTTTATTTAAAATTTCAGGGTATGTCAATGCAGAAATGTTAATTCTGCAGTGGTTGAAATTGAAGCCACAATCAAGATATAAGGTAAAAACACCCAGTTAATCAGATTCTGTCTATAGACGAGGCACATTACCAGTTCGTCTGGATATCTGTGGATTTCCTAATAAAAGTCACTGGGGCAATTATTGCGCTCAGAAATTATTCTCTGTGTTACAGAGTTTTATATAATTGCATCATATATATATATATATGTGTTATATATATATATATATATATATATATATATATATATTATATTATATTATATATATATATATATATATATATATATATATATATATATATATATATATATATATATATATATATATATATATATATAATTATATATATATAATATAATTATATATATATATATATATATATATATATATATATATATATATATATA
>NC_089754.1:29149883-29172383 GCF_040412425.1 Macrobrachium rosenbergii | reverse complement strand
CCGACTCTCGTTCAAAGAAGTGATGTGTTGATGTAGAATGTAAATGAGGTTATTAAGAACTGTTGAGATTAGTATACGTGGAGTAAGGATGGTTGAAATGTGTGTGAAATGTTTACGTATACAAAGGTGATGAAAATCTTTGCAAAGGTGGAAAGATATTTGAAAATTCCATGTTATGATTTGGTCACCTGGAGGGATGGAAAAATAGCCTCGATTGGGGGTACCTGGGAGGAGACTAGTCTGACCACTACTTCCCGAGAGGTGGATGATATGACTAAAAATGTAAAGGGATATATATATATATATATATATATATATATATATATATATATATATATATATATATATATATATATATATATATATATATATATCCCTTTACATTTTTAGTCATATCATCCACCTGTGTGTGTGTGTATGTGTGTGTGTGCATACATATGTATATATAAATGTTACTATTCATTTCATATGAATAGGTAGAGTAAATCTGTCGCAAATAATACGGATAAATTTATAAAAAATATATTATGTATTTTATTAATATCAAACATTGTTGGAGGATTATAAGATTAATATAAAGAGAGAGAGAGAGAGAGAGAGAGAGAGAGAGAGAGAGAGAGAGAGAGAGAGAGAGAGAGAGAGAGAGAGGCGGGGGGGATTTGCAAGAGTAAAGCAATGCCTCTGCATACTACATCCTAATCGACTGGCTGCAATGCACAATTTAATTTCAAATCTCGCTTGCGATCTAGAAAAGAATCCTTCCTCTTCCCTATCATTTAGCAATGGAGCCAAGACCAACGGGAAAACCTTCGCCATAATGAAAGGGTGAGGATAAATAGACGACCATTTCCCGCAATCTGAGACAAATGAATGAGGGAGTAACTGACCGAACTAAAGTTCGCTTTCAATTACGCGCGATTTGTCTCCTAATGGACGGACCTAAATTGGAACAAGTGAAGCCTAATGACCTCAAGGATTAATTACAATTCGCTTTTCACCGAGATGATTCTCGGGTGGTCGCTGTATGGGGGAGTTTGAGAGAATTTCCCTCGCCTTTAATTGGGAGAGTGATATTCAGGGCAGTTCGTGGACTGAGCGGTGGGGAGTCAGGTGTATGGAAAAAGCCTTGCACTCCATATTTATGTGTGTATATATATATATATATATATATATATATATATATATATATATATATATATATATATATATATATATATATATATATATATATATATATATATATATATTTATATATATACTGTATATATACACTGTATATGTATATATGTATAAATATACTGTACATATATGGTGTAGTTGGTGGGGTATGAGGCTGAACTCCAGTAAAACGAAAAACACGATTGATTAGCAGACCTCGTATAGATTTCTCACCCCATCCTCCCCTTCAGGTGATGGAACTTCACTGTTCGAGTCTGAAGCTTTAACTATTCTTGGTGTAACTTTTGAGCAACATCTGTTGAAAGTGTCAGCAAATGCCGCACGAAAGTTGGGTATTGTTTGTAAGGCTTCATATATTTATAACAGTGATGAAATTAATACAACCTGTTTTAGGTCATTTGTACTTCCTTTACTGGAATGCTGTTCTCCGTTGTGGTTGTCTGCTTCTGCCAGAGACTTATCTCTCTTAGATAGAGTAGTTCGTGGTGGTAGGTTTCTGTTTCTTAATAATAGCAGTTATGATTTGGACTTTTTCGTAAGTTGTATTTCAACAGAGATCTTTCATATTCACAATTGATCCCTGATCCCCTTTATCTGCCGAGAGCAACCATTTTCGCTGTACAGCAGTACCAATATGCAGTAACTGTGCCTCGCTGTCGAACTTCTGAATTCCAGAGGTCCTTTATTCCTCACACCGCTGGACGGTGGAACAGCCTCCCATTGGATGTCGTGTAGTTGGAACTTCAGAGGTTCAAGCGAAAATGCATTGCATTACTACTCTAATACTATTCTTCTTGCAGTTTAATACAGTTTTTTATTTATTTATTTATTTATTTTTCTTGTTTAATAAGTGGGATCCCTTCTCTCTGTATTTCCCTTTATTTCCTCTTACTTCTTCCTAATGGACACCGTATTCTTTGGAAGCTTGAATTTTCATGTCAGTATATATATATATATATTTGTTCCATATGAATAGGTTTCATCTATATGAATATTATATATATATATATATATATATATATATATATATATATATATATATATATATATATATATATATATATATATATATATATATATATATATATATATATATAATATATATATAATATATATATATATATATATATATATATATATATATATATATATATATATATATATATATATATATATATATATATATATATATATATATATATATATATATATATATATATATATATATATTTATTTATTTAAACCTTTTTCCATATACCTGACTCCCTTTTCCACCCTCCATCCTCCATCCTCGAACTACCCTGAATATCACTCACCCAATTAAAAGGCGAAGGACACTCGCTCTAACTCCCCCATACAGCGACCACCCGAGAACCATCTGGGTGAAAGGCGAATTGTAATTAATCCTTGAGGTCATTAGGCTTCACTTGTTCCAATTTTGGTCCGTCCATTAGGAGACAAATCGCGCATAATTGAAAGCGAACTTTAGTTCGGTCAGTTACTCCTCATTCATTTGTCCCAGATTGCGGGAAATGGCTCTCTCTTTATTCTCGCCCTTTCATAAATGGCGTAGGTTCCCCTTTGGACTTGGGTCGGTAAATGATAGGGAAAAGGACGATTTCTTTTCCAGATCGCAAGTGAGACACGGTATTGAATTATAAATCACGGTCAGTCGATTATGAGGTAATATGCAGAGGCATTGTCTTTACTCTCTCTCTCTCTCTCTCTCTCTCTCTCTCTCTCTCTCTCTCTCTCTCTCTCTCTCTCTCTCTCGTTATGCTTAACTTATAATCCTCTAAAAACATTAATATTATTAAAATGCATATTTTTTGCTTAATTTACCAAATATATTTCAGTAATATAGTTTTACATTATCCAGCTGATCATAACTGTAAGGGACAAGGGCTTTGTACGTATGTACATTCGTGTACGTATGTTTGTGCATGCAAATGTATGATTTAGTTATATTCACACCCGTACAGTATGGTCGAGTAACTGAAACGTGTTGTTGTATTACCGTAGATTTCCACGATTGCACAAAAAGTACGCGTGTGTGTATGTGCGCGCGCGCACGCGTTTACATAAGTGTATGAATTAATTATTGTCATAACATTACAGTATGCTCGAGTAATTTGCTCAGAAATGACAGCTGATTTTTGCAGCAAAGGCGTGAAACTCTACGGTTGTGCAATGCCATGTTTCACTTACTCGGCTGTACTGCAAAGGTTAAGTTAATAATAAAATGACAGGATCTCCTAAAATTTGGTGTCCACCTGCAACGTCATCAAGTAAAACGTTACTCTTTGGGGTGGATTCAGGGAGTCTGGGACCAGTTTACCTTAGAGATTTAAATCCGTAGGTGGCGTGGAAGACTCAACTGTTTACTGGAGGTAAATTGGCTGAGGACTTTCAGTGCTCTTGATAGACCCGGGGTATTTATAAAGACTTTCTGACCTGAGATATTTGTAAATCACTTTTAAAACCTATGAACTTTGGAAATATATTTAAAAGTATTGGATTTCTCCTTAAAAATCTAGTGTTTCAATAAGTTTTAGCTGTGCTCTGTAATATATTAGAATGCAATTCCGTTGTGAATGTAGTTTTAGAGGAGTTTTGCATATCTCCCTGAAAAACTGAAAAAGCCCGTGATTAATAGAAATCAGCATTTAAACAAAATGAAGGAAAGAGCTAGCTAGAGAGTTATATATATATATATATATATATATATATATATATATATATATATATATATATATAGCTTAATGATAAATAATATTGCCAAGACCAGGAAGAACATTCTTTATTGTACAAGCTTTCGAGGTATAAAACCTCATCATCAGGCTGAAAAAACTGACAAGGATGAGAATCAATAAAATTACAATAAAATGAATTGTCATAATAAATCTTCAGCAAAAATACTAACGAAATATATAAAATGAACAAGTAAATACAAACTAAAAGGGTGAGACGTAAAATAACGAAAAATTAAAAACACAAACATAAAAATATGAAAATAAAATTAAAGTGAAATGTAAACAAACTACCACTCACAAAGTAAAATATTTAACGACCTAATTGAGTACCTACTATGAAATTACACGATAGCTAGTTGAATACCAGACGAGTTGTTGTTCAATTCCGGCTTCATCTTTTTTAATAGTCAGCGACTCTGAAATTAAAAGGTCCAGTCTATTTGAACAAAAAAGACAGTACCCGAAAATCCAGGTCAGTGAAAGGATGGTCTTGTGTTAAACTGTGTTCTCTAATGGCAGAAAAGGGTGGTTTGGAAAGGGGAAACCTAGTTCTAATAGAAAGACCTCTGTGTTCCAAAATTCTGTGTCTGAGCCAGGGGAACTAGATCCCACGTATCGCAGACCACACTGCGAACAAGTGAACAAGTAAACGACACAGGAATTAAGGTCCATAGGCAGAGTAGGCTTCTCTCTCAAAAGTGATCTTATTGTAAAGGATTACAGAAAACAAACCGAAACTGATCTGAGGGAAACAACGCTTAAGTATTTCTTGCAACTTTTTCGGACCATATAGCTACTATGACCAAGGTAAGGCAATTTAATGTACTTTACATCTTTACTAGCAGTACTGTACACCGGTCTGGGACAAAACTTTTCATTTAAAAAATTTTTCAGAACTTTGTAAAATACAAAAAATGGGATATGAGTTTTCAGAAAAATAATTCTGGAGGAAAACCATATCTTGATGAAATAAATTAAAATCACAACAAACATTGTAGGCTCTATTAATCAAAGTGCGTATTGAGTTCATCTTATACAACTTTGAAAAACTGAGGTAATTCAATCCCAAGCCAGTAAAAGTACTTTTCCTATAAACAGAGGTCTCAAATTTGCCACTATTTCTGTATACCTGTACATCTAAAAATGACAACTTATTATCCTGTTCCGTCTCACAAGTAAAAGAAATGTTAGGGTGACGAGAATTAAAATATTCAAAAAACAAATCAACATGTGATAATTCCTTAAACACAAGGAAAGTATCATCTACATACCTACGGTAATACAAAGTGTGGGTGTGTGTGTACACCAGTTTCCAACCTGAATACATTTAACAGTAATGCCATCACGCCATTTCAAAATTAAACAAAATGCCTACAAACGTTAGGGCTCATCTGAGACCTTCGCCTAATGGAGCAGTATGCGTGGTGACAAATGAGCGAGATCGAAAAAGGCTAAAGAGTTGTGTTGCAGGGACCAGATGCGGCTGTTGCAGAAGATAAAATCTTGCAATGAAGGAAGGGATTGCAGCCTTAATTGGGATAAATTGCTCGTTCAGAATAAGAGGGATGTTTAGGAGTTCTGCGTTAGAGGAGAGAGAGAGAGAGAGAGAGAGAGAGAGAGAGAGAGAGAGAGAGAGAGAGAGGGGTGAGATATATTAGTGCAAGTAGAGAGAGAGAGAGAGAGAGAGAGGGGGTGTGATATATTAGTGCAAGTAGAGAGAGAGAGAGAGAGAGAGAGGGGGTGTGAGATTTATTAGTGCAAGTAGAGAGAGAGGGAGAGAGATTAATAGATTCAAGCAAAGAGAGAGAGAGAGAGAGTAATAGATTGGTACATACACACACACACACAGACAGATGAAAGCAATGTTGAACATTTTTGATATACGACCCGTTCTATATTACGAAAGGTAAAGAGTATTTTACTTGCATCTTTGCCTTCAAAATAAGTGAAATAATATTTACTTCGTGTTTCTCTTTGGTCATTGAAGACAGATTACTGAAACGAAAACGGGAAATCATTCTTCCGTCTCTCAATTTCAGTGTAAATGACTGTTTGCTTTCTCTGTTCCTTTCCCCTTTCTCTCCTTCGAGGCAGCTTATGAATTCTTCCTCTTCACGTAAGAGCTCAGATGGACGGCCAGAAAGGATTGGTCTTTGCTGAAGGTTTATTTCCTGGGTCTAGAATGTTTTATTTTTTCGTTGAAGCAGATCTGTACTTCTTCATAAGGAATATTTGATGAATGGACTCCTGGAGTCAGTGTCACTAAAGTTTTTGTAGTAGTTTTTCTTTAGCTGAATTTTAATATTTTCTTCAGCATCGAAAATACGTGTTTGACATTAGTATTTATGTGTGTATATATATATATATATATATATATATATATATATATATATATATATATATATATATATGTATATATATATATATATATATATATATATATATATATATATATATATATATATATATATATATATATTATATGTGTGTGTGTCTGTATAGTTGATGTACGTGTGTGTATACGTCGCATAATGATGTAAAACACGATTTTTAGATAGTGAACTTAATATTAAACTGCAGCTAAAGAAGCATTACTAAAAAATGTAGCGATACTGAGTCTTGGAATCCATTGATCAAAGATTCTTTAGGAAGAAGCAAAAATCAGCTTCCACGAAAAAAAATATAACATTCCAGATCCAGGTAATAAACCTTCGGCAAAGAGCAATCCTTTCTGGCCGTCCATCAGAGTTCTTAAATGAAGAAGAAGAAGGAGAAGAAACCATAAACTGAATCGAAGGAGAGGAAGGAAAGGAACGGAGAAAGTAAACAGTCATTTACACTGAAATTGATTTCTGTTTACGCTCCTTCCAGAAATGGAGAGCTGGAAGAATGATTCCCCATTTTCGTTTCGTTTCAGTAATGTATCTTTAATGACCAAAGAGGAACACTAAGTATAGATTATATAGATATATATATATATATATATATATATATATATATATATATATATATATATATATATATATATATATATGTGTGTGTGTGTGTGTGTGTGTGTATATACATATATATATATATATATATATATATATATATATATATATATATATATATATATATATATATATTTAAAGCCTTAAAGTTCGTTTAATATCGTAAGTGGAATTAAGATCATTCATAAAACATAGAAATGAAACAAAATGTAACGTGTGCGAGTGTGTGTGTGTGTGTGAGAGAGAGAGAGAGTTGGCGCACATTGTCTTAAAAATTCACACACTCTTATAAACCAGCAAATATAATCTCCCAGGGTATTTGCCGTCATAAGATATAACAGCAGTATGCCCTGTTCATCTTTAAAAAATCTGCTTTTCTCATTAAACAGTTAGGAAGAATAAGAGAGCATTTTAGCCCTTGTAACGGGTAAACACACTCCTTTGGGAAAGTCGTGATTCCCGTACATCTGCCTTAATAGAGCAATTTCCTCTATTCAAGTCTTGCTAATGTAAACTAACCAAGGAACATTAGATTTTCACTTGCTTTACAACGTCAGGCTTAATTTCAGCTAAGAAATAAGGAATGAAAGTTATGGTAGACTGTCCTCTGATAAGATGAACACAGTCTACAGAAATGTGGATTATGTTTGTGGCGGAGGGAAGAAACAGCTCTGACCGGTTCACAGCAGCCTTTTTGTATCATTATTCTTAAGCAGTTTGAGATCAAATATCTAGGAAAAAAAATTATATAAGGCAAAATTAAGTGTATATGGTCCCTTCTCCGCTACAGTTTTTAATAATTAGCTCACTAAAAAAATTATATATATATATACATACACACACACACACACACACACATATATATATATATATATATATATATATATATATATATATATATATATATATATATATATATATATATATATATATATATATAATTTACTTTACCATACCTTCTTTTCGTTCCACATTACAATGTATGCAGTCATATGATATGGGTAATATTGTCTTATCTAAACGACTTATACCCAAAATTCACATATCAAAATTACTATGTAATTTTATCGATATAAATCGGACAACAAGAAATTCCAATGTATCACATCTAAGAGATTTATTTATTTATCTACAAGATATATATGTACTAGCAAACCATTTCGTAAGTCTAGGGCGGGGGACGGTTTTTAGTTGTTCTTTTGAAGTTTATTAACTCAAACACCTCCTTAGTAATCTGTATGACAACACCTTAATTAAAATGTTTAATTAAATTACCAGTGACACTAAAAACTAGTATGGAAATATAAATTCCAATGTAAAACCAACAATGGTGCGTAATCTTAGTATGAATTTTTTAAAAAGTACTTACATCGGACTTTGGACTGGAAATTTTCCCTCGCCACTGGGGATCATAAGAACATAAACCATTATTTCTCAAGGGTGTATGTTTACCAGTGGTGGGACCCTTCCTTGAGATCCGAAAAATGTCCCTCTTCAACTAAACTTGCTGTTGAGAACGTAGTGGGAGAAAACACCATATTTTAGTATCTGCCACTTCAGTTTTCTTCTGTATCTGTTAAATTCTGTCTCCCGGCAACAAGGCAAGAAACTTATGTTTATTCTCCTTTCTTGTTTTGTCCTTCAAAACAAGGTATTCACCTCTGAACTTGCACAATTTAGTGCCAAATCTTGCGTTCACATGGCTGGCACATACTTTTTTTTTCACTGGTTCGTAATAAGGGCCTTTATTTTCGTTCATTTGTACGCTGCACTGCAGGCTCTTGAGTCCCCATCCCAAATTAAATACACATACCCTGAGATATGACGTAGATCGCTACCCATTTCCCCTCACAAAATCTTGGCACCTTCTGTCACCATTGGCCCTACCTTTCTCTCAAATTTTTTTTCAAGAGGATTGATGAGCTCTGTATTTTAAACTATTAGTATTACCTTTTTAAATTGTTTCATAATTTGAGTAAGTCTGGCAGTGAACCGACGCAACACAAAAATGAGTAACAAATACAAAGTGAATGGCAGTCACTACCCTTATCACAAAAGACACTGATAACTTTTAGTTAACTAAGAGCCATCAAAAGAGGTATCAATGTCCAGGGCCCCATATCTAATTTGGGAAGCTGCCCAAAATCCTTAGCTTTAGACAATGGTAGCAGAATTAAGCTTGCACATTCTTTGTGGGAACCAGAGCACCCTCTTCCATCTCCAGAACCCTATAAAACCGAGTTCATTGCTGTTTCACTATATTTCGTCAATGGGATATCTCTCAACAAACTCACATCTCACACACGTCACTTCTAAGATTGTATGAACAGTTTCGAGTTTTGATACCTTTGCACTTCCTCCAAGGAACAGAATATATATCAAACAATTTATTAAGTGCTTCATCGTATAACACTGTCACTCGTGGGATTGGTGAAGCAGTGTCTTTTCATTTCTTTCTATTTTCATGAACAGTACCTTCTATTTATTCGGTCAGCTCTCTCCCAATTGCCGAAGAATTTACAATTGAACTTTCAACAATCACAGTTGCAAAATCATTGTCTACATCCACGAAATATGCTTGGTCAACAGTCGAGGGCAGGGGTATCAGCTGATATCCCAGCAGCAGAAACGATTATCACTGCTAAGGCTCTTGGCCCCAATTGGCCTGCGATACCTTCGTTTTTTTCTAGTTAGCCAAGCTTATCTGGGTGTTCTGAATTAATCCATAGTGACTTTGATTTCAAAGGCACCATGCATTGCAATAAGGAAGAGAATAAATCCCAAGAACTCCCCAAAAGTTTGACAACGTCACCAAGATCTCAGAGACGAGCACAGTGCTCACTACACTGTTTACTCAAACTGTGTAGAAAACGGTTCAAAGGGGGTTCTGTCATCACAGAATACGCCAAACTCAAGCAAACACAAGGGAACCATGGCTAAAGAATCCCACTTAAAGACACGGCAGGAAATGCATTTAGTTGGTTGGAAATAACGAATTCTTGCATAGTAAATAGAAAGAAAGTAGTATGTTAGCATTATTTCTCATGAGAGAGTTATTGCAATAATAAAAAAGATAAAAAATGTAAAAATAATAAAATTCGAAAATCTTGACGTCAGCCTCTCTGGATTAAGTGCGTGAATGCAAATACAGTATGCGGATATGTAGTAATAGATACGGTTTCTAGTGGTAAATAATAGTAATAACAACAACAATAATAATAATAATAATAATAATAATAATAATAATAATAATAATAATAATAATAATAAATCTACAATACTTGTTGACAATTCTTACATTTGGAATTAGACAGGTTGAAATTTACTTAAATTTTTATCTGTGATTACATAACTATTGCGATCACATGCGCCCCCCCTCTCTCTCTCTCTCTCTCCAGGGACTTTACTAATGGAGTATGCTATTAAATCCCTCCATAAAATGCATTTGTTAAAATTCTTCAAACACTGTAATGCATTTGCCTCTAAGCCTATACCCAAATGTATAAAAAGGATGTTACAAGGAAATAATCCCTGTTTTCTCACGTAACACGGACCGTCTACCTTGGGTAAAGCTTTATTATTATCAAAATAGTTTAACCAGACCACTGAGCTGACTATCAGCTCTCATAGGGTAAAGCTTTAATGGCGTATATTTATTTAAGTAAATAGTATTAACAGCCGTTTTTCTGAACTGTGAAAGCCAATGGGAGACTGAGGGCCTTTGTAACAATAATCTCCTGGCTTAAATAACTAAAAAAAAATACATAGAGACTGAATTATAACACCAAATAATAAATACAACAGACTCCTAAATACAACAGACTCCTAAAATAGGAAAATCTTATAGAAATCAGACACCTAGCCATGAAAATAAAATGCAAAACAAAAGGAGAAATATTTGCTAAGAAAAGGAGGCAAAATTTTGCAGGAAACTCTGGAAAAAGGTCACATTTATATTTTGTGTTGTTTAGAACTCTATTCTCGATACGGGTGGATATTTTCCAGCACTGAAATTTTTTGAAAAGGAAAGAGAATATTTTTCTAGCCTTTCACAGAAGCCACGAACACCAGGCTTTTGATTTTATTTACAGTGGAGGACCATTTTGCCTCTATTTAAAGATTTTTCATCTTTTTTCGCTCTGTTTGACGTTGTCAGTGGTGTTATTTATATAGGCGTGATGTGGATGTGACTGTTAGATTCATATATATATATATAAATAATGTAAATATATATATATATATATATATATATATATATATATATATATATATATATATATATATATATATATAAAAATATACACACACACACATATATATATATATATATACATACATACATATATAAAGAAATTTACATACATACTGTAAATTAAATTCGTCAAGTCATGAATTCATCAATACCTTACGCATCATGAACATTCACTTCTGCAAAAGCATTACTTTACCTTAAACCGTACAAAAAATTTCAATTCGCATGACCTCTACAGACGAACACTTTGCAGTAATCAGTGACAAAAATGAATCGTGCGCCTCACATCACGACGTATTTAAACATCCCCCCAGAATAAAAACGTAAAATCAATATGCACGATTTCCACCCTAATTCCGCTCCACCACCTCGCCGGCATAGTTTACCACCAGTGAATAGACACATTTGTCTGGGAATACAATTTGGGAGGAGCATTTCGCGGTGTTTGGTAAACTATGGAAGTCGCACATTACAAGGCCTGAACAATATCCCCAGGAGGATGAGTTATTGTAGACAGGGGCGCAAACCGTGTTGCTACAAACGACCTAAGCCTCCTCCCGGTTCTCTCCTCCTCAGCTGTAATTGCTTTGTACTCGAGTGGATTATGCTTGGCGGGGCTCTCGTTCATTTTCGTTTTATCAGGAGTTAATTAATTGCATTTCCTTTTGAAGATTTACTCTTTAATTAAATAATCGTGTTCTTTTTGTTATAGATTTGTTTTAGTTAGTTCTGTATTTATTACAGAACACCCCTTAATTCAATTACCCTACTTTTTTTTATAATACTGATTTAGTTCGGTAGTTATGAAATCCTGCAGGTTTCTTCGAATTTTCATTTATTCAATATTAATACTTGTGTCTTTCATAAATGTTGTATAGGCTTTGGAAAACTTCATGTTGTTGTTATATTTATCAAAAAGGCGAAAGTTAAAATAACGAGTCTAATTCATATTAGATTTTACACTTTAAAAATTTTGACCAGACGCACGCGCTGATAAACAATATACTTGCGAAGTACTTGAAGATGAAACTTGAAGTTACCACTTGAAGAAGGAATTACATTCAAATCGTAGATGGCCCTACATTATTCTCACAAGAAAAGGCGACCCGAGTTCGTTCTCAGACGAGGAAGAAGCGGTCTGAAGCTTTCCAGGCAAAGGCACTCTGTCTTGTTGACCTGAGTAGTGAATTAGATATCTAATAGTTAATCAATTCGTTTTGGCTACAGTTGGGAGGGAGAGGAGGCGGGTAGAGTAATATTAGAAGTTAGACAGAGAGAGAGAGAGAGAGAGAGAGAGAGAAGCAGACATAATTAATCTTTAGTACTTCAAATTATCATATATCATAATATTTTTAAAAAACCAGGTTTACCCCTCTCTCTCTCTCTCTCTCTCTCTCTCTCTCTCTCTCTCTCTCTCTCTCTCTCTCTCTCTCTCTCTCTCTCTCTCTCTCGCTGTTAATATTGAAAAGAATCAAAGCAAGTCCAGATATTAAAAGGTCAAGTTTCACCAGACGTCAAATATTTAATTTCATTTTAGAGTACTTTGAATTATTCATAAACTAACACCAAGAGAAATGATGAAAAAAATGAATAAAACGTGACTTTTGCATTTGGCATGAGCATATTGCATAAGTAAACAACATTCAAATGATTTCTCCATTAAGCATGCGAGTCTGATTCCAGTCAGTCCAAAAAATGTCAGTCATTTTTAAATTCTGAAATACTATAATGTATCTGAAGAACATTTGTGTGTTTTCAGGGTACGCCAAATATTTTTTAAATGAACCAATAGCAGTGTGTTGCAAGTTTCCATAATTTCAAATGTTATTTATAATTGTGACAGTCCCATGCAAATACACATAGCTTCAATAATTTACAAATGATATACTTATGGAGGAACCGATTTCTAGTTTAGTATACAATTGTTATTGACTTATTTCATCACATAATATGTACACAATACTGATACACTGCAATGTTTCGTTTACAACATACTTAAAATAAGTCTCGTATCCTTTTTACAAATAATTATATCCCCCATTGAGATGGCATATCACGTGTTTCTTTATAAGTATATGTATTTTTTCCACCATGTTTTCATTAAGATATTAATTTAAAAAGCAGTTTCTAATGACAGGTAAAATTTGATGGGTTGTCGTTCCTAATGATAGGTACAATTTGGTGGGATGCCATTCTTTAAATCATTTTCAGTATCTTAAAATGCATTGTAAAGCAAGCCGTAAAAAGACCAGTACAGTATTGAGAACAATTGAAAAATTATTTTTTATTCTAATGAAAATTGTCTAATCGCCTCTCTGCGAGGTGTTCGGTGCCTAATTTATACTTGTTAGGACAAGGGCTTCAACAACAAATATTATTTGATTTCCACGAATGTTTATTATATAAGTGCGTTATGATGACAGTATAAATGCTAGTATATATAAATAAATCCTGAACAAATAAGTCAAACTCTCGTTATACGAACCCTAGAAAAAATCCCCAAGAAGGAATTAATTCCTCAAAACCCCTTTTTCAATAAATGTTTATTATATAATTCTACAATTATTATAATTATATTTTCTGGACAGTATAAATTCCAGTATATATAAATAAATCCTGAACAAATAAGTCAATCTCTCCTTATATCATCCCTAAAAGAAATACCCCCAAAAAGAATTAATCCCTCAAAATCCTCATTTTCAATAAAAGTTTATCATCCATGCCACGTCCTCTAAGGGAAACTCTCTCCCCTTCAAGTCTCAGACCTTCCCCCCAAAAAATGTTGCACAGATCGTTTGGACGTTTTACCTCCTCTTGTCTTCGGAATTATGGAACAATATTTTAATTTCTCTCCCTGTCGTGACATTAACTCGAAGACCTTCCGGGCCTGAGCTCCTCGAGGGCGAGATCTAAAGAGGAACCGTTCTTGTTATTATTCTGCTCGCTGCCACAGAGGAAAGGCATTCTTTTCCCTCTTGCCTTTTTTGTTATTATTATTATTATTATTATTATTATTATTATTATTATTATTATTATTATTATTATTATTATTATTATTATTATTATTGGTAAATAAATTCATAATGTCGTGATTAAATTATTGCTTATTAAAAGTAATCCACATTCATATCAATAAATTATATTATTTTTTAATGAACAACATTTATTATTATTATTATTATTATTATTATTATTATTATTATTATTATTATTATTATTATTATTATTATTATTATTATTATTATTATTATTATTATTATTATTACTCCCAATGTTATGATTAAATTATTGCTTATTAAAAGTAATCCACATTTTTATAAATGAAATGTATTTTTTTAATGAACAACATTTATTATTATTATTATTATTATTATTATTATTATTATTATTATTATTATTATTATTATTATTATTATTATTATTATTATTATTATTATATGAGGGATTCTTTTGATGCTTTTATTGAATTCTGTGACCCTACTGACCACACACACCTAATTTGACCTTTATATTATTATAAAATAAGTGAGTAACATCACATTAGTAGGTAATATGTAATCTATCTATGTGTCTGTGTATCTATCTATCTATATGTCTATCTGAGTTCCTAGGTATTTTGACAGAAGAAAAAATGCAATAAATTACAAGAAACATAGATAAATAATTATAAAATTTAAGGAATTAGGTAAAAATCTAATTTTTTTATAGATATAAAAACACATATCAGGACTTACCAGGAGCTTACAAGTATTATGTATATAAATATTCATTGTGCATTTAAATAGTCATTATGCATTTAAATATTCATTATGCATTTAAATTCCATTATACATTTAAATATTCATTATGCATTTAAATATTCATTGTGCATTTAAATATTCATTATGCATTTAAATATTCATTATACATTTAAATATTCATTATGCATTTAAATCTTCATTGTACATTTAAATATTCATTATGCATTTAAATATTCATTATGCATTTAAATATTCAATAAATCTATCTATACATTATAAATATCAGAAGGAAATCAAAGCAAAACAGAATACTCCAACCAGTTACTGTAAACGCCTCTGCACATCTGCCTTAGAAATTCTGAAAGTACCCAAACCGTAGGAACAAAAACACAACGGGGACTTTTTCGTTTAAATGGCTCTTTTGACTGACTCCGTTTCGCTTAACGTGGGAACAAGGCGAGTCAACATCATTAAAGTTGGGGGGGTGGGGGTGGATAGGAACTCTTCATTAAATAAGCTTTTGGTGAAGGACTCGAGAAAAGGCCTTTCACAGCGCTATCTAAATAACGCTTCTACGACGAGCTTTCTCTACTGGGCAACCCAGGTGGTGGGACAAAGATCCCTTTATTTTCGGGACTTTGGATGATTACAAAAACAGACACACTCACACTCGAGTACACTTGTTTCTTCTAGTGGGAGGGAGGTGATTTTCTCTCTCTCTCTCTCTCTCTCTCTCTCTCTCTCTCTGTGGGTTTCGTTATAAAATTCTCATTTTGTAAGTCTGGGCATTTATATATTTATATATATCATGCTGGAATGTTGGAAGCATTTGTTCTCTCTCTCTCTCTCTCTCTCTCTCTCTCTCTCTCTCTCTCTCTCTCTCTCTCTCTCTCTGTATGTGTATGTGTGCGTGTGTATGTGTGTGGCTTTCGTTATAACATTCTCGTTTAGTAAGTTAGGTAATTTGTACATGTATGTAAATCACTGTGGGATGTTAGAGAGAGAGAGAGAGAGAGAGAGAGAGAGAGAGAGAGAGAAGAGAGAGAGAGAGAGAGAGAGATAGTCGGTCAATTCTGCAAAGGTCCTTTTTATACTAAAATATTATCATGATGATGATGATGAATATTATTATTATTATTATTATTATTATTAAGCAACAAATATCCAGTTTATATCAGATTCATTTTACCTTGGGAATACGATACACAAGAAAGGAATAATAAACTGTATATAGCCACCAGCGAATGCAACAAGATTTCCTGATGTTTCAGTTGATTACCTTAACCCAAATTTAAGAGGACATCTCCTCCTTCCCTCCCCACTCTTAAGCACAATAAATGGCTCCTTTAACCCCCGAGAGAAGTGAGCTTACACTCGCCAGTCAAGAAAGGATTTCCATAAAGAACGCTATCAGGGCCCCTTTCAAAAACCACTTTATCGGAAAGCCATATATCTCGCGTCAATGGCGTCTAAGACTCGATATCTGTCCGTTTGTATGGTCGTTGAGAAAGAGAGCTGACGGGAGGATACTGTCGCTAGAAATTGTCGCCTGCTGTGTGTTTGCTTCTTAAGGAGGGAGAGAGAGTCCTTGTCTCATCTTGCCGTTATCAGTAGTTTGATTCATGTATAATACCCTTTGTGTATGACTTATGCCATAGGATATACGTGTTATAGAATATAGATTGTATAGCCACGAGGAAAGTGAAACAACAGAGTGCAAGATCATTCGTCTTTACTCGAAGGCATTTTCAAGCGAATTATTCACAATGGAACGAAAGATTATAAAAAAGTCTTAATTACAAACAATAACTAAGATTTAAACCGTTTTTTGCTTTAAAGTTAAGGCTAAAGGTCTTTCCTTGTGGCTATATACAGTTTATAATTCCTTTTTTGTGTATTTTATCCCTAAGGTAAAATTAATTTGATATAAATTGGATATTTGTTGCTTAATAATAATAATAATAATAATAATAATAATAATAATAATAATAATAATAATAATAATAATAATAATAATAATAATAATAATAATACTATTTTAGTACAGAAAGGACCTTCGTAGAATTGGCCCACTTTCTCTCTCTCTCTCTCTCTCTCTCTCTCTCTCTCTCTCTCTCTCTCTCTCTCTCTCTCTATAAACGGAATATGAGAACAGTAAAGAGCCGTATCAGCATCTCACAAAAACAGTTTATCGGAAACAATATGTCTTGTCCTAGTGGTATCTACAGCTCCATACCCACCCATTCGTATGGTTAGGATCTAGAAGGGGAAGAGGAAATTACCCTTATTTTAGCGTTACCAATATCTGTGATCTTTATTAGTTTCTTCTTATACTTTATACTTTACCATTTACAAAAGTTAAGTTATGCATTTTGCACGTTAGATTTTTTCTGGGCTAGTTCATTTATGTAAAGGATTGTATATTAAAATACCTATCAAGCTATTAGGAGTCTTTCGTGATTTTTGTTTCGTTTAAGAAAATGTAAAACCATATAATTCACAAATTACTTTGGATTTGCTCTCCAGAGACAAACATTTTGCAACATCAACTGACGAGTGAAAGAAATGGAAGGAGCAGGTAACTATTATTAAATAATAATGTAAAGTAAAACTTCAGCTATTTTAAAAAGGGTTGTTAATGAATTATGTTATCGTTAGAGCTTGTTATTTAACATCATAACACTCTACTTTCTGTATTTCCTGTTATCTTCTGTAATTTCTGTCATATGAACACCATACTCTTTGGAAGCCTAAATTTCAAGTCATTGGCTCTTGTAGGATTGTTCCATGTGAATGGGGTTTAGCTTCTGAATAATAATAATAATAATAATAATAATAATAATAATAATAATAATAATAATAATAATAATAATATAATAATAATAATAATAATAATAATTTTTATTATTATTATTATTATTATTATTATTATTATTATTAAAAATAATAATATTTATCTTGGAATTTTCTTATGCTTTCATGTAGATTTATACGTGTTTCATCTTTAGTTTCTTATATTGCTTATACAGGTATTCATTAAGATTTTTTTAAATTAATAGAGAATAGCAAGAAGAATATTAATTTTTTGTTATATACCACAACAGTCTGGGTCACCCAGACATCGAACAGCCCACCTTACACCACACATCTCAAAAGACAATAGTTTTAACCATTTAGACTAAAATTGAAAAACCCATGATTAAAACGTCTTTGTTCAAAGAGGAGAGCTCCAAAGAGCGTGGAGCCAAGCGCTGATGAAACGAGAGAAAAGACAAAGAAAATCCAGACAACATTACAATGAAAGTTTCTATTAAAGTCGAACAAAAGTCTTATCAGAACTTTCCTCTCAATTTAATCAAGGAGAAAGTTTTCGAGCTCGCAACGGATCGAGGGTTGAAAAAGCGCCTCGTTGTGAGGAGAGTAATATTATCATATTGGTCGTATTTCTTCTTCTCAGTTTTTTGGTTTCTTTGATGTCGAAGTAAATCAGTGAACAATTCTTTGCTGATATGTTATAGTTGTATACTATATAGGCACCGCGTCGAGTACATTAATCAGTTCCTACTAATATTCCTTTGAGTTTCCATCGAAAATTAATATTTTGTTATTTATACTAAGTACTAGAGGAAAACCATGTTTAGATTTTTATGATGTACAGTAAAAGAACACACACACACTATATATATTTATATATATATATATATATATATATATATATATATATATATATATATATATATACATATATACATACATACATACATACATACATACATACATACGTACATACATACATACATACATATATAAAATTTCCCAAAAAGGTGTCTGTTTTGTGAATGCTATCACATTTCAATTTTCATGAAAAATTCATTTTTCACTAAAATAATAAAAAAAATCTCAAAATTTATAAATATCCTTTTAAAAGCTATTAAATATACCTAAACACAAAGGAGACACGCAAAGAAATAATAAGGGAATGTAAAAAAAAAAAAATAGGAACTTTAAAATAGAAATGTGTTTTACCCCCAGTCTTTATAAGTTGGAACAGAATCAGATTAAAAGTTTCTCGCTAGTTGGAGGAAGTTTATCCCATAGAGACGTGATGTTAAACCGCAGTGGGTACACGGCCTGCCCACAGAATAAAAAGGTTCTCTTGATGGTTAAAGTAGATAAAAAATGAAAAGTAAGAACCCGAGTCTCATGTGATGTCTTCATCTATAGAAAGAGGAAAGTATGGATGGTCTACACACAGAGACATTCGTTTAAATAAATGTATGATTAGCAAAATAATGGTTTGAATACTGTCTCATAATTCTCTAAGAACTAAGAAGCCAATTGCTTCTGAAAAACATACATACATACACACACACATATATATATAGACATATATATATATATACTACTATATATCTACACACATATATATATATATATATATATATATATATATATATAAACATATATATATATATAAACATGTATATATATATATATATATATATATATATATATATATATATATATATATATATAAAACAAAACATATGTGATAAAATTATGAAAGACTCGAAAAAAGAAAAATACATAATATCCCAGCTCCTAAACGATATATGGTAACTATATTATCACCCAGATCCCTTGAGACTACTTAGGGGCAAATATTATCTTGAAAGGAGAACCTCTTTAAGGTCTCAATGAGAATCTTTTACCGCAATAAAGGCAATTTGCCCTAACCTCACTTTTGCCCCTGCTTAGTGGAGAACTGTCTATTCCCACTTGATTTAAAAAATACGCTAATGTACTTTTTTTTATTACTACGGTACTGTGGATATAGTTCAATGTTTTATTACAAACTAAAAGTGTAATAAATTGTCTTATTATCTTTACTTTATTGTGATTTCTTACTGCAAAATTAAAGGAAAATTGTATGTGTCATTACTTATATGTCACATATTTCTTATATTCTTAATCTGATCACCTGCGCTAGTAATGAACTTTTAATTTATTTATTTTTGTAAGAATATGAGTTCAAAATATAAGTAAATTACAATAAAATCCTGGTAAGCAGAAAAATAACCAAATGATAATTTACTGTGAATCACTTTTTGAAATAGTTCGTCACTATGTTGAGATAAGTCATTTAAATTCGGCAGCTAAACCACAAACACTAACATCAGGGCCTAACTGGTAAAAACATTAGTAAACTGCAATAAAATCCTGATTTGCAGAAAAATAGTCAAATGATAATTCCCTGAGAATCTCGCTTTGTAACAACTCATCATAATGTTAAGAAACGCAATATAAATGCTGCAGGTAACTACACACACTCATATCAGGGCCTAAACTTCTGCCATATATTCCCAAAGTACAGAAACGCCTCGTATTAATGAATTACCTCCATAACCCACCAATAACCCACCCTCCCCTGGCCCCTTCAATATCCTGCCCCGTCATATGAGTCTTTTTAAGATGATTCCTCGACCCTGATCAGCATTGGGGAGAGAGAGAAAAGTTTTGGGTCCCACGGTTCCTACTTTTGATCAGCTAAGAGACCACCCGTCCCACCTCTTACGGCCGAATGGGCATTTGAAGTTCATGGGTATCGTAATGTCGCGGCTGCTGACATGATGAAGCCTAATCCCCGAAGGAGATTGCGAGGAAATGAAGAAGAAGTCATTAGGAGACGTGGAGTGAAGTTTCGTCGTTTCCCAGTGTGGGAAGATTGGGCGGTTTGCGTGAAAGCCTCAAATGGATATGAATTTTACGACGATGTAAATTGCGTTAATATCGTTCTTTATTTCTTGTGTTATCACTGTAGCTTTATTGTGTTTTATTAAGGAGGTTAAAGAACAAGAGGAAATACATGCTGGAATACATGTTCCTAATGTCATTAGCTGAAATTGGAGAAATATATATATATATATATTATATATATATATATATATATATATATATATATATATATATATATATATATATATATATATTATATATATTATATGTATATATATATATATATATATATATATATATATATATATATATATATATATATATATATATATATATATATATTTTCAATCACGATAAATTAAAAACATAATGATTATACGAACAAAGTTATAGCCAAGAAGAAAAATTGAAACACTAGAGATGCTTAGTGTTTCAATTTTCCTCTTCGTGGCTTTAACTTTGTTCATATATATATATATATATATGTGTGTGTGTGTGTGTTATGTGTGTGTGTGTATATATATATATATATTATTATTATTATATATTATTATTATGTGTGTATTATATATTATTATTATTATTATTATTATTATTATTATTGACACAATAACTATATCCGCGAAGTAAATTACACTGATAAACATTGAATCTCTTTGTCATAAGAAGCAATAGTGACATTACAAGTGTTTTTTTTTATTCCATAATCTCCTTATTGTGAGCAGGAGTTAAACCACAAATAATTCGTATATACGGAATCATTATATTTTGCTGTGAATAATTTAGTCACTACTTGTCGTCATTATTCAAATGCCACCGTGAATAATACGAGCCAATGTCAACAGGGAATATTAAACCCTGTGATGAATGGAACTGTTTCCATAGCTCGCAGATTTTTTAAGAATGAATCGTTTGATATCAGTTACGATTTTAATATTTGGCTGCATCTGGTGCTTAATCTGTCGTTCATTGAATTATGACCACTGTTGAAAGTGTTATTGTTACTTCGTATGCTTAAATAAACATTTTACTATTCTGGCTGCTAGTTTTAAAACGACTATTATTGCTATCGCTATTGTTGCTAATACCTAATACGCTGTGATCAAGTTTTTACTACTGAAGCTACTAATTTTGCAATGATTACGGTTTCTATTGGTGCTATTTATTCTGATCTGTTGTGTTTTCTTGTCGGTATGGATAGTTTGCCTTAAGGTGGAGCACAAACTCCTATAAGTATTCATGATGTAATATAAATGTAATAGACAGTGCTGAGAATAATGTTTGAATACTATATACTGTATACTCTGTGCAAAGGTAATCAAACTGTAGGTTCATTCTTATGTCTATTTAAGGTGTTCATCAACTGAAAAATATCACAGACATAATAGTCTAAAGAAACACCACATAGCACTCATGTTTCCATAAGTCACAATCACATAGCTTTTGAATGTATCAAACGAGTTCCCTTAATGTCTTAGTAGTAGAACGGTTTACCAATTTAATTGTTCCCAACAGAGCTCAGTATTCCAGTGATATCAATTAAGTTTATTTTTATTTAACTTTTATGCATATTTAACTTACTTTGAGTTAAATGCATCGATATTTCACGAAGATCTGTTTTTACTATTCATTTTATTAGATAATAAGTTTTCCTGTTCCTTGAATTGGGACATTTCTTTATTCAGTCAGAGGAAACATATTTCACGAAGATCTGTTTTTAATATCTATACTATTAGATAATAAGTGTCCTTATTCATTCAACTAGGATATTTCTGTATTCAGTCAAAGACATGACTAAAAGAAAGATTTATCCTCAAATAATTGGGATCTTAGTCCTGATTACGTTG
>NC_089754.1:29109883-29137383 GCF_040412425.1 Macrobrachium rosenbergii | reverse complement strand
TGAACTGGTCTAGCTAATGTTCAGCAAAGTAATATTTCACCTTCTAATTAAAAATTTCTTGACTTACCTTGTTAAAAAACATATAAATAAAATTCCCACTCCTTTCCAGCATGCAAACATCCAAAGCGTCTTTGCTGAATCGTTTAAATAAAGTATAATGAAAGGAATTCGTCCAGGTTTATCAAGGAATAATTATTTTCCTCGGCGAGAATATTAAAATCTATTTAGCGAGGATTATCAATGTTATTTCAAACAGGTTAACGCTCTTAATACAGTTAAACGATAATGTAATATTGAAAGAATTCCGATCCTGTCACCAATAAAGAAAGAGAGAGAGAGAGAGAGAGAGAGAGAGAGAGAGAGAGAGAGAGAGAGAGAGAGAGAGAGACCCAGAAAATTTTACCGTTTAGTTGTAATATCTTCCAAAAAAATTGCAACACTGGAAAAATAATGAATTTGAGTCACCATAGTTAACAAAGCTCACGAAAAAAAGCAGGATTTAATCCAGTGTAATAATAACTAATATTAGTCTTGATAACAAAGCTTGTAAAATATTTTAAAATAAATTATTATTATCATCGTAAGTTCATAACACTTCTCAGTCTTTGATAAGGATAAAAGACTTGTCAGTGAATAAAAAATGAATTACATTTATCCAACTCTATTCTGCAATGAAGAAATGTAATGAAAGAGTTATTCAAAAGACGGAATAAAAAGAATTAAAAATAAAACACACGAAATAATTTTGTATCCCCTTTGGGCGTGTTCCAGTGTCCCTTTCAAAGTGGACACACAGTAAAACTGACGCAAAATACGCCGATATGCGTAGTAAAACTCACGGCAGATTGTTCAGTAACTTCATTATTTTATTTTCAACTCCTTTGTGCGCCCAAAACACAAAGCATTTCGGGATTATTGTCGACATATTCCGCTGGAAAACTGATTCAGTGACGTTTGAAAAGATACTGAACGTGGGTTTTCACTCATGGTAAATAACTTTTGCATTTTCGATGAAAATACAAGGAAATTTGTTCGGGTTTGAGATATATTCTTTGATATTAACATATTTTTGTAATTTTTGTTAATTTGTGCAGGTGTATATATAAATAAATAAATAAGTATATATATATGTATATATATGAATGTATATAATATATATATATATATATATATATATATATATATATATATATATATATATATATATATATATATATATATATATATATATATATATATATATATATATATATATATATATATATATATGTGTGTGTGCAGGTGAATGCAGTGAATGTACATATATAACATAGAAACACATTATCAGTAATTCATGAACCTCCTTAGTCCTGCCAAATTTCAAGAACCCACGTACCACACATTCAAGACCACCAGTCTCGCAACCATCTAGTAGAAACAACAACAACAACAACAAAAAAAAAAAAAAAAAGCCAAAACAAAGAAAAAAAAACGGCACATGCCTACAAGTAAACAAAGACATCCTCTCGAAAAAGAGGGGAATAAAGTTAAGCTTTTTTTTTTTTTTATTTTTTGTAGGAAGTAGAGTTTCCGATACTCTGAACAAGAAGGGTGAGAATTTTATTGGATTCTGGTTGTTAGGCTTCATACCTGCTGGACCCCAGAGCTCATAAAAATCCAATAGTTCCTGTTTCAGGGGGAAATCACTCGGGTCGATGAAGTCTGCAATATATATATATATATATATATATATATATATATATATATATATATATATATATATATATATATTGGTAGTTTTTTTATATCGTAGGAATTAATTTTTTTCATTGTGTGTTTTAATTGATCTTAAAATGGATCTGAACAAAAGTAGAATAGTTTTGTTAGGTTTTACATTATATATATATATATATATATATATATATATATATATATATATATATATATATGTATGTATGTATGTATGTATATATATGTATGTATATATATATATATATATATATATATATATATATATATATATATATATTCTGTATGTGTGTGTATATAAATACATAGATACATATATATATTATATATATACACACACATATATATATACATTTTAGTTGTACATAAAAATTGCAGTAATCATATGGAGATACACACACACAATTTTTTAACTTAAACAGTGCAGAACAATCTGCCTAGGAATTTTAACGAAATTTGCTCTTCTAATAAAAATATTTGGAGATCAAAAGATTCCACAAATGCACTACGTAAACTATTCCACATTTTAGTTGTAGCGTTGATAAAAATTATAGTAATCATATGGAGATATGAGTTAGCGAAACCCCTATTCAGTTTTCTAACTTAAACAGTTCAAAACAATCTGCCTCTGTCAACATTTTAACGAAAAAGGGCCTGATGTTTCAAGAAAACTTTTTGGATGGTTTCTCGTTTCCTGATACGCTACAGGGGATAAGCAAAACCACACGGCCCTGTCTCCGCCCGTCAGAAATTCCCTTGATCTTCATAAAACCCCTTTTACGTCGCGTCCTTAATTTTCTGAAGTATCCACTCTACCGCGCATGCGCGGAGGAGAAGAGTGTTCTTCTATCTTGTTTCCCAAAGACATTTCTCCGCCCCTCTCTTATTATATTTCCCGGCGCGGGGAAACCTCGAGTCTAGACGAAAACCTGGATAGGAAGACCGCCATATAAGTATGTATGTACATTTTCAACTCATTACCATATATATAATTTATATCTGGGTGAAGAAAAAGAAGAAGAAGAAGAAGAAGAAATTAAGAAGAAGAAGAAGAAGAATGAAGAAGAAAAAGGGAATGAAGAAGAAAAAAGAAGAAAAGAAAGGGCACGTGATGTTTTTTGCATGAATTCCTTTGACATGACATTTGTCTTTGCAGTTGATAAATGTGGCCATCCCTTACCTGGATGTTGGATGGTTTCTCGAGTTTCCTCTTGGTTCTTCAGTGCCCGGGGATTAAGTTTAAATATTTATCTCTCTCTCTCTCTCTCTCTCTCTCTCTCTCTCTAATCTCTCTCTCCTCTCTCTCTCTCTGACTTGAAGCTTATTTCTTTTGAGGAATGCAAATGCCATAAGGATATTCATTTAGAAAGTGGATTTGTGCAGTGCTGTCAAGAAGAATAAATTTGTGTATTTGGAGACGATATCCACCCCTCTGCCATTTCATTTTCAAAGGAATACTTTATACATGTGATTCAATACAATTATATACAAACGTATATATTCATATATAATATATATATATATATATATATATATATATATATAACCAGCGACGGACGATAAATATACGGACGAGGAATATATATATATATATATATATATATATATATATATATATATTTATATATATATATCCATATACCTATGTGTGTGTGTGTGTGTTTGTGTGTGTATAGTATATATACATATATATAATATATATAAAATTATATATATAAAAGTGCATGTGTACTGTATATTTATAAATGGTTACCATTAATAATTTATACGATCCTGTAGCCAAGAGTTGCAAGAAAAACGAACGGCTAATATTTGCGTAGTATAGTTAAGACATTCAAATTACTTCCATCTAGAAGAAAAAAAACAGTTTTTACTGCAATGTTTTTGTAAGTGTTAAGCAGAGAAAACATGTTTTCTGCAATGCATTTGCATGATACCATCAAAAGCAACATCCGGGGTGCAAAGCAGAATTAAGTGGTCGCGTTGCAGACTGTTATTTTTGCATGGAATTAGTTTCTTTGACATAAGATTTCACTTTGTCTTTGCATGTTGATAAATGTGGCCATCCCCTACCTGGAGGTTGAGAATATCGTTGGAAAATAAAATAACTTACATTCTTTTCTTCTAAAATATATTTACATGAATAAGTAATTTCTTTCTGATTGTATATTATATATATATATATATATATATATATATATATATATATATATATATATATATATATGTATGTGTGTATATATATATATATATATATATATATATATATATATATATACATATACAATATATATAAATATATATACATACATACTATATATATCTATAAATATATACATATATATTTATATTTATATATACATATATATATATATATATATATATATATATATATATATATATATATATATATATATAGAGAGAGAGAGAGAGAGAGAGAGAGAGAGAGAGAGACCACGAAGACTGCTACCACTACCACCAGCAGGTAGCAGGCAGCAGAGACGCTTAATGTCAGGCGAACTATTTAACAAAGCAAAAAACAGTCACCCCACAAAGAAAAAGGTGACAATTTTCAGGAGAACCCTTTTTTTAGGAACCGGGACATCCCGGCACTGGATATAAAGACCAGACGTCCTATTACACTCATTCTCGCTCGTCTTCAAAACCGTCATGTCGTCGGCGTGTGGCATAAATTTCCTTGGCTGTCGGAAATGCAAATGAAATAAAATGGTCCCGAGACCCACCCATGGCGCATCCAAAGGCCGTGGATTTACGACTGTGAAAATGGCTCTGCTAAAAAAAAAAATCCTTTGCCCCCTCCTCCCCCCCCCCCCCTCCTCCCTTTTAGATCTTTATAAAAAATTAAAAGGTCTTCAAAAGATCTTCAAATGTTACGCTCTGACGAGAGAAATAAAAATTGCCACAAACTTCCTCTTTTGGGGAAATTAAAATGGCCGGGAGATTTTCGTCCTTCCTAAAGTTACGGAGAGCAAAAGTCAAGAGAGAGAGAGAGAGAGAGAGAGAGAGAGAGAGAGAGAGAGAGAGAGAGAGAGATTTCTTCTCCCCTCTCGTGCAAATAAGGCTCAAATTGCCGGCAGTTTGAACGGGAATGTCGCCCACGGAGGCTGCGAGAAGAGACCTCACCTCTGCCTTGCATTTTCTGTGGATAGTTGGTCAGCGAATTTGTATCATGGTTTATTGCGTTTTTTTTTCTGCGCGACAAGTTCTAAAAAAGTGAACTGACTTTATATTGGTTTAGGTTTTTCACTTCAAAGATTAGATTGCATTTTTCTATGAGAATATCAACGTTTATTGCGTGTTTTTTTGTGACAAGGTCTTAAAAACTGGACTGACTTAATATTGGATTATGTTTTTTACATCAGATTTAAGATAGTTGTTTTTTTATGAGAATTCCATTATCAACAATAAATCAGGTATGGAATATTCATTAAAAAAATTTCTGTGTGTTTTTTACAAGGTCTTAGAAAAAGAACCGACACTATATTGTTTAGATTTTCTTACGCCAAAGACAAGCTAGAATGTCTATTGGGAGTATTTCATATATCGCCAATAATTAAGCTATGGAATTTTCTTATGAAGATATTTCTTGTCTTGTTTTGCTAAGGACCGAAATAAAATTATTAAAATATTTATGTGTCCTCTGTTCAAAGTCGTATTTATATTCACAGTTGAGGGCAAAGTCAGTCTTCATTGGCATTGTTATGTGATGGACTTTCTTATTGATCTTTATACAAAGGCTTGGACTAATAAATTAAAAAAGATAGAAAAATTATATATATATATATATATATATATATATATATATATATATATATATATATATATGTATTTATTTATCAAACGCTTTGTAAAAAGATCAGTAAGAAAGTCCATCACACAAAAATGCTTTGAACACAGAACAAATCAATGTTATAATCGTATTATTTCAATTCTTAGCAAAGCAAGACTAGAAATATTTTTCATAAGAAAATTTCATAGCTTACTTATTAGTGACAAATGAAATACTCATCGATAAAAAAAACATACTAGCTTTTCTTTGATGTAAAAAAACATAAACCAATATAAAGTCAGTCGACTTTTTAAGACCTTGTCGCCCCCCAAAAAAAACACAAATGTTTTCATATAAATGTTTCATGGAATTCTCATAACAATACATATTAGCTTATCTTTGATGTGGAAAAAAGTAAACCAATGTAATGTCAGTCCAGGTTTTTAGACCTTTTCATGCCCTGCCCCCAAAAAAAAAAAAAACACACACACACACAAAAACACGCAGTAAACCATTATACAAATTCGCTGACCAACTATCCGCAGAAAATGCAAGGCAGAGGTCTCTTCTCGCAGCCTCCATGGGCGACATTCCATTTCAAAATGCCGGCAATTTGAGCCTTATTTGCACGAGAGGGGAGAAGAAATCTCTCTCTCTTCTCTCTCTCTCTCTCTCTCTCTCTCTCTCTCTCTCTCTCTCTCTCTCTCTTGACTTTTGCTCTCCGTAACTTTAGGAAGGACGAAAATCTCCCGGCCATTTTAATTTCCCCAAAAGAGGAAGTTTGTGGCAATTTTTATTTCTCTCGTCAGAGCGTAACGTTTGAAGATCTTTTGAAGACCTTTTAATTTTTTATAAAAGATCTAAGAGTGGGGAGGGGGAGGGGAGGAGGGGGCTAAAGGATACCTTTTTTTTAGCAGAGCCATTTTCACAGTCGTAAATCCACGGCCTTTGGATGCGCCATGGGTGGGTCTCGGGACCATTTTATTTCATTTGCATTTCCGACAGCCAAGGAAATTTATGCCACACGCCGACGACATGACGCTTTTGAAGACGAGCGAGAATGAGTGTAATAGGACGTCTGGTCTTTATACCCAGTGCCGGGATGTCCCGGTTCCCCCCCCCCCCAAAAAATGCGGTTTTCTTGAAAATTGTCACTTTTTTGTTCGGGGGGTGGGGAGCGGCTGTTTTTCATTTTATTAAATAGTTGGATAGCTACTAAGCATCTCTGCCGCCTGCCGTTTGCTGGCTGCTACCTGGTGGTGGTAGTGGTGGCAGTCTTCGTAAAGTGACGATGCGATAGTCTCTCTCTCTCTCTCTCTCTCTCTCTCTCTCTCTCTCTCTCTCTATATATATCTCTATATATATATATATATATATATATATATATATATATATATATATATATATATATATATATATATATATATATATATATATGTATATATATATATATATATATACAAAATACACAGAGAGAGAGAGAGAGAGAGAGAGAGAGAGAGAGAGAGAGAGAGAGAGAGAGAGAGAGAGAGAGAGTCATCAACTGTATAATTATGTTGTTTTTGACAATACCTCAGATCCAGCGTATAATTAACTTTTCTTTCAAATCTTAATATAATATTTAAGAGCTCGTGTTTATTTTCTGATGATGCAAACTTCCATTTTTTTTATTATATGGCTGTTATGTTTACCGTTTGTTACATTCTCTATCTGTCCAGAATATCATCTAAAAAAAGTCAATTTATATACTTTTCATAATTTTTCAAACAATTAACATCAGATTTAAATGAACCGTGGCCATAATACTTGCAAAAGACAATATATATTAAAGAAAATATATATTTATGTAGTTTTAAGTATATTGTTTCTGTCTGAGGGAAAAAATTATACACAATATTTTATCTTATTGTAAACGCATTTGAGAAAACGCCACAACATATCCAACTTACAACCTTTTTTTGGTGATTACGAAAGGCTTATGACGGCCGTATCACCTCCAGTAAAGATAAGACAAAAAAGAAGAATATTATTCGAGGAAACAAAACATTTCATTAAACCTTTGGTAACTTACTATGGAAATTATTTATTCATTACACAACGGAGCAAGGCTCTCATACCCCCGAATTGGCATCAAAGGGCAAGGCCTTTGTTTCTTGGCAACAAAGGCCATATGAAATGGAAATGTTCTCTTTGATGGAGGCCCTTGGCGTATCAGAGAGCGCCCATTGCATAAAGGGACGGTCCAGACGAAGATGATTTCGTAAAACGAAAGTGAATTAAAGAAAGATTAAGGAATGGTTAAAGAGATGGAACTGGAGACAATATTATCCAGATATATAAACACGAAAATTCAGTTAACTATAAATCATTCTTTATCTAGCTTTTCTCTTGTTAAGTTCAGTTTTTGATGTATTTGAATATATTTTTGGGTCTTTTAAACCTTTTTCCATTTGCTTTTATCCTCTGAATTATTTTGATATAGACACGAACTGGTTATGCAGAAGTCAGGTTTTGTATATAGCTGTATATATATATATATATATATATATATATATATATATATATATATATATATATATATATATATATATATATATATATATATATATATATATATTATATATATATATATATATATATATATATATATATATATATATTCATATATATATATATATATATATATATATATATATATATATATATATATATATATATATATATATATTCATGTATACATGTATATATATGTTTATATATATTTATATATACAGTATATATATATATATATATATATATATATATATATATATATATATATATATATATATATATATATATATATATATATATTTAAGCCTCCTCTTAAAACCTACTGAAGGACGAAATGATTTACAGACACAGACTCTATATATATATATATATATATATATATATATATATATATATATATATATATATATATATATATATATACATATAAATATATATATATATATATATATATATATATATATATATATATATGTATATATATATATATATATATATCTATATATATATATATATATCTATATCTATATCTATATCTTAAACCTAAACCTTTGAAGGACGAAATGATTTACAGACACAGACTCTAAGAAATATTATTTTACGATCAGTTTTATAGTCCATAAATTCTTATGCCGGATACTAAGATTGCTGTAATGATACGTCCTGAATGACGTATCCGACTAAATTGGGTTTGTGGGGCACTGGCGGATAATAAATATGGAGTCTCTCTTTGAAAATGAGTCTCTAATCTGATTAAGGATTAATGTTATGACGGTGGACCCTCGTCACTGGGGTCTCAGATATTATTGCTCTGTGATACGGTTGTTCCGGAAATATAATATAAAATAATAAGATACTAAAGAATAAAATGAATAAAAGAAAAAATTAAATAATGAAATACAGAAGAATGTTATATTTTCTACTGGTTATTATTAGGCGAATTTATCTTATACGGGGTCTTTTTTTATTTTATTTATAATTCGCTTCTCAGGCTCAGCGATGTTGGTCAGCAACTTGCCGATATTCATATTGGAAAAAGGACAGTGTGTGGGATGCGGGCAGTCTTTTATTGAAGTATTCAATCAGAAATCCGTGGATTCCTTCGGGTTGTGGTACCGTCGACATGTTTCGACCATCTCGTTGGTCATCCTCTGGACGTGGTTGAGAAAGATCCGGAGAAACAAGGTTGTTGCTGTTTAAATTTAAGCCAGCCTTGTGTTGGAACGGGCTCTTGCTCCTGGAGCAGCCCGTAAAGAAGCAATGCAATGCCATGGGGGGTGGGGGGGGGGGAGATAGGATAGAGTGAGGGTTGAAACAAGGCGCTCTGGGTCGGTATTTATTGGGGTGTCTTGAGCGGTGCTGAATTGTGATTGGCTGCCCGAGGCAGGTCATCTCACCACGTCCAGAGGATGACCAACGAGGTGGTCGAAACATGTCGACGGTACCACAACCTGAAGTAGAAGAACCTGAATCCAGACCACGAAGGATGAATCCACAGCACGAAGGATTCCACGGATTTCTGATTTAATATTCCAGCATTCCACACACTATCCTTTTCCAATATGAATATTGGTCAGTTGCCGACCAGCATCGCTGAGCCTGAGAAGCGAATTATAAGAAAAATAGAAAAGACCCTTTATAAAATAAATTCACATAATACAGCCATCCTTTTCAATATTATTATTATTATTATTATTATTATTATTATTATTATTATTATTATTATTATTATTATTATTAGGATAACCATATTCATATGGAAGAAACCCAACGCAGGGGCTACTGACTTGAAATTCAAGCTTCAAAGAATTTTTTGTTCATTAGAAAGAAGTAACAGAAAATGGGAAATATAGAAAGATTACTTATTAAAAAAATTCAAATTAATAAATACATTTAAAAAAATTGTAAATAAATGATTCAAATACAAGGAGAACTTATTGATAGTTTGCATATTTTCTCGTTTATAATCTCATTGTGTCAAGTACCATTACTTACTCTTTTGATTTTTACATACGAGTTTTATTACATTTTCTTATATTTTAATGACTGTTTAGGTACTGTCTAATATTTCAATGGTAAGTCATCGTGTTCAGAATTATTTAAAAAACAATGCCAATTCCATATCAAAGGTTGCCATTATTGAATTATTCTCTTGACCTTCATTGTGTGCATGAGACTATTTTTCCATTTTATGTCAAATTCATATATTGATTATGACTATGATTCAATGAAAAATGATTCTTGAAACCTCATTATGAACATAAGAAAAATATTCAGCCGCTTTTCTCAAGTCTTATTTGATTATTAATTATGGTAAATGAAATAGAAAACTCGTCCTGAAATTGGTTACAGGTACCGAAAAACCGCTTATTTACTTATCATCAATATTAGAAATACTAATTTCTTAAAACTGATTATCAGCTTATTTTTATCAATTCGCATAAGACGGAAAAATGAGTAAAGCAATGCAAGTAAGCCAGATAGGAATAAAAATGTAAGAATAGTTGCATAACAGGATTAAACACAAGCAATTTAGCTAACCTGGGTGTTGCCAAATAAGTAATTAGGACACAAATCTATCATAGGAACATGAAGACAAATTATCCTAGAATCCCAAGCACAAAGACTCCTGTAGAGCAACCAGAGAGAGAGAGAGAGAGAGAGAGAGAGAGAGAGAGAGAGAGAGAGGAGAGATTCTCTCTCTTCTTTCTTCTTCTCTTCTCTCTCTCTCTCTCTCTCTCTCTCTCTCTAACTCCTGGAAAACTAGGATTGAGAGAGAGAGAGAGAGAGTCTCTTTCTGTTTCTCTCCTGAGAGAGAGAGAGAGAGAGAGAGAGAGAGAGAGAGAGAGAGAGAGAGAACTCTTTCTGTTTCTCTCCTGGAAAACTAGGATTCATCGAGAGAGAGAGAGAGAGAGAGAGAGAGAAAAGAGAGAGAGAGAGAGAGAGAGAGAGAGAGAACTCTCCTTTTCTGTTGAATACTATGACAGAGAGAGAGAGAGAGAGAGAGAGAGAGAGAGAGAGAGAGAGAGAGAGAGAGAGAGAGAGAGAAACGACTCTCTCTCTCTCTTTCTTCTTCTTCTTCTTCTCTCTCTAACTCCTGGAAAACTAGGATTGATCGAGATCGATCGAGAGAGAGAGAGAGAGAGAGAGAGAGAGAGAGAGAGAGAGAACATTTCTCTGTAGAATACTATGACTGAGAGAGAGAGAGAGAAAACTCTCTCTCTCTCTCTCCTGGAAAACTAGGATTGATGGAGAGAGAGAGAGAGAGAGAGAGAGAGAGAGAGAGGAAGAACCACCACACCACTTTCCAGAGTTTCCCAGAGCTGCCATTGAGTCAAGCGTCACGCGGGGACCCATAATGCAGTAATTGGCTACACGTTAACTCGAAGGGCTTCTTCTACTCCCAGAAGGGCGTTTGCCCCTGAGAGAGAGAGAGAGAGAGAGAGAGAGAGAGAGAGAGAGAGAGAGAGAGAGACCCACCACCGCCCCAGCAAATGAAGGACTCGGAGGATTTGCTGAGGAGAATGAACGCCAAGTGCTAGAAGGGCATGAAGATTTACAGCTTTAGGATGTTCAAGGATTACCGGATTACTGGATTACTGGATTATTGGAAGGAGAGGTGGAAGGGGGGGGAGGTGAGAGAGTGTGAGGCATGGGATTAATTTTATTTTGGGGGATTTTATTTTGTGTAGGGTAATGATGGAGAGAGGGAGGTTTTGTAAAGTTGCAGTAACTGTAATTTTACTTTATACTTGTTTCTTGTATGTGTGTTTAGGGGCGTAAAAGATGAGTATATCTTAGTTTAACCAGACCACTGAGCTGATCAACAGCTCTCCTAGGGCTGGCCCGAAGGATTAGATTTTATTTTTCGTGGCTAAGAGCCTATTGGTTACCTAGCAACGGGACCTACAGCTTACTGTGGAATCCGAACCACATTACAACAAGAAATGAATTTCTGTCACCAGAAATAAATTCCACTAATTCTTCATTGGCCGGTCGGAGACTCGAACGCGGGCTAGCAAAGTGCTACTGAGGACAGTACCGACCCGGCCAACGAGGAACTGTTTAGGGGTTTAGTCATGAATTTAATATATATATATATATATATATATATATATATATATATATATATATATATATATATATATATATATATATATATATATATATAATATAATATATATATAATATATATATATATATATATATATATATATATATATATATATATATATATATATATATATATATATATATATATATATATATATATATATATATAATATATATATATATATATATATATATATATATATATATATATATATATATATATATATATATATATATATATATATATATATATATATACATACAACAGTATATATGTGTGCGTGTGTGATCACCAATTTAAGAAGGATAATCATTTAAAATTCCGGACCAACTTCTTGAAATACATTTATATATATATATATATATATATATATATATATATATATATATATATATATATATATATACATACATACATACATACAGTATATATGTGTGCGTGTGTGATCACCAATCTCGCAAGAAGGATAATCATTTAAAATTCCTGACCAACTTCTTGAAATACATTTTATGCCATACATCCATCACCAAACCCAGTATTATTATCAGAAAACATAAACACTGAATACCGAACCCGAAACCTCCCTATTCGCGGCACCCCCAGAATATTCCCAGTAGCGAGAAACTGCCTTCGAAATAATGGCCGTTTCCATAATTCTCAGCAAAACATTATTGCTTGTAACCTCTGTTTACAAAAGCTCGCCTTGTAGGTGTAAATAAGCAGGAAGAGTGGTTATTGCATATAATCTCTTTACCTTTACGACTCACTGTGAAAGTATGTGTGGTTTTTTTTCTTGTTTGTGGATTCAAAAAAGTTTCTTTATGGATCATATTTACGGAAACTTTCTTGGCTGAGTTGTCAGGGATGGAGATAACGGCCTTGAAGGCGTGCAGAATTGCTATTCAGGGTTTCGTAATTGGTTTTTCTGGTTGGAGAAGCCGTCAGGAAGATGTTTGTGTATGTGTAATAGATTATATTTTCTGTTGTTTATAATACATGCGCACACACACACACGCACAAACACACACACACATGTTTATGTTTATATATATATATATATATATATATATATGTATATATATATATATATATATATATATATATATATATATATATATATATATATATTCCTTACACAAATCATTTACAGTCAGCATGAAATGTGATAACATTTTGCTTCTACGAATCACATCAAGTTGACACTCCAATGTTAAGAGAAATAGTTTAGATAATAGCAAAACGAAATAATTAAATTAAGGCCAGCTATTCTGTATGTATTTGGCGTTTAGTGAACGATAAAATACAGACAGATTCATTTATTATGTCTGTATCTTATCTTATAACTTTATCATCATTTTCCCTAAAGACGGTAGATGGATAGATAATCTTGGTTTCCAATCGTAGCGAAAAGTTCTAGTATCAATAACAATAACCCAAAAAAGATTTTGAAAGTATAAGAAAAAAATACAAAAATAATTCTTTCTTCATGTAATAATTGTTTCTTCATGTTATAATGTAATCATCACTTATCCTAAACACGAAAGGCAGATAGATAATCCAGTTTATCAATCTTACCGAGAAGTTCCAGTATTAATAAGAGATAGCCCCCAAAAAATGTTGAAAGCATAATCCCCAATAATAAGAGTGAATAAAAAAAAAAAGAAAAACTAGACCAAAAATTGTTGAAATCCTACCCCCCCCCCCAAAAAAAACAATAATAAAAAAAGATTCGTTCTCCCAACTTCACACAAGTGGCTCATTCAACTATTCAATCCCTCATTACACTCCTGCTGTTATTCTCGTACGTTACCTGTTTCAAAAAAGCCTAGATATGAATTGTATCAACGGATTAATACTGAATGGCTTTCGAGTTCCGTGACCCTGGCAGTGTGTACTTTTCCAGCTCCGATAAAAAGTCCTAAATAGGAAAGCCAACGTTACCGAATTTCAGATTCAGAAATCACGTTTTTTCATAATCGCGGGAACTGGATGTTAACACGTTTTCCTGAACTCTCTGGTTGGAATATTTTCATATATTTTTTTGGCAATGATTTTTGCTCACACATCAATATTGGCTTTCTTTTTTTCACTCACTCTCTTTCGTTCTCGCTCTCTTTCTTTTTTTTTTTCTTGGTGTTAGTTTGATAGCCTCGAAATAACATTCTTGGAACGAGTATTTTCCTCTTAAGATAACTGAAACCTATTTAGAATTTTAGTTAATATTGATGACAGTAGGAAATTTTAGTTCATTATTTACATGCACACACACATACTGTATATATATATATATATATATATATATATATATATATATATATATATATATATATATATATATATATATATATATATATATATATATATATATATATATATATATATAAAGTTATCTAGCTGTGGAAAAGTGTGGAATTTTAAACACATACACACACTCACACACACATAATGTATACAGTACACACATCTACACACACACACACACACACACACACACACATATATATATATATATATATATATATATATATATATATATATATATATATACATATACATATACATATATTATATATATATATATATTTATATATATATATATATATATATATATATATATATATATATATATATATATTATATACTGTATACATTGTGTGTGTATGAGTGTGGATGTGTTTAAAATTCCACACTTTTCCTGGGGTAGATAACTTTCACAGAAATATTACGTTAAGCACAAAAATCTCTCTCTCTCTCTCTCTCTCTCTCTCTCTCTCTCTCTCTCTCTCTCTCTCTCTCTCTCTCTCTCTCGGGACCATATGCTGTCCCTTATCGAAAACCTATTGTGTACTTCAACTGACGGAACAAAGTTATGGTTTAGTATCGGGTAGCAGAGGAATGCCAATAAAACCGACTTTTCCTTTCCATACGGAGAACATAAAACTTCTATGGCGAGAGTATCTGTATCTTGAGGTTGTATTGTGAGGTGAATGTAAACATTGGCTGTGGTAAACATCTCGCCATTCCTTCGGTACACAAATCTTTATAGCACGAATTATCTGGGGAAGGCTGTTCCATAGCGCAGTAGCAATACTGGTATATTGTAACTCTTAGCCTTATTTAGAAGGGATTTTGAATGCATTTTTTTATAATGTAATTTTTTTTACCTACAAATAGTACAAATATATAAGATTTACGAATATTTATGCAACAAATTATCTTGGAAATATGTTGAATAGCACAGCAGTAATACTCGTGTATTTTAACTCCTAGCCTTAGTCACCAAGGATTTTAAATGCATTTACTATAATATAATTTCTATACCCAGAAATAGTACAGATATGTATGGATCATCTTCACCAAGCTGAATTTAGTGTAACAAAGTTCAAATATTCTTTTTCTTGAATTGCTAAATTAACCATTTTCCTAAGAGAAATTTAATTGCTTTCTAATGCTCCAAAAATATAACCTGCATGGCCTTATGCCAATGTTTTTTAGATGTCTAAACTAAAGAAAAATGTAAGTCAGCGTAAAAATTAACGTATAAATCGAGCGTAAATATCTTCTCAAATGCTTTTAAACACTCGTCTATTATTTAGGGGTCATTTCTCTTTTACAAGCTTCCGACAACAATAGTGATACTAACCTTTTTTTATATAAACAAATGGGTTTTTTAACGCCCATTTATTTTCAGGATCGTCCATTCATTTTAATAATAATAAATAATAATAATAATAATTAGTAACAATAATAGTGAAACTAACCTTTTTTTTATATATATAAACAAAAAGGTGTTTTCGAATGTCCATCTATTTTCAGGCTCGTCCAGTCACTTTGAAAATAATAATAATAATAATAATAATAATAATAATAGCAGCAGCAGTAGTAGTAGTAGTAGTAGCAGTAGCAGTACTAGTAGCAGCAGTAGTAGTAGTTGTAGTAGTAATACGAACCTTTTTTATAGAAACAAAAAGGATTTTCGAACGTCCATCTATTTCCAGACTCGCCCAGCAGTCAGAGCTGAAGTGCGTTCCCTTTGAGCGAGATCTCCGAGCGACTCGTAACGTAAAACCCGAAAAAGCTCTTGCATTGACCCCCGGGTGCAAGCCTCGCCTCACTTTCTCTCCCCATAAAAAATCCGGGTCTTCATCAACCTGCGGTTCACGGCATCTTTTACCTCGCACTTGGCTCTCCTGTAAGTACCTCTCGCGATTTGCCATTCCTCGCCCGAGCTTCTCTTGTTTTTCAGAGCCTCCACTACCATTTTTTCCTGGCGGTGTTTGTGACCTGACTTCGTCAGGAATGTTTTGTTTTGTTGGTGCTGTTTCCGTTTTTTTTTTTTTTATGTCAGTTTGGTTGTTGTTTTCTGTTTATCTTGAATATTCACTGTTTTTATTTTTCTGAGAGTAATTTATGTTTCTGCACTAATTTCATCAGGAAAATTGTATTTTGGTGCTACTGTTTCCATTTTTGTCAAGTTTGTTTATTGTTTTATTTTTTTAACTAAATCTTCATCGTTTTTCTTTTTCTCATAATCTTTTTGCCAAAACTTTATCAAGAAACTTTTCTTTTTGGTGCTATTATTTCTTGTTTTTTTGTTTTGTAGTGTTTGTTTATTGTTTTTTTTTCCATCAAAACTTCACTATATTTTTGAATATTTCTACACAAAAATGATAAGAATCAGGAAACTGCTTTTGTAATTTAATAATATATTTTTGCAAAGTTTCTTAAGCCTTCACTATATTCCCGGCAGTATTTCTACCGTAACTCAGAGGGAAATTGCTTTTTAGTTTTCTGTAAAAGAAAAGCACTCAGATGGCTATTTGTCTGTCCGTCCGCACTTTTTCGGCTCGCCCTCAGATCTTGAAACTACTGAGGCTAGAGGGCTGCAAATTGGTATATTGATCATCCACCCTCCACTCATCAAACATATCAAATTGCAGCCATCTGGCCTCAGTAGTTTTTATTTTATTTAAGGTTAAAGTTACTCATAATCGCACGTCTGGCACCGCTATAAGTGCCAGCAACACAGGCCACCACCGGGCCGCGGCTGAGCGTTTCATGGGCCGTGGCTGAGAGTTTCATACAGTATTATACGCTGTACAAAAAACTCGATTGCGCCGAAGAAACTTCGGCACTTTTTTACTTGTTTACTTCCGCTATTTCGGTTTTACAAGGTTTTGTGTTCTTCCCTGTTAAAGTATTTCCACTCCAATTTATGCGTCTCAGGTAAGAGTAGAAACAAATTCATTCAGTCATTCCGTGTAATATACCTGGAATTGTCTCATTGATGATAGTTACTATGGAAATACTGGTGAAGATGACAGAGAAGAGTAATAGTGGATATGAGGGTCTGAAATTGACTGTCATGAGTAAGCTCCTATTTCCGTTTGATACAAGAGGGAACTAATGAATTTATGTAGAGCGTTTCACAAGAAAATTAAAAATATGTAGAGCGTTTAACAAGAAAATTAAAACATACATATATGTATGTATATATATATATATATATATATATATATATATATATATATATATATATATATATATATATATATATATATATATATATATATATATATATATATATATATATATATATATATATATATATATGCATATACGCATACACATGTAAATATATACATATATATACACACATACATATATGCATGTATATATATGTATTATATATACATATACACATACACATATATATACACGTATATATATACATATATATTAATTACAAACATTATTTTTATTTACTTTGTCAATCTATCATGAACCTGACAAACTATGAATTACCTCACCACAAAACAAATTCTCCAAAAAACGCGAAACAACGGCCGGTAAATAAGCCTCCATTAAGACGGGAGGAGGTTTATGAGAATCTTACTTTAATATTATGGCCTCTTTTAACGCTCTAATTAACCCACTAACAATTTGACATTAGTGCCGAGGTGTGAGTATAAAACTCACAGGTGTTTTGTGGAATTAAAAGACGACTATTTTGTGTAAGAATAAAACTTGAATTAAGTCAGTAAATTTGCAAAAACTGGGCTAGGAAGAAAAGATATCATGTATATATATATATATATATATATATATATATATATATATATATATATATACACACACACACACACACACACACACACACACATATATATATATATATATATATATATATATATATATATATATATATATATATATATATATATATATATATATATATATATATATATATATATATATATATATATATATATATATATATATTCTATACCTATATATAGACATACATATAGATAAATAAAACTACACACGTATATCTATCTATCTATATAGATTTGTATTTATATATATATATATATATAGTGAAAGATATATAAATATACAGAGTGTGAAAGATAAAGTGTCCATTATGTTATTCGAAATACAATCAAGTCCAATTTACTTCACAGAAAAGAATCCTATCAATTTTTGTTTTTGTTTTGAGTATGTGACCACTTTTTTCATGCCAAAAATATATGACGTAGACATTCGTTATTTTGTTAATATAAATGTAAAAACGGTAAATATACTTCATGTTCGTTATATTTACAAGGCAGTGGTAATCTCATGTTACACAAAGCAGTGGCTGGTATTATACATGTATTAAAATACATTATATATATATATATATATATATATATATATATATATATATATATATATATATATGTGTGTGTATATATATATATATATATATATATATATATATATATATATATATATATATATATATATATATATATATATATATATATATATATATATATATATATATATATATATATACACACACACACACATTCCTAATATTGTCGATCGACGGTCTCGAACAGTGCAGCACACTGGCAAGAAAACAACGCAAGCCGATTTCGTTAATCCAAAACTTTATTTCCTGTATCCCTAGGTCCCTCTCGTCGACAGACCATTCAGTTGTTTTATGGATTGGCGGAAATTCCGGCCAGACAGACAGACAGACAGACAGACAGGGAAAACCGAACGTGTGATGACAAAAGAAAGAAAGAAATATCGTTTACTTTCGAAACTGAAAATAGATATGACGGTGGTTTTCAGGATTTTTGACGGATCTGGCTAGATTCAGACGGACAGACAGACAAGAAAGGGAACAACAGCTGACAAAATAATCGATTATTATCAAATAAAAGTATATTTGTTGATAACATGAAGGAAGTACATGGACGTGTGGCAGTATTCAGATCGCAGGATAGCTAGACAGGCAGTGTTGAATCATCAAGTAGAGGAAGTTCAAAACATAATATGTCAATACTCTTTACTGACTTCTAAGTAAATTGCATATGTTAAGCTCTGTTTTTCCTCATAGGCGTCATTTTCTTTGTTTAGTAATCAATTTTTTTTGTCGGGCGGACGCCAGAAAGTTCAGCTTTAAATAAATAATTTTTGTTTTATTTTACCATAAATGGCGACAAGCATAATACTGTAATCATGTACGTTCCCTTTAAACTCCCTTCAGTACATACAGAAAGTTGGTATACTTTTCATCGAGAACAGCAACTCTCATTTACCCTAAAAACTATATGAAATTTCAACTGTTTCAAATATTCTTCCACGAGAAAATTTTTAATTCCTCAATATGTAAACACTTCATGGTAGGAAATGGAACTGTAAAAACCAAGTTGAAGAACACGAGAAGCAATGATCTGGGCTCAATAGTTTAAATAAATGCTTTCAAACTGCGAGAAAGTTAAATCAGACAGATGAACTAACGTCAACAAAACTAAGTTTTTAAGTCATGACTTCTAGATATATGGAGACGTGACATCAAATCTCTCTCTCTCTCTCTCTCTCTCTCTCTCTCTCTCTCTCTCTCTCTCTCTCTCTCTCTAATACACACACACACAAAAGAAAGAACTATCGATTGACGGGGACATCCGGAACCCAGGTATTCAACAGCATCGGCTTTACGACTAGAGAAAAAAGTAGGTTATGACCTTTCCAGTACTCCAACTGCTTTAAAGAATGCATTTGCAGCTTTTAGGCCCGGGGAGAACGCTTTCAGACGGCCGTAGGCTATCCTGTAACTCACCTAGTAAAAACTTTACGGATTATAGTGTTACCTTTTGAGGAGACGGAATAAAACTTCCAGTAGAGCCATCTACAGCTTTTAGGAGAGGGCTGGAGTGTGTCTGGTACAGTATCTAAGCTTTCGTGTAGAAGAGGCGCCTTTCAGAAGTTAGGCAGTGGTTCTTCCATTTATTGCGGGGTAGGAAAAAGCCTCAGGATAACCCAAAGTTTATGAAGGTCGAATTTAAAAAAAATATATATTGTGTTTATTACAATATATTAAAAAGATTTTTTTATAAGACAGAATCAATCTGTATTTTATAGTCTTCCTGAAATTCAGATATAACTAACACTACTATTTTTATAGAAGTACATTTTCACCTGCTTTTCATAATATAAAAAAATATTACCACTGATCGTTTTATGCTAGTTTCCAATGGACTGTAGTTCAAGTAAATATCTCACATAACGAATTAATTGTCAACATTACTAAGATAACAAGGTTTTTTAGGTAAATAGCAAACTAAATAAAAAAACATCAATAAAAAGAAACAATTTTTAAACCCAGCCCAACACTATCAAGGCTTACATTGCTAAAGGAAACCTCCAGTGTCCAGGTTTTCACGAACGTATTTCCCAATAGAGAAGAAATTATCCCCTATAACAAGAAAAAGACTGTCCTTGTAATAAATTACATTTTCTTGATTTATTGTGTTGTAAGGTAATTTCACCGTAATGTTATCAGTGCATTTTATGCTACAAATTGACATGATTACATTTAACTGCATTATTAGATGAGAAAAAAATTTACATTTTTATGCATGTTTTCAATATAATTAAAGAATACATATGGAGATATGAACAGCTTTTTATCATGATAAGTGTGTACAGGTGTTCCATATAACTGTTATATATGTGTATATATAATATATATGTGTATATATAATCTAGCTGGCCATTTTGTAAATAACTAATTTTTTTGCGTAAATAAAGCAATCTAAACTTGTACATATAAGGTGCAAATACCTAACTGGCCATTTTGGAAGTCGCTAATTTTTTATACAAATAAAACGATCTACACCTATTCAATAAACGTACTCAAACCTCATCAACAAGTCTGTATAGGTGTTCCATATAACTGTTATATATGTGTATATATAATCTAGCCAGCCATTTTGTAAATAACAATTTTTTTGCGTAAATAAAGCAATCTAAATTTGTAAATATAAGGTGCAAATACCTAACTGGCCATTTTGGAAGTCACTAATTTTTTGTACAAATAAAACGATCTACACCTATTCAATAAACGTACTCAAACCTCATCAACATCCTTTGTGCCAAACAAGAAATAAATTGCTCTCTCGAATTCGGGGAGTTCCAGTGAATTGCTTTTCACACCTGCCTTTCATGGCAGTGCGGAATTTCATAAATAGATTTCTGTTGTAGTCAAAGAGAGAGAGAGAGAGAGAGAGAAAGAGAGAGAGAGAGAGAGAGAGAGAGAGAGAGAGAGAGAGAGAGGGAGAGAAAATTCTGTTGATTATTTTGTCTTTTAAACGTCAGGGATGTTAAGCTAGACTACCTATACTGATGAATGCTTTTTACTTCTTTCTAATGAGGACCATAATCTTTGAGAGTTTGAATTTTAAGTCAGTGGCCTCTGTGGGCATGTTCCAAATGAATAGAGTTCGTCTTCTGAATAATAATAATAATAATAATAATAATAATAATAATAATAATAATGTGGAATCTAGGAGGACTTCTATAATAATAATAATAATATAAAGCAACTCGATTTATATTTATATATTGTATTTCTTGAAATTCAGTATTCCAAACGAAACCTATAAAACTCTTTAAAAATGAAAAAAAAAAACGTAAAAGAAAATAAGTAAAGCCATGTTGATGAATAGTTTATAATAGTTCCATATAAAGCAATTCAATATATTTACGCATCGCATTTCTTGAAATTCAGTTTTCCAAGCGAGACTAATAAAATCCCTTAAAAATAAAAAAAAAGATAAAAATCCAAAGTAAAATCAGGAAAACAAGTGGAAAAAGTCTTGGAACCACTCTGACGTTGATTTGAAGGCTGGAACACCAAACAGGAATGCGACATAATGAAAAAGAAATTGAGCCTGAATTCACTCGGAATTTCATTGAAGTCAAAAGCTTCTACAAAACAAGATTGGATGAAAGGAGTTATTTTCCTCTATTTGGTCTCCTTCAGGGGATGTTTTATATTGCTTACGTCTCAATGCCTTCTCCAGTTTTCCCAGTGCTTTCACCGCTAAGAATTCTTTTTCAGGCTTCAGATAAACAACCAGTAATTTTAATGTAAACATATTATTTATTCGATATTCTTTTTTATGTTTAGAGATAAAGCACAAATCTTATTTTATTTTTAGTGGTTATGTAAACACTCTAAGCAAGAATATAAAATAAAAAATATTAGACTCAGACTTACTTAGTTTAAACCCTATAAAATTCACAAATCTATATATATATATATATATATTATATATATATATGTAAAAATGTGTATATGTATATATATATATATATATATATATAAATATATATGAAAAAGATAAAATCCACGAAGGAAAGGGAAACACTTCATGGATTTTATCATTATTTATATATTCATCACGTTCCATATTTTCGCATTTCAGTTATACACACACATATACACACAACACACACACACACACACACACACATATATATATATATATATATATATATATATATATATATATATATATATATATATATATATATATATATATATATACAATCAGGAGATCCATAAGACAATTCAAAGTTCTTTATTTAGAAACGTTTCGTGCAATCCTTTGCATCATCAATAATAAATTATAAAGAGTATTAAAACTAAAGTTAAAATAACAATTATATATATAAAAATTTTTTTAAAGTCAACATAAAAGCAGAAAATTTTTTATGAAAAATAAAGTAAAATAAAATAAATAAATAAATATATTAAAATTCATCAAGTTTGTAAATTTAACTACCTTACAGTACAACGCAAGAGGGAAGAATGGCCAGAAGAAACGTCAATGCCCAGACAACACCTTAAGCGAAAGAGAGAGAAACCGCAGAAGTGTTACTATTCAAATTAGGGATAGGTGCTTTATATATAATGACTCAAGGGTAGTTAAAAAGCAGTTTGAGATGTAGCACCGAGAATCGAAAAATGTGTTTTTTCAACATGAATTTTACATTACTGGATATACAACCTGTACGATATCGTATTCCCCGTATATCCAATCCAGAACTTTCTAGCATTCAACACATGCTACTAAATGTAAAATTCATGTTGAAAAAACACATTTTTCGATTCTCAGTGCTACATCTCAAACTGCCTTTTAACTACCCTTGAGTCATTATATATAAAGCACCTGTCCCCTAATTTGAATAGTAACACTTCTGCGGTTTCTCTCTCTCTTGCTTAAGGTGTTGTCTGGGCATTGACGTTTCTTCAGGCCATTCTTCCCTCTTTGCGTTGTACTGTAAGGTAGTTAAATTTCCTTCACAAACTTGATGAATTTTAATATATTTATTTATTTATTTTATTTTACTTTATTTTTCATAAAAATTTTTTCTGCTTTTATGTTGACTTTAAAAAATTTTTACTGTCGGTATAATTGTTATTTTAACTTTAGTTTTAACTACTCTTTATAATTTATTGCAGACTGATGATGTGCAAAAGGATTGCAATGAAACGTTTCTAAATAAAGAACTTTGAAGACTTCTTGTCTTATGGATCTCCTGATTGTGCATTTGCCGCTTGACTGTTGGCTATATATATATATATATATATATATATATATATATATATATATATATATATATATATATATATATATATATATATATATATATATATATATATATATATATATATATATATATATATATATATATACACACACACACACACATACACACCCACTGTATTATATAGATGCGTGTTTGTGTGACTATAATCTGTGTACTTGAACAAGCGTGCTTTAAAAATAGAGAGAGAGAGAGAGAGAGAGAGAGAGAGAGAGAGAGAGAGAGAGAGAGAGAGAGAGAGAGAGAGAGAGAGAGGTATACTCAAAATGGATTTCTGGTAAACCATATATCTCTGAGAAAATTTATTTTGTTTATATTTCATCTCACGCCATTAACTAAAATAACGAGGTACTTCAAAAAGTCAAAAATGATACTGCAAGTCATAAATTCCATGTGGAGTAACGCTTGCCATATAAATATGAAAAAGCACAGCTCAGCATCCAGAGGGAATTCGATATATGTATATATATATATATATATATATATATATATATATATATATATATATATATATATATATATATATATATATATATATATATATATATATATATATATATATATATATATATATATATATATATATATATATATATATGTGTGTGTGTGTGTGTGTGTGTGTGTGTTATGTTATACACACACACACACACACACACACACATATATATATATATATATATATATATATATATATATATATATATATATATATATATATTTACATGACTTCCTGATAACAATCTAAAGATTATTTTACAAAATGAAAGAGATTGTGTATTTAACAAACAGTAAACTAGAACACAGAGTAACATTACAATTCAGCAACCAGTTACCTAGAGCACGAAACAGCTTCACAATTCAGCAAAATAATAACTAACCAGAACACGGTTAAACAGTAGCTGGTAACTGGGTAACTGGTAAATCAGCCCGTGGAGATAGACGATGTAATCTGCTACAAGGCCGCCTGGGGCCACGACTCAGGGGAAAAGAGGCCACGACCCACTTAATTAAGACGGGTTGAAGTGTCCTGATACCCAAAGACCTCGCGTCTAGCCAACCTACACTAGCATAAGGTTAATTAGAAGGAAAGGGGATGAGTCATACGACAGACGCTATAATATCGGCACAAAGCACCGTAGTTCAAAGGACAGGAACCTCTCTTTGTTCCTTAGAGATTCAGCGAGGCTTAGTCAGGGTTGTGGGCTGGGAACTCAAGGTTAGAAAGCGTTAAACTGGAAAGCTTTAAGATGACTTCTAACGATCTCCGAGGGGGATAAGATGGAGTGGCAGTGTGGTTGGAATTAGAGACGGTTTCTATTTGTAATAGAAATGTATAGATTGTAGCAAATAGTTTGTTCAAAATAAATTTCAGGGGAAAATGAATCAAAGTGTGATATATACGTGTAATGTGCAGCAAATGAGGATTTCTGTATGTGAGAGACATGTATAGATTGTAACAAATTGTTCTTTTAAGATTAATTGGAAGAAAAAAATGAATGAAAGTGTGATATGCAGTGTGACCTGCATCAAATGATAAGAGATATTAATAGTTTGATGATAAGGAAAAATTTAAGATAAAGGAACTTCTATAGGGTGATCTCAGTAGCATTGAATAACTGGGAATGTGTTGTTTCTGATAATATTACCATAATTTAAAAATTTAGATTCCACTTACCTCAATATACCTTCGACTGGAATAACTCCTGCGAAATGCATATTTAAGCCACATTGTCCTGAAAAAAATATTTATTATTAAGGAAACCAACCTTTCACTGAGTAGATATACCACTATCTCTGTCCTGTGGAGAAGGAAATAAGTAAATATATGAAATATATACCAAAAAGGGATATATTATTATTGGCAAGATGAAAGTTGGTCTGTTCAGTTTTATGATATTAATATATTCTAATTTAGCATCTGAAATCATTAAGAAAATTCTAGTTTTTGGTAGTCTGCGATGCGTAAACACATTCACACATACATCCGCAAAAAAGACGAATAGTTAACTCTCGTTTATAAAAACTCTCTGCCCCAACAAATAGTGGCTGATACGAACATATATACATCCTCATAAAGAAGAATAATTTTAACTCGTTTATGAAAACTATTCGCCATGAAAAATAGTCCCTGATACGGTCACATATACACATACATACCTGCAAAAAGACAAACAATTTACTCTCGTTTATGAAAACTCTTCGCCCCGAAAAATAATTTTAACTCGTTTATGAAAACTATTCACCCTGAAAAATAGTCTCTAATACTTACACATATACACATGCATATCTGCAAAAATAAGAATAATTCTGCCTCTAGTTTATGAAAACTCTTCGCCCTTGAAAATAGTCTCTGGTATGTACACATGTACATCCGCAAAAAGACGAATAATTAAATCGTTTATGTTCACCCCGAAAAATAGCCTTTGATATGTACACATATACATCCGCAAAAAGACGAATAATTAACTCTCGTTTATGAAAACTCTTCGCCCAGGAAAATAGTCTCTGCTATGCACACATATACACATACATACCTGCAAAAAGGAGAGTAATTTTACCTCTCTTTTATGAAAACTCTTCGCCCTTGAAAATAGTCTCTGATATGTCCACATATACATCCGCAAAAACATGAATAATTAACTCTCGTTTATGAACGCTTTTCACCCTGAAAAATAGTCTCTAATACGTACACATATACAATTACATACCTGCAAAAGAAGTGTAATTAACCCTCGTTTATTTATGAACACTTTTCACCGTCAAAAATAGTCTGATACGTACACATATACACATACAAATCTGCAGAAAGACAAATAATTAACCCTCGTTTATATAAATACTCTTCACCCTGGAAAATAGTCTCTGATATGTGCACATAAACATCCACAAAAAGACGAATAATTAACTCTCGTTTATAAGAACGATTCACCCAGAGAAATAGTCTCTGATATGTCCATATACATCCGCAAAAAGACGAGTAATTAACTCTCGTTCATAAAAACTATTTACCCAGAAAATAGTCTCTGATATGTGCGCATATACATCTGCAAAAGACGAATAATTAACTCTCGTTCTTAAAATCTATTTACCCAGAAAATAGTCTCTGATATGTGCACATTTACATCCGCAAAAAGACGAATAATTAACTCTCGTTCATAAAAACTATTCACCCAGAAAAATAGTCTCTGATATGTGCACATAAACATCCGCTAAAAGACGAATAATTAACTCTCGTTCATAAAAACTATTCACCCAGAAAAATAGTGTCTGATATGTGCACATATACATCCGCAAAAAGACGAATAATTAACTCGTTTATAAAAAACTATTCACCCAGAAAAATAGTCTCTGATATGTGCA